>NC_081565.1:85089807-85181188 GCF_022355385.1 Mustela nigripes | reverse complement strand
CCGTGTGTGCTTGGGGGCGGGGCTCCGTGTGTGCTTGGGGGCGGGGCTCCGTGTGTGCTTGGGGGCGGGGCCTCATCAGCTGCCTTCAGGAAATCAGGCTTTCTCTTGACCACAGGGATTTATGTCTTTGCCCAGGAAGGGCACCCTGAGGGCTCTGGCATACATTCCAAAGGCCTCCCCGTGTTATCCACCCAGCAAGAGTTCAGAACATATTCTACATCCAACAGAAGAAGAAATGACAAAGAATAGACGAATGGGCTGTGTGGTCCTCAAGAGACAAAGGCTGTCCTTTGTATAGCCTAAACCAGCCGGGCTGCCTGGGTTTTATATTATTTTCTTTTTTAATACAATTGGAAACGCCAGTTTTGCCCCTTACAATTCCAAGCTTGTGTTTTATGTAGTCATGATCTATATTCGAGGATTTTGAAGAGTCACTAAGTGTCCAAAAAAAAAAAAAAAAAAATCAGCTCTGTGTTAGAGAGCTCTGACATCATCGGGAACTTGGCCGCACTCGTGTTCTGCGGGAGAAGGTCTGGTGTCATTAAGAGGTGTCCGCGTTGCTGTGGGTCGTACCATAGTCACGCTCCACCTGCTGAGCACAGCCCTAAGCCCTTCCCTGACATGTGTCCCAGAGACTCTCCCACACAGACAGGAAGACACCTGACTTTCAGGACAACTGATAAGCACTGGCCCCAAAATAAAGCTTATCGATCTTGAGCATCAAAATACCTGAGAAAAAGCCAGAGCTGAACGACAAACCCAGAGCTAAACGACAAACACGGGCTCAGATAGCCATTTCTTCAGCCTGCGTGTTGACCTCTGCATCGTCCTCTGATGGGCTGTTCACCTCACGCTCACCCCGGACCGCGTGACTGTGGGCACCATCCTTTCTCTTGGGGCCTCAGCACTCTCTGGAAAACAGTCATCACTCAGCTTCCCAAGAAGGGGTCAATTCTCGGTAGGAAAATGACTTGCACAGATATTCAGGGTTGAGAGACGTGGTGTTCAAAGTCCGCCTGCAGCGCGCGCGCGCGCGCGCGCGCGCACACACACACACACACACACACACACACACATGTTTTATGTGAGAATCTCTGAATGGGATGAACATTGTTCCCAGTGTCAATGCTGTGAGCAGAGAAGAGGCAGAAAATCCCAATGTCCCGCCCTTGAAAATGGAGGTTACAACATTGGGTCTTAGACTGGAAAAGCTTGGGGTCCTTATTCTATTTTTTTTCTTCCTATCTATGGAAAGTTTCTGCTGCTTCTCCAGGTTTATTCCAGGGCAGAAGAGCCCACAAGTCTTTAAGCTTCTTCAGTGCTGATCCGTGACCACAGCCATGCTCTCTCCCTTGTGGCAAGGGATAAATCAGTTGGGTTATTGGCCTGTGGAATGAAAGTTCTCATAGAGATACTCACACCCTTAGGGACTTCTGGGTGGCTCAGCAGGGTAAGCAGCTGCCCTCAGCTCAGGTCATGATCTTGGAGTCCTGGAATCGAGCTCCACAGGGGTTCCCTGTTCAGCCGGGAGCCTGCTTCTTCCTCTGCCCCCCTCAACTTGTGCTCATTGTCTCTCAAATAAAAAAAATCTTAAAAAAAAAAAATTCTCCCCTGATCTAGTCCTCTTAGCACACATACAGGGAAATTGGTTATATTTGCTTCTTTCTTCTTACCTAGCTAGTGATTGTGAATAGCTTTATTGGGGGGGAAAATAGATAACAGCAAGAAGACATTGCTGAACTGGCTTTTCTAGTCTTCTCTACTTTGTCTCTGATCTGTCTCTAATTTTAATGTCTGTGTTGTCTGCAAAACTTTTATGAGCATAGTTTTCAGAGTCCAGTCTATTTCTTGATAATGGGGGAAAATAAAGAGCTAAGCCTGCATGGCTATCTTAACTTACTACTAAGAACTTAAAAAACGTCGTCAGCTGATTCCCCCTCTTCTCAGGCATTCCCTCCTCTCATTAATATCTGTAAGTCCTGTCAGCTCTCCCCTCACACACAATCCGCTTCGTTTCTCCCAGCAGAGTTCACCACTATGCCCTCCTCCTATCTCAACTACGTGGGTTCCTAACTGCCCCCCACATCCAGCTGTGGACCACCCTCCAGTTAACACACACAAGGCCAGGGCTCCCTACCCCAGGAGGGGCCCTTTAAAATGTAAAGGGAGTCTCTGCGGATTTCCTGCTCACATCCCTCCCCCAGCATGCTTGGAGTCAAGTCCACACTCCTTTTTATAGGAGCCCTCTAAGGTCTGGCCATAGTCACACCCTCGCCGCCGCTCCTCATGCTTATTCTGCTCCGGCCACACTGGTTTTCTTACTATTTCTGGAAAACACCAACTCATCTTGCCTCGGGCCCTTTGTACGTGCTATTCCTGAAACCTGAAAGGCACCTTCACCAGAACTTTCCGTGACTTGTGCCTTCATTTCTGGCGTTCGCTCCAATGTTACCTCTTCAGAAAGGCCTTTCTTGACCACTTCCCCTAAACCCTCCCCTAGCCCCCGAACCCCACTCTCTTCCGTTACTCTACTGTTTCTCTTCGAAGATGTAGTAGTCCCTGAGATTACGCTGCGTCCTACTGACCTGCTCACAACCCACTAGAGCCGGAGCTCCCTCAGGGCAGAGGCTACGTCATGCTTACGGCTCCGACCCCCTCAGCACTTGGGCAGTGTGTGGAATGAACAGATGTGACCAGAAGGAGGACTACAAGTATGATTCCTTTATGGTTTCTGGAAAGAGAAACAGTAACCCTGAGCAGAGGATTGCTGCTCTTCCATCCGCACATTGTCCTCTGTTGTCACCTCAGGACAAAGCAAGAGACGCCGATGTGAGCGTACGTGTGTCACTCCTCCAGACAAACAGCTTGACTCATGGTCCAAATATCCCCTCATAGCAGATTGTTTTCCATGTATATTTAATTTTGAAGTACGGTGGTTCTTCATTTTGAAGAGGTCTCATTCATTTCACCTCTGAATGCCAAATCAGCCGTCTTTATTTTGTTCCCACATTCCAAACAAATCTACCTCATGCAAAGCCCGAGATGATGTTTTTTTAGTCCCCTTGGACTTTCAGTCAGGAAAGTGAGTCATGACAATAACAAGGAAGGCTTGAGGTAAAATAGAATTCCTTTTCTTGCGGCCTCCACTTTACTGCGTTAGCCTGTAGCAACGTGGAGTTCAAACTAAGCCGTTATGTGATTCGGATGTATCCGTGTATTCCTTTCCTAAGGCTTTCTCTGAAACAACAGGTCAAATGGAGACGGAATTCCCAAAGTGAAAGCCCGTAAGCCTTCCTAGGGTGAGCTGGAAATCACCTTTATCCTTTGCCCTCTTGGATGGGAAGTGCTTGGTGGATAGGGCAGTGAAGGAATTGTATATCTTTTCGCAGGCAAAAACCCGTCTGCCCGCTGGTGGTGGTGAGACCACCTACATGAGCAGAAACCACGAGACGAAGTATTTTTTTTTGCTCCTTTTTCTGAAATAGAGTCTTTGGTTGCTTTTCTGCTTAGTTGCAAGGAGAAATAGGTTTCTAGGTTTTGATCATCTTCCCCAGAGTCAGTACTTGGAATCACTCTCTTGAATAAGATGCTTTCCCGTTAGAAACAGAAACTGTGGCCTCTGGACAAATATAGTCTCCACGTGGACTTGAGTTAACTGGGCGTTAACTGGGCAAAGGTACCACCTGGACACAAATGCTGGCACCAGGTTGAGAGCGAAGTCTTTGGAGCCCGTGGTCTGTTGAACAGAGTAATTCCTCAACAGCAACGACCCACATGTATTGAATACTTGTGTTCGCATAGCACTGGCTAAGGAGCTGGAGATACAAAATGGTAACAGACATCCAAGGATTTGATGCTCTTTTCATCTAGAAGAGCCAAGAGCCCTTCTCTGATTGTAACTTTTTAGTAGATGTGGTTTCCTCCAGTTCATTTCTCTAATCAAATATTGAGCCTTGTATTCAATGGAAGGTTCAGAAAATTCCCTTGTGGTTACTACAATAGTAACCTGAAATGAAAAAAAAAAAAATCCACACAAACAGCACGTTTTTACGGATCAAACCAGCACCAGCTAGTTTCTTTCAAATTCATGGATTATATTGACTTTTAAAGTCTCATTTGGCGGTGGTTTCCAAAGGTGCCCGGCCGTACTCGGCAGGAGTCCTGCATCTAAAGTTAATTCTAAACGTTCTTCCAATGTTGTCAAGAGGCTCATGTTCACAGTTTGAGACCACGAGAAAGACATGGAAAGGGCCATTTTTTATATACCTGTGCCTTCCTTTCTCATGTTTGGACAAAAACAACACTCTTCCCCCTCATTTCCCATCTGGCTTTCTTGTTGCACTCACTTCTGAATGTTTTGCTTTCATCTGATCTGCTCCGTTGCAAAGCAGACCGAACTCTCTGCCTAACACTGTCCTGAACAAGACAGGCTTCTCTTTGCCACAGGACCGTGAGTTAATCCTCTTGCTCTGACCTGCTCGGCGCTGCCCAAAGGATGATCTCATTCAGCAGGTTTTCTTTTTTATGGCAGAATTTTTGACATCAAATGTCTAAGACCACTCTGGATAAATTCTCTTCTGGTTGGTGATTTTTTTGTAAAGAGAATTTGGCAGAATCAGACTTCCCTTCCCTTTCTCCCCATCACATCAGATTCTGAAATAGACAAACAACAGAGTCACAGCCAATTCTGCAGTCAAGATATTCCAAAAAATCCCAGCTCTCGGTTAAATGTGTCCTGCATAATTCATTTCTCTGACATATCCTGGGTGTCCTCACCCCTCCCTTTTCATTACCACAGGGAGGGGAGATTGTGATGCTCTCTGCCCTAGTTCAGTCTATCCCAGAAAAAAATCCACTCTGCCTTGGGGCATTGGTGACTTTGTTTTCTGGCCTTAGAACCGACCCCCTATACCCAAGTGCAGAAGGTGTCCTCCAGAACACACTATCCTCTTTCCCACAAACACTCACTCATCATAATATACGCGTGAGACTTCTGTGAAAAACCTTGGTGGTCATTTCACCTACAGCCAGTTCACAGCCCTCATTTTGTCGTGGCCTGTGGAGGCTCGGGCAGTCATATTTGAGTCTTGGTCTTGCGGAACGTGAGAAATTATTCACAGTTAATATTGACCCAGCACTAAGCCCTCGCAGGAGATAGATTCAGCTCTTTGACTAGTTTGGAACAGAACCCTCGGACGGACATACAGCTCTTGGCGGGCCATGGTCCTGCCCAGATGGACAGTGTTGCAATTACCCACACTTCCCAGCGGCTGTTTCTTCATTACTAAAAGCTGGTCTTGATTGTCTCAGAAGCAGAATTCAATTTGCAGTTCCCCCAGTAACGTGCTGTGATTCATTCAGGGACAAATCTGGATTGAACTGAGTCCAAGTGTCTCTTTTGTGAGACAGAAGGGAAGTATAAGTAGATACTATAGTCACCCAGATGAGTCAGCCAGGAATTCATGAAGTGATTCATAAATCGTTATAAAGACCACTAAAGTCTACTAAAATGGAGTGCTGTCTGGCTATACAAAGTGGGGTATTATCATTGGGGGGTTTTTTTTAGATGTTAAATCAGATGTGAAATCCTTAAAACTGTGCTTTTCTTTTTAGGTTTTGAAAAGGATTCCTTTTTTCCCCTCTGTAGTTGGCCAACGGCTAAAGCCACTTTTTATTGATTAGTTTTCACAGATGAATTTAAAAACCACCACAATTCTTTGGGGGATAAAAAATGCCTCCCCAAATCTACCATAGACTAGTTTGTATCCATTATTTCTACTCCCTAGCAGCAAATCAATAATATTTTTCATGTGAATGCAATGAAATGAGCTATTCTGATGCATTCTTCCTTCTTTGGGAGGTCCATTACCCCTGTGGAAGAGAGTGGGGGTGGGGAAGAACTGTCCAAAGCACTTATCAACCAGCATTTAATCTACTTGATCATGGAAACCCCTCTTTTCAAAGCATTAACCCGCAACACAATGCTAAACCACACAGTCCCACGCTGCTTGCTAGCACTGCTTGAATATCCAGCACAAATGAAGAAAAGTAGGACATATTTATGACGTGTGCTTAGCCTGCAACATAGCCTATTAGCAGATACTGTTTGAAGAAATATAGTTGTTAGTTGACATAGAGATACCTTGGACTTACAGACAGGAGACAGCATTATTTGAAAGGAATTGCCCACCTGGAAAGACCAAAAGTGTAAGCCCAGCATGGGCACGAAGAACTCTAGTGCAGAATGAACAAGTTAACCAAAGCAAACTGGGAAACTGGTCACCAGGTTTCTTCAAGGCCATGGGGTGTTGATACGCCCGTCCCCCACCCTAACCCCAGCTGGCGAGAAGGTTCCGAATCTCAGGTGCTCGCAGGAGTCCGCCACTGCCCTCCACCTTGCCTTGTGTTCTCCACGAGGGAACATCTGACCTCATTGGGACAAAGTGGTATCTGGAGAACTAGCTGTGTGACTGGGAAAATCACTTCATGTCTCTGGGCCTATTTTATCTCATCCAAATAAGGCTACTCTGCTGCCTTCCAGCTGGAACATGATGTGATTGGATGAATATGTGAATTCACGATACTCTGTGGGGAAACCCGAGGCCAAGAAATGAGACCTTACACAAGAAAGACCATGACTATTTGCTCTTAGAACTAGAAAATTAGCCAAATGAGTAAATGCCTTGCTTTCTCCAAGCCTTTCTTTCCGTGTATGAGTAGTCAAGAGAGAAAAGAGTCCTAAGATTTTTTTTTTTTTTTTAAATTTTAAGAACTCCATAGAAATTCAGATGCAGTGCTGGAACCACAGTCTTACAGAGCTCTCAAGCCCTGGGTGTGCATTCAAGTCAGGCTAACCTTAAGTGTACATTCCATTTAGAGCAGTCATCCCATAAGCATGCGTTGATCTTCTGGAAGGTGTCAGATATTTTCTAAAGTACTTCAAGATCTCCGACTTCCCAATTTAAAATTATTCATGATGCAACCCCACCCCTCACCTTCCATTCTTAATTTTTCTCCAGAGTATTCATTTCCTCAATACAGTATACGGTTTGCTTACTTAATTTTGCTCATCTCCTGCCTCGCCTCCCTGAAATAGAAGTTGCACAAAAGCAGGGACACATGTCACGTGTTGCTCTGTCCCTTGTGATTAGAATAGGGCCACACTCTGGGTCAGTGCTCAATAAATATCTCTTGAATGAATAAATGAATATGTTATCTCAGGTTTTATGATCCCCAGTAGGTGTTGAGATTTATACTTGAAATAGAGGCTGGGAGAAGTCAGGGCATTTATTCAGGATTACCCAGCTGGTAGGAACAGAGCCAGAAATCCAAGCCCAGTAGGTCTTCGGTGATATCCGTCTCCTGCCATTTCAATTTGTCCTATGAACCTCATCAGGACTGTGTGTCTCAGTCGGGATCTACCGTTCTGTGAAACAACCTAACATTCTTTCTCGTACCGCATTATCGGAAGCGTGACCTCTTTGCTTCTGGCTCACTTGGCTGCAACGTTGGAAAGCTCCGTGTGACTTGAGGGTGGCAGCGGGCCACAGAAGGGAAAGAGCATAACTGACCAAATCCCCCCAAATAATCACACAATCTCTAAGGTGTGTATAGATATTTATTTACAGAAGCCTTTCTAGGTTGTTTTCTTTCCCCAGGAGATTATTTTTCATGAGCCCTTTAAAATCTTTTGCGCCCCTATTTTGTTTTTGTGTTTTTTGGGTTTCCGGGCAAGAGGTGGGGGGAGGGGCGCAAACCATTGAACCCCGCAGTGGCTCACCACTCAGGTTATCCCAACTCCTCCACTAAAGGAGAACAAGCGGTTGACTCAGTTCTCTGGTTTGCTTTTGTGTGAAGTGTTTCTGGTAAGCAGTGACATTTTTTTAAATTTCTAGTCTTGTTGTGTGCATATCTATATTAACGACCTCCTGTTGTCTCCAAGAAGAGACTGGTAAGCTACGTTGAATGTAGTTTCTGAGCTGTGAAGTGCAGATGTGCAGCTGGGGGACAGAAAGTGTTCAGATGTTCCCCCTTCCGGCTCGCGGACGCTGTGCAACTTGCAGTGAATTAGAGTGACGTCATCTTGTCCTGACGGAATGGGGCATGAGCTAGCCCCCGGGGGGAACATCATAAATCACTGCAACGTAGCGTCAGCCTCAAAACTGCTTATTTTAGCATCAGACATTTTTAATTCACCATCTTTGGACTTAAAAAAATCTGTTTGGGGCAAAATATTCAGACCATATTCATTTTGGTATGTGTATGTGAGCGTATTAAAGAAACAATGTTGGAAAATCTGGGCCCTAAGAAAATGGGGTTCTAAGCCCCCACACGCTACCCTGAGTAACAGTAAGAACATCTCATGTTCGGCTTAATGAGCTTCTGCGTGAGTGTGTATGTTCTTGGTTCTTTGCTTGCTTCTGGAGTGCCTGGCCTCAAACCACTCCTTTCTCAAGTCCTTTTGGCTTTTCCTAAAGCACTTCTGGCATCAGTCTTGTTCCGAGCGGCCAGTGACTGTTCTGGGTGCTCCCAGGGCCTTCCTGGGAGGTGACAGAGGAGCACCCTGACCTCTGTGCTCCCCTCCAGCCCCCTCGCTTCGGATTCTAATTTGCTAAATTCTACTCTACTGTGAGCGGGTGAACATGGAAGCAGGTTTGTAAAAGTGAAATTTAAATTAGTAGAGAGAGTCTGAGAGGTTTTTCCATAAAATACTCTGTACCGTGTTTGAGCAGTAACAAAATTGAATCTAAGTACTACACTTGAAAATCAGTCACATTTATACACTCACTCCTTATGCTGGGCTTTTTTGCTCTGAATTCTTCTTTCTTTCCTTGATCCTAGCAATCGTGTGGATAATTGTAATCACATCTTGTCACTTCTCATCTTTTCCCTGTATTGTAAAAGTTAACATTTTTGTATCAGTCCTGTCCTTCCCAAACCAGGGAGTTCTTTAGGTATACATTTATCTCACCTCGAATGGTTTACTTTTAATTTTTTATTAATACTTCATATGAAGTGACACACTATACTTTAAAATTGCGTTAACTTTATACCATATAATCTTACTTATTTGAATAACATGAAGAGAAATCCAGTCTGATTTAGCGAAAAGTGAAATGTGGGGTCAGTCGAAGGGTCAGCGTATGTATTCGACTCCTCCCAGGTGTCTGAAATAAGGATTGCTGACACCCTGACGTGACCCTACTGCACTTTTTCTCCTCTGCTCACCGTTACTACATTATGGAAATATGTGGTAGCCAAGAGGGCAGGGCCAGGGTTTGGAATTTGCATGAATGAATATAGATAAGAATGATTTATAATTACCATATAATTATGTGCTCTCTTGATAGATACATAGCTATATAATTTATATGTAGCTCTATAATCCAGATATAGATGTAGATTCTCTTGTATGGAATTTACATTCTAGATGACTCCTAAATGAATTCTGCCATTTCAGCGAGTTGAAATCTTCCCTTCTTTATAGCTAGTAATCATGGTTCACTCCATAGCCAGATCACCTTGAAGTACAGAGAGAAGATTTTGGCTTGCTGACAGTCTTTGCCTCCTTCCCCCACACCATCTCCGTTTTCTCTCTTTGTTCATCAAACCCTTCATCAAACCCTTGTTTGTGAGTCAGGCTCACTGGCCGGGAGCAGGGGGGATTGTGAATCAGAACCCCTCTCCTCCATCAAGCCTGCAATATCGGGCTTAGACTTACACACACTGTGACTTGGCCCCACCACACATCTCTGCCCCGTCAGTCCTCAATGGAAAGGAAGAGTGGCACGAGTACTAGAGAAAATACCAGAAAACCGTCGGGAGTGTGCTGTGTCTTTCATTCCCAGATGAAGAAATACATTCAGGAAGCAAGTCAACGGATCTTGCTGCTTCGCGATGCCAGTGACAAAAGTTGTCTCCCAGCTCCAGTCCTCCCCATTTTCCCTGGGGGTCTCCTGCCCACAGGGCTCCGGAGAGGTGGTCGTGTGGGCTCCTTGTAGCCCTAAAGCCTGCCATCCCACAATTCCCCGGCTCCCTCCCGTGACCTCCGACAGAGTTGCCAGACGCATTAGGGCCTCTTTCCCCCAAGAAAATAGCCTCCATATGAGGAATCCTGGCACACGGGTTTTTTACTAGATGTTCTCAGGGCAGTGACAGGGTTCATCTGCGATGTGTTCTCTCACGGCCGCTTGGCACATCTTCCAGGCTAATTCCAATTAAGAGGATACGCTTGGAAAACATATATTTCCCAGCCCAGGGTACTCGCTTACTCTTCTCCTGCAGCAGAGTGAAAATAGGCCTCCGAACACAGCCAGTCCGCGTCGGCCTCCTCTGGAGCCTTCTCTTCTCCCCACCCCCCTTCCTCCGTTCCCGCATCCCCTTCCTCCACAGCCCTCACCGGATGGAATTCATTTAGGAATCATCTAGAATATGAATGCCCTACTTTTTTTTTTTTTCTCATCCCATGGTTCCTTCTTGATGCCACACACAAATGTAGAGGCTCTGCCCTATGACATTTTCTGATTCAGAATGGTGCAAATTGCATTCCAAACTTGCCTGGTTGCCTTCTGACCCTCGATGGCCCCGATGCAAAAGCCCAGCAAAGGGAGAGGACTCGTCCTTGTGCAGTTAGCCACGTGCACTGCTGGCCCCTGCTGCGTGTTAGCATCAGGCGAAGGCTGACCGACTGGAAGTTTTCAACGTGCTGGGACTTTTTTGAGGAGATGGAACAACCCATTGCTGATACACTTGGCTCCCCAATTATTTTGTCACTTCATCTCACAGCACTGACGGGTTCCCTGTGCCAGCCCCCTAGTGACCTGCACTGAGGGTTGCTTTGGTGGTCTGTGGACACTGGTGAACTTGAATGCTGCTCTGCCAAGTACACCTTCCCTTTGGTGCTAGAAAGTCACTTTAAACCCAGGGAGTCGGACCCTGCCAAAGTCCCCTTGCAATTAGAAGACTGGTGGGCGGTTATCAGGCTGTGTCTCAGGTACATGGACCACATCACCTTGTATCTGTCTGTCCCTCCTCAGAAACTAGCAGTAGCTCTACTGTGATTAGCACATGTGACCACCAGAGATGTCCCACGTGGCATTGTGGTTGTGCCGCAAGCAGCGAACATTCTTTGCCAAACACAGAACCCATGGGTCTCAAACCACACTTGATCTTTGAGGTTTAAATTCCCTCATTCTTGGCAAAAGAAAATGTATTGTTTAAAGAGAACAGGATGAGAAAGGCTTATAATAAAGACTTCTAATACTTCTTGGACCCCAGATATGTCTCACAGAACAAAATGTTTATGAGCTAAGTGTAAATGAATCAGAAACATAAGGATCAAATTTCCCCTAAAATGCAGACGAATTTAAAAATTAGCAGAAAAGGGAGCCGGGCAAAAGATGTGCCTTGAATTTCACCAAACCCAGAGTATTGGAAATGCATTTTAAGAGGCTTGACAAACCCAAACTGTGACTACATTTTCCCTTCGCTGACCTCTTTGTCCCTTCAGTTGAGAAGTCAGTGGTTAAAAATGGGAGAGAACGTCTTCATCAGTTTCTTGTGATGGCTTTTTGTCACGCTCTTAGCCAGCCAGTGTGGAAACTGGAATTTGGCTTTGAAGAGTTTGTCTCTGCTCCCACTTTCTCACGCCCCTCACGCTTCCTCTTGTAATGTTTTCCCAGGTTTGCACCTTCGGCCCCATCTCCTCACCACATCAGCCCCCGGAGAGTTCCAGCTCCTTCTTCAGTGATGCAGAGAACGCAGCCTCCCCACACCCAGCCGCCGGCAGGTGGGCCACACCTGAAGTCTTACCAGCCGGAAACAAACTCTTCCTTTCAACCAAATGGAATCCACGTCCATGGTAAGTGGGGGTGCTGACCGCCCCTCGAGTCTGGGAGAGTGACACCGGGCCATCGCTGTCAGACGGGAGCCTTCGTTACCAGCGGTGGGTTCCTCCAGTTCTGTCACATGCCAGGCTTTGGCTTTTAGGACTTTCCTCTAAAATGTCACACCTCATCAGCATGAAATTTCATAGTGTTTTCCCGGTGTTGGCCCTAAACTGGTAGAACTCATGACAGCCCAGAGCAGTCAGCCCAAGGTGATGATCTGTTTACTGAGCAGTGATTTAACACCTCATGGAGAGGCCCTAATAACAGCATCTTGTTTCCTCAACAATAAACAGTCACTTAAAAGGGAACAGCAGGAGGGCTTTTTGCCCAGGCATTACCCCCACCCCCGGCCGTCCCCACAGGTCCCATATCCCCAGAACCTCTCCAACCGTCAAGGCCCAGGCGAAAGGACACCTCCTCTCTGCAGCCTTCCCTGGTGAGAGTCTTAGCTGGACGGCATCTCTCCTGGCTCTGGACTCTGACTGCATGTCCCCTGCATTTCTGATATAACACTCGTGCTCTTTCTCTACCTTGTTAAGTTACTCCTTTGTGAGGAATGCCTGCCTTTCTATTAATGTGTAAGCTTGTTTCTGAGGTCAGAATTTTCTGACCCGTTGTTCTTTTTCTTGGAGAACTTCGCACAGTTCTCTATGTGCTAAGGTACCTGGGAAGTGTGGAGAGGAAGAAAAGGAGGAAAGGAAGGCGGGAGAGATCATGATGGTGTTCAAAATGGGGAGATCCGGTGTTGAACTTCAAACATTCATGGAGAACTGAGTTTGGCTGAATTTCTTTATTTACACCGATTTTGCTGACTCAGGCAGATATCTTTGTGAACATCCTTAGAAAGTTAAGTCGAGTTGTCGAATAGCCTGGACTCTGAATGTGTAGGCCTTCTCCTTCCTGGGGACAGACGAGAGACTGTCCACTGAAAGGAGATTTTCAGCTCCAACTGAAAAATAGGACTCTGCCGTATCTGCTTCTTGCTGATTCCTGAATTTGCTCCATGTGAGTTATTACTTGATGTTATTGGGTGGTATCCCCAGGTAAACCTTAACCAGTATGCCAGCTGCGTATGAGTAGATGTGAGTGGCTTCCCAAGATGGCGGAATCAGGCAGTGCTGTGGAGCCAGGCTTGGGTGAGGATATTGGAATAGGGGTCTGGACAGCAAAGAGGAAACCATGTGGACAGAGTAGTGGCCTATGGGAAGGGAAAGACCTTGAGAAGGGCAGGCCACTGGCTCTGACTCCAAGTTCCAACCAAGTTCCATCCACCTCTTCTCTCTTCCTGAGTGCAGTCACACAAACCCTCATTCCCCAACAAAACGTGGGCTCTCCCCGCTGTTTGCGCCTATGGTAATGGTTACCCTCTTTTGTTGGTAACCTTCTTCTTAAGCTTTAGTCATTTATTTATCCAACCAAGAAATATTTCTTGAGTACCTACTGTGCGTCAGGCAGTGCATGTGTGAGAAGACAAAGAGCGCTCTCCCTGCTGAGAGAGACCTCCTGACCCAGGAGAAGGGCTTGTCTAATGTGGGAGAGAGCCAGGTCCCCTGTGCTGGGAAGCCACCCTTACCAGCAGGCAGGAGGTAGACAAGGGTGGGCTTTTGGGAATGCAGAAGAAGTCACTGACCCTACAACAAACTCATTTTACCCTTCATATTTTAACTTTGCCGAGAGCTGGACACATGTCAGTCAGTGGCATCATATGACTGGCAATGATTCTTCTCTCCAGCGCTATTAAAAAATAACAGAGTATTTCAGGCAATCATGCCATAGTTCCAATGAAAGGCCGTATAACACTTTGATGACAACTGTGAAACATATTTTAAAAATTCAAAAATCACCCTACATGTAGACAAAAAAAAAAAAAGGAAGGCAATTTTCTAAAACATTAACAATTTTGTTTTGTTTTGTCTTTAAATCATGAGGGTAGGGATAATGGATAATTTCTTCTTTTTCTGCTTTCTGAAGACATTTTAAAAGAGATTTTGGAATGAGAACAACTCGATTACAAATACCAATCCACTCAACTGTGAGGCGCTGAACAATTTCTGAGGATCTCATACCTTCTCTCATCAGTAGTTTTAAGAGTCCACAAGAAAAGCACATGGCACAGAGTAGGAGCTTAATTAATTTAATGCTTCTCCTTCTTCTCCCTCCCTTTTCTTTATTGGACTCTTTGAGAGTGGGGATAATGTTTCTAGCCTTAGGGCACACATCATTCTTGGTGCAAAGTAGGCACTTAGTAAATATTTACTGAATAAATGATTGACACTGTCTCATCCAACAAATGCAAACCAAAACAAGACGACACAGAAAATGAGATCTACCTTATCATTTCACCCTACCTCCTGGCAAAAGACTCTTCTCCCCATTATTTCTCTTTTGTAGCTGAATAATGAATATATTGTCAACTTGAAACTGTTGATTTTTTTTTTTTCACTTCAATTGTTAAAAACTCCCATGGCCAATAAGAAACTGCTAGCAGCAGTTTAAAAATAAATACATATGACAAGACTTTCTGGAAGAGATCAGGATATAGTTATGCAAATTGGGAAATCATAACTTTGTTCTAGAAGATGGGCAAGTGGCTGCTGTGATGGGCTCGAAGAGGGAGTTTCTACTCTTTAACCGCTGGGCCACTGCTAAGAATGAAGGAGTAGGCATCCAAATGCAGCCTTACTTCATCCTCCAAGCATCTCGTCTGAAAATGTTTTCCTGGAACTTGCTAGGCACGAGCATTTCTCGTCAACTACTCCTTAGAATAAAGAGCAAATTGATCTAATATTTGTCAAGTGGGTGATATGGTGCTGCGAGCAAGGGGAGGCACACACACCTTCGAAATGAGTTGCAATTTTTGGCAGCTTTGGCTGGACTCGTTTGCTGGGTGGCATCATCCAGCATCTTAGTCACGGAGAACCTCATCCCCTAATAAAACTAGATTTTTAAAACCCTGTGAACTGTGTTAGGGTTGCTAACACTATAGCCACAATGAAGGAGTGTTCTGTCTTCTAAGAAGTTCACGGTTTTAATGAGCGCCGTCACCCCCCGTCCTTTCTGTATTCCCTGCGGTAGGTAGAGGTCAGAGAAAAATGTCATCAGTGTATTTTTAGAGATGGGAGCTGAGACACAGAAGAATACAAAATAGCTAGGCATTGTTGGCTTCTTGCCAAAGGGCACAGGCGTCTTTAACAAGAGGTCCATGTTTCCAAGCCACGTTCTTCATCTACGTGTTTCTCAGTCAAAGGCACACCAAAGTCAATATGTATTTCCATCTTTCCGTGGAGAAATACACCGGTATGTAGATGCTGTTGCCTTACACGGAGCCATGAAAGTTAGAATTCAAAGGGCTTGGTCTTCCAGATGAGGAAGAAAATGACGGACATCCTGCTGAGCTTTGCTACTGCCGCATTGATGGATATAGCTCTTAGACTTTGTGTGCTCTGTGTGTGTGTGTGTGTATTTATCTGCTATCAAAGTATGCTTGACAATGTTAGTTTCAGGTGGATGCCGTAGTGCTCCGACAATTCTGTACCCTTCCTCAGTGCTACCCGCGCTAACTATAGTCACCATCTGTTGCCATACATTGTTACAACATTAATGAGTGTTTTAGAAAAGACACACTTTGAAAAGATTATTAGTGCTGCTTTTTTGAGTTCGCTCACCTAGCGAGTGACCCAGGACCAGAGCTCAGTTTCGTTGTTTGTGCATCGACTTCATGCATTCGTGCTGCCTTCATTAGTGAGGTAGGTGAAGTGTCATCTCTCTCCGTGTCTGCATGTTGATAGCATTTATGGCTCTCTGTTTGGATGGCATCTCCAAGGCAACTTCTAAGTACATTTTAGTCTTTTATTTTAGATGTAAACATAGGAACCGTGTTTTCCAATCATGTAAGCCCGTTCTTCAGTCTTTTCTTTCTCTTTAGGACCATTCTCTTGCCCGGGCAAGCTTCAGAATTTTGCCTGGATTAGTTGCCTGAGAGTTGATATTTGTACATTTTGTTATGGTACTAATGGAAAATTTCTTTCTAAATGCCCTATTCATTCCAGGCTGTTAGAATGCCATGGGAATTCCTAAAACAGCATTTTCACAACCTTCCTCCTTCTGGACCCATCAAGGAGAGGCCAAGTTCAATTCAGCAAGTGTTTATTGGTCTCCCACAAGGTGTCAGGAAATATGAATGTCATTGAATCAGCGTAGGGATATGTACAATAATGATGATGATGATGATGATGATGATAATTCTATCAAGAGGTATCTGGTTTATTCAGGGGAAGGTGTCATAGAGGCGTTTCTAGAGGTGACTCTTGAATAGGATTTTGAAGATAAATAGAGGAGGCTGGGAACCAGCAAGACCAGCTCATAGAGGGAGCTGGGACCATGCCAAGTAGAATCCCACTGAACCGTGAAGCCACCCGGTATTTTCGGAAAGTAAGCTAGGGCATTGTTGCCAGGAATGGAATTGGAGAGGTGGGGAGGTTTGCATCCCACCTGCTGGGATTATTTTGGACCACACCTGTGCCACACCCACGCCTAAACAACCGTGACTGAACCCACAGTCTAGTTCACTCAGATGCCACTGGTTAAGTAGAGGAATGATGTCAGAAGAATGGGGAGCTGTGTTCATTCACCCCCAATCTCTTCTAGGCGAGAGGAGCTGGGATAGCAAGAGAAGGAAGTGAAAGGAGCCTTCGACCCAGCTGCTACACAGGCGGGAGCCCCTTCGGGCCTCTTCAGTACAATTGGGAATGAGCAGGACCCTAAGGGCTCCTTCCCCAGAGAGGTGCACACTTGGCCTTGGGTGGCCCTTGGCTACGGGCAGATCACGGTCTTTCCCAAGAGGTGGCCCTAGCACCTGTCACCTCAGTTGCCACAAGCCAGCGCTTCCAGCCAACACCTGTGTGCGTTTCCAAACCACCAAGGAGCCTCTAGCCACACGGAACCGGCTGCCCAGATTCCCCTCTTGATTATGTTGTTCCTTCTAGAGCTAGAGGGTTTCTCACATTTTGAGTGGTCTGTCCCGATCCCAAGTTTTCCCAAAGAGCCTGTCATTTGCAATCCATGCTGTCCAGAACACAAGACTTTTCCAGATTTATTTCTCGTGTTAGGGCAGCCCTCCCGGCGTACAGGCTCGCTCTTCTCCCACGACAAGACACCCAGTGGGGGACGGTGCTGGGTGTGGGGGCCGCCGTGGAGCCCACGATGGCCTAGCCCCGGCCGGCATTTTGCTTTGCCATCTGTGACGGGTGGCTCCCACCCTCCCGTTGACAATATAGGTGCTGACATTCTCCGGATCTCGTCCTGGTGTCAGACATGGGGAGGGAGAAGAAGGAAGTACAAGTGGACCCTGAACGTGGGCATGTGGCTGCCTTCACCTGCAAGGGAGGGTATTTCAGGGCATTGCCAGGCTTACCCAAACCGCGGTTCTGTTCATAATGCTTATTGGCTAGGCATTCCGCGGGGCCGGCCGAACATTCCCCGAGCTGGTTTCCTGATCTGCAGGTTCCCTCTTAGGTTCCCTCACCCTGATTACCTCTTGGAAATCAGTGGTAGAGGCTTTCTGAGGGTTCTGCCCCTTGACGCCCCTTGCCCCCGAGTCTCAGATTTCTGTGCTTTCACGGCTTGCTCTTATTTCTACCCTCTGGAGATGTCAGTAGCCAACACACAGATTTCCATCATGCATGAGTCAGTCATCAGATTTCCTGAGGAGAACCCCGGGGAGCTGCCCCCCAGCCTGGGCCGTCTGCTAGCGAGACAGCAGCCGTGGGGAGTGGGGGCCTTCCCAGTGGGTCCTGGCTCCTGCAGTTCTTAGGATTTAGAGCTGTCCTGCCCACAGTCCCTGTAGAGGCTGGCAAGTCAGCTCACAGACAGCGGTGGCGTCTTCCCACCTGGGGGTGGTGTGGGAAGTTGGACCGCCCGGTGCAAACTGACCGCACCAGGAAACAAAAGGTTTCAGCCACCAGCAGGCCCCCAAGAACAACAGGCTTTGGAAAGGCCTTGTCCTACCAAACAGCCAAATCATCTTTCAAGCTAAAGGAATGTCAGAGCACTGATATTTAAATGGCACGAGGTGGCCCTTACACGCTCAGCTTCTTCCTCTGAGTTCCTCTGTTTACTTACAGGGATTGCGCAAGGGTGCTTTCCAGAAGTGTCTTATGGGTTACAGACACGACTGATGTCATTTCTGGGGGCTTATGCTAAATGTTTAAAGGTTTTTTGTTTTTTTTTTTTTAAAGGCAAATTGTAGAGACAATAAACAAACCCGTCCCACAGGAAATGTAGTCACTTCGGCAGAGGTGAAGTTGTGAAATAATAAAGTAGTTAAGTCTAGAAATTGTATTGCTTAGAATTTAAGCATGTGTCACAATTTCCCCTTGAAATCTCAGGAAGACAAATAAGATTGGTTGTAAATCAGAGCATAATAATCTTCACTGAGAAAGTTGTGACATTCTTACAAGGAGAATGAGCCCAAGAGCACACTTCGTGTCATTCCCGTGTTAGCAGCAGCCATCCTAATCAGGACCAATTTTCCTTATCAGCCATGATGTTATTAATGCGTATACAGTACTAGGGATTGATGATTAGATGCACAGAAATTCTTAATTACTCTTATATACTTAATTACTACAAAATTACCCCAAGAACAGTTTTACATAACTAGTACTTGATGAATTCTGACAGTGTGCTAATTCTATTAAACAAAAGTTAAATTTAGGTGTGTATAGGGGGTGTAGTTGGAGTCACAGCGTGCTGGGCTCTGTGGGAGGGGGTGAGCTGGTCATCATCATCGGAAGAGCTGTTGAAACGATTGGTTATGGAAACGACTGAAGTGTGAATAATCTACACATGTAATTAAGTATCTACTCACACACACACACACACACACACACACACACACACACGTGCTAAAACCCATATAACCTTAAGGATATTAAGATGACTAGATCAACTAACCATTCCTAAACTGTAAGTTCCTCGGGACAGGAACCGTATGCTCCTGCAGTGTTTTTCCTGTAGTAAGTGCTTAATAAAAGTTTATTGAATAAACACAAGTGAATAAAAGGATGGGGGTGTTGGGGAGGAGGAAAGAGATTTTTGCTTATGGCCTCTTAGGCTGATCAGTAGAGCCAGCCCTTGGCAAAACCATGATTAGGAGTCAAGTTTCCCGGGTCCCTCTGTTCTCTGGGCACTTGCTCCATCTGCCTGGGACCTCTCCTTAGAGGAAGGAGGATGATCTCCTGATCCCCTTACACAGTGAGGGAAATTTAGTGCAGCAAGTATCCCTTCTCTTGACTCTTTGCCCACCTGGGGCCGAGTGTCCAACAGTGAAACACGTAGCGGTGGCAGCGAGGGGAAGAGGCGTTTGAGGCATTCCTGTAGATAAAAGTTTCTTGTTTCTGAACACTTTCAAAGCATTGTTTTGTTTTCAAAGCTTCATAGCCACTAGCTTACATACCCCTAAATTGGTCATATTATCTCAGGAGAGATTATCAGAAGAGGAAATTGTGACTTGCCCGAATGATACAGGGAGCGAAATAATGAACTATAGAAAAAAAAAGAAGAAGAAGAAGGAAGAAAGAAAAAGGAAGGGTGCCTGAGTAGCTCTCAGTGAGACGTCTAACTCTTGATTTGGGTTGTGATCCCAGGGTCATGAGATTGAGCTCCATATCCGGCTCCATGCTGGCCACGGGCCTGTTTCAGATTCTTTCTCTCTCCCCCACTGCCCCCACAAAGAAAGAAGAAAAAAGTAGATAAAAAGAATTTAGACTGAGGCAGATCTGAATTGGAATCCTATTGACAAGTCATGCGGTGCCCTGAATTGCAGTTTCCTGGCTCTTACTCGGGAGATGGTAACACCTGTCTTTCAGAGTTGATATAAGAATGAGAGACAATACATAGCCTGTAGTAGATGCTCAGTAAATTAGACCTGGTTGTTCATGTTGTTATTTTTACTTCCATGTTCCAGATGCTGGGTGCTCTGGATACACCCACTGGTGGTGTTAGATCCTCAAAATAACATTAGTAAAATTACCAGCATACCCGGCCTCCATGCAAGGCTGCAAGATGAAGCACCCTGCCCCAGGTCACACACCTAGCGAACGTCTGAGTTGGTTTGAGGAACAGTCTGGCCCCAGTCCCACATTCGTTCTCCTTTGTGATGGCACCTATAGACCCAGGATCATGGAAGTGTTTAGTTGCTTGGGAATTCTGTTTGTGAAATGTGGAAGTGTGGAACTATTTTTTTTTTTTTTAAAGAGCTTATCTATTTAGTTGACAGATAGGGATCACAAGTAGGCAGAGAGGCAGGCAGAGAGAGAGGGGGAAGCAGGCTCCCCGTAGAGCAGAGAGCCCAATGCGGGACTCTATCCCAGGATCCTGGATTCATGACCTGAGCTGAAGGCAGAGCCTTTAACCCAATGAGCTACCCAGGTGCCCCGGAAGTGTGGAACTATTAATGATGAGGTCCCTTCCGGGGCTAAAATTCTGCAGGTAGTATAGGGACTGTGGTCCATGAGACCGTGGTTTCCCACTGACCAATCGATCTCATGTCTTCTGCATCAGGCAGGGTGGTGAATGCCTGCAGTGCCCTTTCTCACTGATCACATGACAACACTATCAAGAAGACATCGTTTACTCCCATGCTACAGATGAGGAACCTGAAACACTGAAACGTTCAGTAACTTACCCTAGATTTCTTATGCTCCAAATGATGGTGGAGTTGGAGAGCACACGCAGGATCATCTGACAAGAGTCTGTACTCTCAACCACTGGATATGCCTTTCTAGGGAAGGGGGCGCTCTCTCTCTCTCGTTGTCCCCAGTGAGACTGCCCCAATACAGTGTGTGTGTGTGTGTGTATCATAACTTCACGTGCGCCATGTGCCTCTCAAACACATGCATGCCAGAGTAACTGTTGGAAGCCAGATTACTATCAAATCTGGGCTATTGGACTCGTGGCACAGTCTTTACAACACAGTTTGAAAATTCTCACTGATTTTTTTAATTAGAAAAGGAAAATTTACCTGTTCTTTTTTTTTTTTTTTTTTTAATGCTTAGTGTACTTAGGCTTATAAAGAATTTAAGTTGTTTTCAGCACTGATGAAAGGTAATGACAATTAAGACTATTAATAACTTAAAAAAAAGGTTTTATTTATTTATTTGAGAGAGAGCGAGAGCACAAAGGGAGCAGGAGAGGGAGAAGCAGGCTCCCCTACAAGCAAAGAGCCCATTGCGGGGCTTAATCCGAGGGACCTGGGATTGTGACCTGAGCTAAAGGCAGGTACTCAACCAACTGAGCCACCCAGGTGCCCCAAGACTATTAGTGACTTTTTAGATGTTTATAGAAATGAAATGTGTGTGTGTGTGTGTGCATACATATACTTACATGTATATACATATATACACACATGCCCTGTTGTAAAAATGAGCTCATATTCTGCATTTTATTTTATGACTTACCTTTTTTTTTTAAAATTTATATATGCTTCTGCTTTCTAGGTAAAGGTCTAGAGATCAGCCTCTTTAAAAAAAGAAAAGATGTATAGTAGTACCTCCAGGAACATGTCATTTTTTAAAATCATCCCCCTGCTGATAGACACTTCTTTGATTTTATTAATTCTATATTAAATCTCTTTATGCACACATGAGTGCTTACACAAACACCCTCACACACATCTGTATCTCTTTGTGGACTTTCTTCAGGAATTATTTCTGGAAGAAAAATTGCCAGATTATCGGATATGCATATTTTAAAGTTGGGTAGGTCCTGCCATTGATCCCTTAGGAAGACTGTGCCAGTGTAGACTCGGCAACAGAGTGGAGTGTCCATGACCCGCCCTAGGCACGGTCAATCATTTTAGTCCTGCCAGCATGTGCAGCAAGGTTGTTTCACATCTTCCTTTGGTTAGTAATGTCATTCAGCCTCTTTCATGTTAGTATCGAGCTCTAAAGGTAGATTGATATTAACAGGGCTGGAGTGCTGCACCTGCTGCTTGGGCGGGTACCATACTTACTGAGCAGTTTGCTAGCTCTTTCCCCTTGCCAGGCTGTGTTGCTTGCAGCATGACACTTTGTTTTCCTAATTGGAACCCAAAAATGTATCGAAGAGAAGGGAAATACCCAGAAAATTTCTATTTCATTGACTATTGTGACTTCTCTGTCAGCTAACTTAAAAACATTTATAGAAAAGTGGTTGATGAACATTATTACAGATTTAGTGCTTTTTCATTCTTTGGGGGGAATTGATGACATTTTTTTTTCCAGAAGCAAATGTTCAGTCTTCTATCTGAAACTCATGAAGTTTAGCCTCTAATGAATGGAGCACTTCAAATCAAGATAAATATCTTCTTGTATGTCTGTCTTACAGGCTGCTTAGTTGGACTCTTGAAGGCTGAACATATCAATGGCAATCTGTGTCTTGTGATTCTTGTATTTCTAGTTGGAATTGTCCTTGTAGTTGTGATTAGCAGTTGATGGCTTAGAAGAAAAAATGTGAATAACTATGGGTGGCATTTCCTTAAAATAAAGGGGGGAGGCACCCAACATCAGGAACAGATGGGTGACCAGTAATGAAGCCACTGTGTTAGCAAAACAAAACAACAACAACGAAACGACAGAACTGCCTTGATCTGTGTTCATTCAGATCATCTGGGCTCAGACTATGTTGCAAAACAAAGCCAGTTCCTTAGAATTTCTAGTTGGTTAACTTACAATGTGAGTGCCCTTACTGATTATAGAAAATGTCCCTCGCCAGCCAGATTGTTCTGACTAAACTCTCCATTTCATTCTCTTGCAAGGTCTTAAAGAACTAGATCTTTTAAGATGCAGCCACACGGTAAAAGCTCTCAGGCATTTTTCTAGATCATTTAAGTGTAACCACCAGCCCTTCACCCACTATATTCCCCCACCAAAGCCAGTCTCATATCACACATCCCAAAGCACAACTTCTTCTTCAAATTCTTAAATTTTCTCATCATTATGGCAAAATGATTCCAGAGATCTGAATTGGCCGTGTACTTACCCGGGGTCTTTTGTACCTGTCGATCTGGGCTGGTGCATCGTTTATATCAATACCGGTGAGGTCAATGAGAGTACCTACATTTATATTACAAAGTAGGTCTTATAAATTACTCCTAGGTATATGAGTTTTATCAGTACCTGGTAAATATAATGGAACTGATCAGCAAGATATTATTGGATGAATACCTGAATTCTCATCATAATTTTGTGAAGAGAGTTGGAAATATATTTCTGCCCTGATTTAGAGATGGAACTCAGAGTAGTTGATCAAATTCCTTTTGGAATAGTTTCCTAAAAGAGCTCAGGGCGTTCTGTGACTGGGTCAAGTTACCTAATTTCTCTGCCCGCTCTTTTTCCCATTCAGGTTCGTAGCCTCTCTGGCACCCAACAGAAAAGGGTTGCTTGGAGCAGCAAAATTCTCCAGGTCACCTGGACCAGGCTGATCATATCTTGATTATCTTTGTTTCCTCCTGCATTTAAAAAAAAAAAAAAAATCCATGTTAGAACAGGAAGTCACGCCGATAGGCTATGGTATAGAAGGCTCATAGATCAGAATCTTTGAACTTAGTTGCAGTCCCTCTCCTGATCAGCATTTTCACCAAAGGCTTTAGCTGTGGGTGTCACTCACTCATTCATTCTCCATTCTCCAGTGCGTGGCTCCTGTTACTTTCCAGGTTCCGTTTGCGGTGTGAAGGCTCTACCAGGAGAGAAAACAGACACAAGTCCTGCCTGTCCTGGGCTTATACCTAAGCAGTGATTTTTGGCAAGCAAGACCTTAGAACTCAACAGTGAGAGAATAGTCCTCACAGTCCATGTGTAGGCCTGGAATCATCCCACCTATTTATTCTTTGTAGCACCTGGCAAGTTTTTAGATGTTTAATACATTCTTAAAGTTTAGGACTTAAGTGTACAGCAGGATGAGGTGAATCAAGAAAGGAAGGACCCTGCAGACTATATACATCGATCAGAGCACCCCCACGTGGTGAAAAGGGGGCCCCATCTCACACTGGTGCCATTGGCTTGAGTGTATCTCCTGAACCTTGGCCCTCATAGTAAGGTTCCTGTTGTGTACAATTAGGCCTCCCCCAAATCTACTGTCTAGAATGTTAAGTTGAGATGAAATCTGGGCTTGCAGGAAAACAGTAGAGTAATATATGTCATTGGGTTTGAGATGGCACAGTGGATGTTCCATTTACAAAACCTTAAGGATGTCACTGGATTCCAGGATCCGTGTCACCCCCTTCCATCTGGTTGCTGGGAACTTGCCCACTCTTAGATTTGAGTGCTGGAAAATTGTATAATCACAGACTTGGTTTCATACAAGCCAGAAGTCACCTAGTTAGTGGACCAGATATATTTGGGGATCTGGTTACAGCTGGACAACAGAAGTCGGGGTCACAAGTTCACTATGAGGCCCACAGTATGACCAAGCCTTCTTGGCTTGGCAAATGAGGTCCCATGATTTCACCTTGACCAAGAACTTAAATGGGCAGGAAGGGCATTGGGGTGGAGAAGGAGTCCAGCTTAATCCATATCTGCTGAGAATATAATCTAAAGTCACTTGAGGACGGTCATCATTTCTTTATCCCTGCAATCTTCAGAGTCCAGCAGAAAGGCCGGGGAGCAGCAGAGCAGAAGAGAGACCCATCAGAAGCACTCTCTTCCTCCATTTCAAATGAAATCAGAGCTATTTGTGTTTTCCTGTTGGTCTTTCATTTGGAAAACTTTCTAAAGATTAAAAATGCTCGGGGCACCTGGGTGGCTCAGTGGGTTAAAGCCTCTGCCTTCGGCTCAGGTCATGATTCCAGGGTCGTGGAATCAAGTCCCACATTGGGCTCTTTGCTCCTCAGGGAGCCTGCTTCCTCCTCTCTCTCTGCCTGCCTCTCTGCCTACTTGTGATCTCTGTCAAATAAATAAATAAAATCTTTAAAAAAAAAATGCTCTGAAGATGTCCTTAGAACCTCTCAGTCTTTAGCGTAAGAAATACCTTGTTCAACATGAAGATTTCCAGGCCATTCACCCAGACCTTCTGATTCGCTAAGTCTGCCCAGAGCCGAGCTGGAGCTGATGCTGGAGCTCCCACTCTCAGAGCCACTGGCCTAGACCCCAAGTGTAGGACTCAGTGTGCCCTTGCCATGCTGCTCCAATCAGAGAGAATCCAAAAGAAGCAATTGGCCAGTGGTGGAGAAAGTAAATACTTTCCAGCTTCCTTCTTCCTTTACTTCCTGAGGAAGTTCTGTAAATATAGGACAACCTGAAAACTATCAAGACCAGAATGGCTCTCCTAGATCCCAGTGCGGGGGCCGCAGCCCTTCTTTTCATCTCTGTCTGGGCTCCTCTTCCCTGCCAGATCTGTCTTACAGCAGAGCTTGCTTGGAAGGCCAAGGGCACCCAGAATTAAATCTTCATTCTTTGTCCTTCATTCCTTGTTCTGCTCCACGCCCAAATAGCCCCGAGTGAGCTGGCGTGAGCTTTGTGGGGCAGAGAGCTGTCCTCATCCGGGTCAGGCACAGGTCTGGACTCAGGGAAGGAAGGAGGACTTGCGGCACCAGGCTTGTGATCAGGCAGCAGGAGCCGGAGTCTGCCCTGGGCTTTACCATTTGCCAAGTATTTGCATGTGACCCACGTGATCCCACTCAGTGGGCGGAGCCTGCTCAGAGAGAAATTCCCAGCTCCTCCTTACCAACCCCAAGCAGTGGCCACTTCAGTATGATGTCACCTCACACGACCGTCAGATCCAGAATGGCCAGATCCCGAACCCTCTGTTCTGGGCCTCGCACGTGTCCGGGATGTTTGAGTCACAGGCGGGTGTTGGGGTGAGCGACGGGGCTGTGAACCCCATCTGTTCACTAGCTCTGCTGCTTTCCCTTCCCGCCGTGAAGATTATGCTGCCCCGTGAGTATAATCATCCCCCTGTTAGATGTGGGGACTCAGAGGCTCAGAGAGGCTGTGCTTTCCTCAAGGCCACACAGCCGGTAGGCAGCAAAGCCAGGCTTTCTGACCCATTTCAGGCTCTTTGGGTCTTCTGGTTTTGAGTGTTTTTATTTTATGTCATTTCCAAGTGTTTCATTATCACCGTCCGGATTCACTGAACCATTTTACTATAAGTGCCGATTACCCACACGTGGCAATTACTAAGACACATTGCAATTAGTTTACTTTGGCAGCTTACCGCTTTGAGAATTTGGAAGCCATAGGCCACCACACGGTCGGGGTTTGGGTGGGTTGAGGATATTTAAATGAAAATGGATTACATCTCTGAACCAGGAGTGTTGTACGCCTGCCCTCCCTCTCGCTCTGCTGTGGCGCGTTTCCCTTTTGTCCGAGTCAGTAGCAGGCCCTGCCCACTCCCAGCCCCTTGTGGGACCCTTTGCAGACATGCTAGCAGACCCTCTCCCTCTCCCCCAGCCTGGCCCTGGAAACAAGGCCAAGGGCAAGAGTGTGGCTCATGGTACCAAACGCCTCAGCAGCTCGTGAAGCCCGCCGAGGGGCTCCGAGGGGCACAAGCCGAGGAGAGCACTGACTGTCGCTCGCGTCTCACTGTGGCCCACCACCCGGCCGCAGATGCTCCCGATGAAAACGGCGCCCTTCTTGGATCCAGGTGGGCTCGTGCGGCAGCCCCCCTGCCCAAGGGCAAGGGGATCGGGCAGTTGCTCCGGTGGTTGATTTCTGAGCCACCGTCACCGGTCTCCTTCAAGAGGAATGGGTCCACGTGGAACTGTAAGGGTTATTATTTCCATTATTTTCCTCTTTCTCAGTACAGTAGATGCTTAAATGTCAGTCGTAAATAGCTTGAGCGCTGTGCAAGCTGGTTCAGTTCTCAGCCCAGAGAAAAATCTGTCTTCCTCACACAGTCTGTGAGCCTTCCTGCAGCTTCCCCGTTTATAGACTCTGTATCAAAATGAAGAGCCCGTGTCTCCACGGCCTCTAGGGAGGAGTCTGAAGAGAGTTCTTGCTAGATGAAGACCTGGAGGGTGGTGTTGGCCGTGACCAGGAGCCAAGCAAGGACAAGCGAATGGTGGAGATTGCACGTTGAAAAGCAGTATCATGTTGTACTCGAGGGTGGTGGGTTATGAGAGGAAAACATTGCTGAGGAATTGCGTGCACATTATACAGAATCTAGAAATACTTCTGAGCTCATGTCATGGCCATAATAATTGTTCTATTTACGCAGGGCCTCCTACCTGCCACGGAATATGATATATGCTTTTTAAACACATGCATGGATAGTGCTTTCCATAACCTTATAAAATAGGTGTTATTTTAAAAGATAACGAGGCTCAAGCAGGAAAATAATTTGTCCAAACTGGCTAAATTAACAGCGTTGCTTAATGGGTCATCCAGGATTCAAACCCAGATCCAAGTTGTTCGTGCAAGGGACAGAAATAAAATAGTGGCTAAATCAGAAAACTGGCCAAAGCAAATGTCTAAAATGCCCGTTTCTACTTTTGAGGGTTTTTAGAATTTTTTAGCAGTTAGGTGATTTTATTGATTTCTTTTCATTAATTCAATGCTTTTCTCCCTAATGAAAGTGCTAGTACATTATGAAATACTGGTCCAATGTCAGTAAATTGCCTCTGATCTTGACCGTAAGGGACCTCAACAGAAATGGAAAACTGTGTTTAAAATGATTTGGTCCATGAGCTCAAGCCCTAGGACTCTGTATGAACTCTGTCACCAAACAAACCAGGGTTTGAGTCCTAGCTCTGACCCTGGGTAGCTCTGAGGATTTGGGTAAGTGATTTTAACTTCTCTGCTTCTTTGTCTATAAACTGGGGACAAAACCGCTTACCTCAAAAGTTGTTGTAAGGATGAAGATTTTCTGTATGAAACATGTAGGACGGTGCCTGACTTGGACTAAATAAATATTAGTCCCTTTCCTTCCTTCTGACAGAATTCCCTGAGCGGTTAGCGTAACACCAACCAGAGTGTTCCACAAAAATGCCCAACAAGGGGACTGTGAAGGAGAATGCTCCGAACCAGCAGGAACTTATGTAGTGGGCTGTTTTAGTTCTTCTGTCCATTTGTTCTAAGATAAAGGCTAGGTCCTTGAATGATTTCAAAAATCTGACGTTTGGCAATATTAAAACGGTCATGCGAGTTTTCCACTTTCCTTTGTATGGTGTCGTCTAAGCCCAGTGCTGGTTGCAGAGGCAGGGAACGGAGCTGATCTCTGCTTCCATCTCTCTGTCTCTATAATGGGAATAGTTGTTTGAATCGCCTGCTTGCAAGGCAGGACTATTAGGAGGCCCCTAAGAAGAAATCCTGCAGGTTTTCTCATACGAAGGCATCGTGTGCATAGTAAGCGTGTGATTCACCAGGCCTACCTCTGAGTAAGGCTGGAGTGCGTGGAGTCTGCCCTGAAGTCAAGTGCCAAAGACCACATGCTGGTGTCCTTCGGGGGCGTTAGCAGAGGCTGACCTGTGTCTTCCTCTCTTCCCCTAGTGGCCTTGTGCCGGGGCTTACAGAAGGTATTCATGGGGGCAGCTCCAGGATCCCCAGAGAGTAGGAAGGAATCAGTGCAAAGAGCCGTAAGTGTTGGAGAAGGAGAAATTAGGGGAGCGGTGTCATGTGTCTACTCTGTCTGTCCCTGGGCTCTCTGAATGGGTTGCCCCCTGCCCTGTTCATCACCTAGGTTCACCCAGGTTCACCCAGATGAACCCCTGCTTGTGCAGCAATTATAGGACAGAGGCCAAAAAAAAAAAAAAAAAAAAAAAAAAAGGCCCCAACCCTCTACATTTCCTAAAGTAACCCACAAAATTATAGTCTCTGTGGAAAAATAATTAGAGTCATAAAGCTCATAAATATATATCCTTCCTTCCATTTGGCTAGCAAACAACTGTACCACCGAAAAGCTGGGCACAGCCAGTTCTTCCTGCGCCTCTGGTATCTGCGTGTCCCCCCGGGC
The DNA here is from genome assembly GCF_022355385.1 of Mustela nigripes. Classification (NCBI taxonomy): domain Eukaryota; kingdom Metazoa; phylum Chordata; class Mammalia; order Carnivora; family Mustelidae; genus Mustela; species Mustela nigripes. Next base: position 85,152,374 of record NC_081565.1, on the reverse strand, counting down.
ACCAGGGGATCAGAGCGGCTGGTGGGAAAAGAGTCTGTCGGGGCTGGTCCTCAGCAGAGCTGCGGGGCAGATGCCCCCCCGCTGTACCCGCCACCACGAGCCAGGGCCAACAGAGGGAACCGCTGTCAGCAGCCAACCTCTCTCTCGTCTGTTGCCTTTCCCTCCTCCTGCCTTGAACATGTGCTGCAGCAGAGTCGGACTCAACGGGTCCCTGAAAGAAAGTGTCCTTTATATGTCATGTAGGGTATAAAACCATATTCCCAGGTTTCTCGTGTACATGTTTCTCTTTCTTTCTCACTAAAATATCAATATACTCCAGGGACGCCTGGCTGGCTCAGTCAGTTAAGCGTCTGCTGACTTCGGCTCAGGTCATGATTCCAGAGCCCTGGGATCGAGTCCTGCATCAGGCTCTCTACTCAGTGGGGAGCCTGCTTCTCCCTCTGCCTGCCGCTCCCCCTGCTTGTGCTCGCTCGCTCTCTCTGACAAATAAATAAAATATTTCAAATAAAAAATAAAACATCAGCTCCAGAAGGTACTCATTGTGTCTTATCCACCGTGTGTCTCCAGCACTTGGGTGCTTAGTAGATAGTCGTTGAGTGAACAAAAGTATAGAACTGGAAATGCCTGTGCTCCTAGAAGAAAAGGAAAAAGGAGCATTTGGAGAGCACGAGCTGTGTGCCAGGCGTATGCTCCGCGCTTCCCGTAGGTCTTCTCTGTCAGTCCTCTTGAACCTGCACCCTTAACTACTTTCATCTGCTGACCAAGCAGGTACTGTGAGCCCCTCACTTTACAAAAATACAGCAACGGGGCAAGAACACACAGTAATCCACGTTCCTTCTGGAAGGTCAAGGAAGCAGCTGGATCCTGAGGCCTGGCCGTGGCTTACCTTGGCCTTGCTTGGCCTGACTACTGAAAGGCTCTCCCCGGGTCACACAGAAGTAGAAGGGTTTTCCCATCCGAAGGGATCAAGGAGGCTGGGAAATGATGGCCTTTGGCATGGTTTTTGAGAAGACTCACAAAGGACTCTGCCAAGCCTGCTCAGGCCATACCTGGTTGGGGAAGTAGTTCTGGGGAAGCACGCTGTTGCCTGTGAAGGGCTCCCCTGCAGGCTGCCTGCCTCTCTAAGCTGTCATCGTGGTCCGGGCAGAGCTCACCACAGACACAGGGCAGTCTTTGATTCTGCCACACTGTCCATCCAGCGCTTTTCCTGGTGCCCAGAGCTCCGTGGTGGTTCCCAGCCTCATGTTAAAGGAAAATGAGAATTCTGTTTTGCAAAGCCATCTGCTACCTCAGCAGACGCAGGGAGCACACAGGCCCCCAACACAATGCTGACAAGGTGTAGGCTTCTTCCAGTCCACGGGGACGAACAGTTGGGTCAAACCATGGTGTTGGACTTGACTCCATCATGTGGTAGGGCCGCTGGAGACAGGACTGGGCTTGTCCCCCTCCCAGGAGCCCAGCAAGCTAGGCCCACAGCCCACAGAAAGTGTGCGACTTGTTTCCTTTTCCTTCTCCTGCTTCCAGAAGGGAATATGGCTCGCTCCTTCAGGAGTGCTGAAATGCTCCCAGGGGTCACTCATCAGCCCTCTGGAGGGTTGCAAGCTGGGTGACTGTTGTTTGCTTACTGATGTAGGTATATTCTGGTTTTCTCCACCAAGATTGGAGTGGTAGATTTTTAAGGAAAAGATAAATGCAACCAAGAGTCTAATATATTTCCTATCTTGGAGGCCATGAGTCTAAGAATTGTTGTCTGCTTTTATTTAAGCCCTTCATGGTGGGTCGTGTGTTTTTCCTTCAGGAATTTAGCCAGAAATATTTCTGAAACAAGGTCTGGTAAGGCTGGGAAGGCAGACGGCCCAAGAGCCCATTGTCCAGGACAGGAGCCATGAGCCCCACGTGGCTACTTAAGTTTTAATCAATTAAAATGAATTAAAGTGAAAGAACCCATCCCTCCACTGCACCAGCTGCACCGCGAAGGCTCAGACACACACGCAGCTCCTGTACCGACAGCAAGACAGACAGACGGAGACAGCGAGCCTCTCCCTCATCGAAGAGAGTTCTGTGGGGCAGTGCCACCCTAGAGAACACACTTCTGCTACCACAGTCAAGTTCCTTTCTCCTCGGATGTCCCCGACCCCCTTCCACTTCGGGAAGGAGACCCACACCAGCTTGGGGGGGAGCCCCGCAGCAGGAGTGACTGTGGACTCCTGATCGAACCCGTGGTCACAGAGGATCAGTGACCCCATGGGACAAGACAGGAAGGTTTCTTTAAGAATGAAGGTCAATGATGCATGAAGAGCATAGAGAACGTTACGGGGGAAAACAGAAGACCTGGCAATACATAGAACATTCCAGTTCTGATAATGGATCTGGCCCTATCTGAATGTGGAGATAAAAAAAAGTTTTTCCCTTCTTTGTTTATACTATTCTACATGTTCTGGGTGGTACAATTAATTCCCAAACTTTTAAAAAATATATACATATAATAAAACAGGTGTGGTTTTAAAAGGGAAAAAAAATTCCCAAAATTGACAAGAGGAGGAATGACCCTGCAGTCTGGGTAGACCCAGTGTTATCTGTAGATTCTTCCCTCCCCCACCCCTGCCATTTTTGGAGGCAGAAGGACGTGTAAAATGGGGGAGGGGTGGTTTTATAATGGAAGGTGACAGCCAAAGGAATTATTGCCCATGTGGAGGTCTGTGTGTGTCCTTACGCTGTTGTAACTGTGTGCTCTTGCTCCAACTGCATTGCCAGTCCTTGAGGACAAGGTATTATCCTGTTTCTTGGTTTCCCCAACAGCACCTTGGTCAGCCCCTGATCATTATCGATGGATGGACGGACGGACCGACTGACAGATTAGCTGACCTTGCCATCACTCTTATGCATTACGCCCACAAAATGTGCTAACATCTTGCCTCATTTTGCTTTTGGTCGAGAGGTAGAGTTTCATCCAAATTCACTACAAGAAATCCAACAGCTGGAATACAGGAGCCATTCATTGGAAAATGGGTTAAGCCTTCTGGGGAGTTGTGTGTGTGGCAAGACCCTAGTGGAATTTTTAAAAATTTCCTTAGTTTTATGGAAATCGCACTGGGAAGAGGGTCTGTTAAAGCCCTTTGATTTGACCACAGCCATTCACACCAGTACACTTGGCATCTCCAGTGCCTGGCTTCTGGGAGGGAGGGATTTAATAAAGAGGATTTTCTTTCCCAGAGTTGGCTGTGAGAGTGATCCAACATGCTCGCGGTCCCTTTCTGGTTTCAGCCGCTTCTTGTGTCAGCCAACATAGTGGCGGGCAAGAATTATAGTCCACTCTGCCTTCTCACACTGATCCAGGCGGAGGGGAAGTCTAGGGGATGGCACCTGGTGTCATGACAGACCTTCTGTACTTACACACAGTGTTCTTCACATAAGAACACTGATGGAGGTTGAAACCAGGTAACCTTCCTGCCCTCTTAGAAGCAGAAGAGAAGAGAGAGAAATGGTTTTCACAAAAAGCCAAGAAGGTCTCTATGCGTGTACCTGACATACCTGAATGATTAACGTCCCTATTTGGGGAGTTGTGGGAGTTCAGTGAGAAATGGCTTCTCTTCTTGGAAGGGTAACAGCACTCTGAGGAATGCTGTCGGGGAATTGATGGGTGACGAATCTGATCTGAGCCAGCAGAGTGATAGAAATAGCAAATGTCGTCTCTTCTCCTCAGTGAGGAGACATTATGTTCTAATAAACCAACCATGGTGGTTCATGGTCATGTTTTCCTCCTGGTATTTGTGCCTGGCCACCAGGTACCCAAATTCAAGACCAGTCCAGGGAACCTCCCACATCACGAAACCACCCATCCCAGGTTCCTTCAAACCACTCATAATTGTTGCTACACAAGGTAAGTGAAGAAACCAAGATACGCATCGATTAGTGCAGGATCTAGGAACCAATAGGGGCAAGATACATACAGCTCAGGCCCCCACAGGGACAAGAATGTTCCAGAGAATTTTGCCTGGGAAGTGGGTGTGTGCCTCATGCCTGCTGCTGTGTCCATTCTCACACTGGGTTATGATGGAAGAACTTACTTATTGCCCTTTTGAAAATTTTATTTCTCTTAATAACTAGAGGTTTTTTAGTTTTTGAGGACAAGTTGTTACAAAATGTCACTTTAATTTTATTTAACAAACACATGTATTATATAAAATAAAATAGGTAAGTATTAACTATATAATTATATTATCAAATCATATTCTAAAATATGTAAATATTAACTCATTTAATCTTCATAATAACTCCATGAAGTATAAGTACTACTTTTAGCCCCATTTCACCTATTAGGAGATAGACACCAAGAGGCTAAGTAATTCAGTAAGGTTACACAGTGGGTAAGTAGTTAAGCTAGGACTTGAACTTAGGAAGTCTGGCTCCAGTATGATCTTCACCTCTATTCAAACTCAGAAAAATATAAAATCAAAAAAACAGCCTAAAGACAACCATAGAAAGGTTGTCTTGCCAGGGTGCCTGGGCAGCTCAATTGGCCTGGCATCCGACTTTTGATTTTGGCTCAGGTGGTGATCTCGGGTCTTGAGATCAAGCCCCACACAAGCTCCATGCTGGGAGCCTGCTTAAGATTCTCTCTCTCCCACCCCTTCTGTCCCTCCATACTCTCTCTCTCCCTCTCCCCCTTCCCACCACTCCTGTGTTTTTTCTCTTTCTCCCCTTCTCTAAAAAAAGAAAGACTTTTTTTTTTTTTTGTCTGTGCCCAGTCTCTATATTCAGTTTTGCATGTTTTTGTTTTCTTCTGAACCTTATATAATGGTCTTTCCATGCTGTAAAAAACTCCTTGTAGATGTTTTAGTGCCTACTTAATATTCCCATCATGTAAATGTACCACTCTGCTGAACCGTTCCCTTACGGTTGCCCATTTAGCTCTTTGGTTTTCTGTTCTAACAACTAGCACAGTCATGACCATGTCCATACAGAATTTCTTCTGTTCTTTGGAACAGACCCTGAGAATACCTCCTCAGAAGTAAAATCCCCAGGTTCAGGGGTATGAATGTGAACACCTTTCAGGCTCTAGATACAGGTGTCCAGTGGTTTTCCAAGAAGATTGTCTCTCACAGTGTCTTGCAACACTGGACAGAAGTGACTTTGTCATTCTCACACCAGCACCGCGAATGATTTCCTGAAATCTCTGCTAATGTGATAGGTAGAATGTGGTATTGTATTATTGTCTTGATTGTATTTCTTTGTTGGCTACAGGCTCGAGTTGGTCCATATTAGTTGATCAGTTATCTGTGTCTTCAGGTGGTCTGGTTGGGTCCTTTTTCCATCTGTCTGTCAAGATCACACAGAACCCTTTGGGGATCCAACAGAGAAGGGCCAATGGTTTCCCATTCTTTCTTCTCTTGCCTTGGCATGGTATGCTCCCAAGTATTTTTCTAGTCTATACTGCTATACATGCTTTTAATCTTCCCCCCAAACCTTACGTGCACTTTTCTCCAGATTCTTTATAAAGTATTCTACGGTCTGCTTTGAAAGGATATTATTTCATTTTCTGCGAGAGTGCTCCATGCATAATTCCTCATGGGTCCCTCCGTCTTGGATCACAAGCTCCTAGAGAGCCAGACTGTCTCCTTTGGAGCAGTTACTGTGATGTCCCCAGCAGCCACAGTACAGGCTTCCTGGCCAAGGGTGATGTGAACGTTTATACAGGCCATCTTGAGAACACTAGCCAGAAATGAGAAAGGTGATGAGCACAGTAGGCTGGATATGTCGGTGTGCCCTGGTTATACTTCAAGAGAGCTAAAAAGAACCCAGATAACACCTTCCCTACCTACTGATCGTTAAGAAGAAGGTGCAGTTCTAGTGGAGTAAGGCACATAGGACTAGGGAGCCACAGTCCATGAATTAGTCCTATGTTCTCCATCATTATGAACCATCAATATGAGCCATGGGTCACAGTCTCTACTAATCCTTACGGTTTTTTGCTTTTTTTTTTTTTTTTTTTGCTACCCGGAGTAGTGATATCAGTAATAACTGATGCTTTGAAGAATCTTAAAATGTTACATATGGTCTCTCTTATCCCTTAATCTTCACAGTAGCCAGTGAAACAGACCGTCACGCTTTGCAGTTGAGCAAACAGACATGGTGAGCTGCAGCTCTCCCTTCAATAAAGTATCAAGTGAAGATTTCATTATTAGATTTGTAAAAGCGTATTATACTCTAAGAAAACAATCCATTGACTTAAATGTGTCATGAGACCAGGAAAAAGAAGGAAAAGGTAAAGTATCTTGGGAGGTGTAGAGGGCTTATGGAAAAGGACCACAAAAGCCCCCCAGGAAACCTCCGTCACATAAGAAAAAACATTGAAAGAGATCAATGAAACAAAATCAGCAGAACGTTGATGATTATTTTCAGATATTAAGCAGTCTTTCCTCATATTTCTTCATTACATGATATCCTCACCTCCAGTTGTCCCAATTACTGCAAAGATCAGCAATAATAATAGAGTACATCCCATCCTATGGGACTTTATGTACTTGTTCAAAACAATCAGAAGGATATAAATGTGTACGAACTTATCTGTTAGAAGGACAGAGGGAGAGATAGATCTATGTCGGCTTTTTTTTTTTTTTTCCCCCGGGTTGGCCTTGTTAAGAGCGTATTTCAGGTTTTACCAAATGTGAAAAGCGGAACAGAATATAAAGGAAGTTAAGATAGACCTCAAAACCTGGTGGGAAGGATGGGGCAAGCATGTTCTCTGCAGGTCAGCCTTGCAGTCGCCAGGACTCTTGAGAGCGTGTGGGGAAGGTCAGAAGCCCTTCAGCTGCCCTTCCTGGAGCAGGAGATAAAAATGTCAGAAGCCAACAAGCTTTGCCTGCCCCTGAAGGTAGAAGAGCCTTCTGCTCAAATAGTGCATTTCAGATGCTCGCTGCAAAGATTTCACAGGTGGGCTTAAGAGGGGAAGGCATCTTGTCACCTTGAAGCCAGGCTGAGTGGGGGTCTGGCGACCTCCGGGCGATACTGGGGGCTTAGGCTCTGCGGGAACTCACGGCCGTGCTTGCATTGCAGGATTTTACGGGCAGCTGCAGACATTCTGCCCGCCCCAGTACCCCGACTCCCAGAGAACCGTGCTGCCCAGCAGCCCCTGCGGCGGGGCGCCTTCCTTCGAGGACTGCCTGGCCCCCACGCCCATGGGGCAGGCTGGCTTTGATGTGTTCCACAGAGCCTTCTCCGCTCACTCGGGCATTGCAGGTGGGTTGCTGTCAGAGACTAGAAACTCCGCCAGACTCGCAGGTGAGACGGGTGGGGTGGCCGTGTCCGGCCTGGAAACGGCTCAGCCCGGCACAGGGCCGCACCCCGTCCTCTTGACTGTACCCCTGAGAGGTGTCTCCTCTTCGGGTTCCTCTCCGGCGCCACGCCCACCGCCCAGGCGCGGGGCGCCGTGGTGTCCCCCCCCGGGCCGTGGCAACAGCCACAGCCTTCCAGCAAGTTCCCCGGGACAGCTCTGTGCACCGTCCCGCCCCGCTTGGACCGCGCCGCGCCGAGCACGGCCTTCCCAAAGGGAACCACAAACGAGGCCCCCTTCCTCCCTGAACGCTTTAGATGATCTCCAGCGGCCGAAGCACTAAAGGCTGCCGCCCTCACGCGTCTGCCGACACCCGCCGCCCCGGAACCTGCCCGGGCCCCCCCACCCCCACCCCCGTCTTTGCACTGTTTCCTCCTTTTAGAACGTTCTTTCCCTACCTCTCCATCTGTGGAAATCCCATCTTTATGACTCACCTTCAACATCGTCTCCTTTTTGAGGCCCTCCTCGCCCTGGCCGACAACACTTCACCTCTGCTCAGCCTGCGTTCCGTGCCGAGGCGCGTTCTGGCCCCCCGCCGGCCAGGCCGCCTCCCTCCCCGCGCAGGCGCCGGCGGACGCGAGCGCGCATGCGCCACGTGCGCCACGTGCGCACGCATGCGCCGCTGAACTTCCTGTTCCTTCTCTTCCAGTGTATGACCTGCCCTCGGCGTCCTCGAGCCTCTTCGGGGAGTCCCTTCGCAGCGGGCCCGAAGACGCCACGTTCCTGCAGATCAGCGCCGTGGACCGCTGTCCTAGCCAGCTCTCCTCTGTCTATACGGAAGGCTAAACGCTCGCCTGGCCTCCGCCCCCCGCTGGCATCCAGAACCTTTGTGTCGCTTGTCGCCTGTTCCTTTCCCGCCCTCGTGGACTGCGTGGGGAGCATGTCCTCCCCGTCGCGGAGGCTGCAGACTCACAGCTGTGCCTCTGGAAGGCAGGGCGGGTCGGGGCCGGGCGTCGCAGGAATGTCTGCCGCTGCTGCGCCTTCTCTCTGGGCCTGCTGGTGACCAGCAGGACTGTCTTCTCAAAGGGAATCGAGAGTCGCTCGCCCGGACGCCTGTGGCTTCCGGCTGTCCGCTCAGAGGACACCAGTGAAGTGATGCGTGTGTGCACACACAGTCTGGGGACCACCCTTGCCCAGACTCCACATAGGGAAGGACAAGCCAGATTGCCAGAAGCACAGTGAACTGCTCCCCCACCGCTCACCATCCCCGCTGGCTCCCGCGAAACCAGGCACCGAGGGGAACCTGCCGCCAAAGCACAGCGTGGGCTCAGCTCCTGGAGCAGCCCCGGTTCCTGGCCCCGGCCCCAGCCTGGCAGCCCCAGGAGCGGCTGCCTCTCTCCTCTCACCATGCCCGTGCTAACCAACTGCTTTGCAATATTTCTCCAAAAAGCAAAATAAGAAGGTTCTGTGAAGCACAGTCCTTTGAAAGGCACTACAACTTTTTTATATTCCAGCAACTTATCTTCGTTCTTTTATTTTTTAAAGACTTGTTATTTACGTCTACTTTTAAAGGAAAAAAAATTATATATATATATATATAGTGGTCTGTTCTTTGGATACAAAGAATTCTTGTAATCACCCCAGTCACGTCCATTTTGCCACCGCTGTCGCTGGTCCTGGCCCCGCCTGGGACAGTAGTTTCCTACTTCACAAAAGCCACCTGAGGGACACGGGCTGAGCCCAGCCCCCTCCCCGGGGCTGTAGCAGAAAGGGACTCCACCTCGAAGACCTCGTTCCACGGAAAAGATGGCTCTACTGCTTGTGCCATTGCCTCCGCTCGGCGCTGTGCCGAGTCGTCCTCTGTAGAAGATGGGAGAGCAGGGCCCCCCCCCGAGCTGAGATCGTGGGTTCTCTCAGAAAACCAGACTAGAGGTGCCCGATGTCCAGTGATTGCGCACAGCTTCTGCTCACCTCCTTTCGGACACCTGCTCACCCGTCTGTCTGTCCCTCCCCCGCACTGTCCTCTCCTCCTCATTATCCTCACCTCCTGCCCGTCTGCCTTCAGTCATGCCCACCCGCCCTCGCCTGATCAGCCCTCGCAAGGTCGCCCTGAGGCAGGTAGAGGGAAAGTTCAGGGAAGGTAAGCAAGACGTTCACTTTTTTCCTGAAACTCTCATTCGAGGGCCTGGAATGTTCCCAGAGCGCTTGGTCGTTTGATAGCAACCCTGAGTAGGGAGCCGCTTTCTGGGATGTGTTTACAAAGCTCTTAAAAAGATCTAAAGTCTGACCCGTAGGCCCTAAAAAGTAGGCAATCCCCAAAGACATGGGGTAAAGCCTGATACTCCAGGACTGTCACATTTCATTTTCTTTCCTCTCATAAAATCAAACAGTGCTCTTTTCCCCCCTGAGATCATTACAGTCTCCAGGGAGGGTTCACCGGCGCGGTGTCACACTTGGGATCTGGGGACCCTTTGTCTCCCGAGAGGCAAGTCGCAGTCGGGCTGCACGGCTGGACCTGATCCCCGAGTGCCACAGAGTGAGGGGACTGACAAGCCACACCTGGGGGCCGCTTTTCCAGGACCCGCGGTCAGTCTACTCCCTCGGACTCGTGAGCTCTGATCTGAGAAAGGCCACCGTGCAGGCGTCCTGAGTTGCACAGGAGGGAGGTCACTTGCTTTACAAAACTCCTGCTCCGCTTTGCGAGGGAAGGCTCCCAGGCTTCCCAGTCTGCGGGTGGCCTGCCAGCGTCCTTGCAGACTCGGTGGGTTCTGCCCCTTGGTCTAAACCAGGACACGGGCATGCTAATGTTGCCGACCCTCGTGTGTCCTGTGTCCCCCCTGGAAAGGGAGGCGAGTTCCTGTAGCCTTAGACAACAAACGTGCCGGGCCTTAAATAGGGAAGCGTCTCAGGAGCTCAGAATGTACTTCCTATTTTGTGTGACGAGGAGGAAAAAGAAGAGCCAGGGGTTTACTGCAGTGGCGGGAGCCCTGCCTTGTGGCTTTGTATCGCATGAAGCCTCAGGCATTCTGGATGTCACTTCCTCTCTGGCTGGGGGAGATGTTCTGCCCCAGTGTCGGTCTGACCCTGGCCTCGTGGCAGCCCCGCCCCTCTCTCCCCTCACTGCTGCTTTTGGGGCGTTGAGGGGAGCTGCACCTGCAGGGCCTCCTTCCTCAGCAGGAATGGAGACCGGCCCGGAGGGCACTGGTGTGAGCAGAGGGAGTGCGCGGGAAGCGGGGCCCGGTGCGGCCTGCAAGCTCGTGTCCCCTCACGTGGCTGTCGGTGTTTCCTGGTGGCTGCGGCTCTGAGCTCAGCTCTCAGGGCCTGACACGTTCAGGTTCCTTGGAGATGGCTCGGGCCGTCTTCGCTTCCAGAATCTCACCCGACCTTCCGATGAGTCCCTTGCTGGCTTTCACATGGCACAGGGTTCAGAGATGCGTTCATCATCGTGTGTGCAGTAGTGAAAGTAGAAGCTTCAAAAAATTAATTCCCTTCCATTTCCTGGCCCTTTTCTACTTGGTATATAACCAGCCATTTTCAAAAACATCCTAGGAGAGATTGTCATTCCCCCTTTTTGAAAAAAACAAAACGACAACAACAAAAAACAAAACCAAAACTGGTGCTTGCGAAAATACACACAGCCCAAAGCCAATTATCCTATTACAGTAAAAAAAAAAAAAAAAATCAGTCTATCGAGAGACATTTCATTTGCAGCATCGTCTTAATTCCCTAAAGGGACCGCCTTAAAATGTCAGCTGTAATTTAGCCGCCCATCAGCTGCTAAACATTATTAAGGATTGCACTGGTCCTATGGGGTGTCTCCCTTCACTAAACCCCATTTCCCCCAGGTTGCATAGGTGATTCAAAAGCAGACAGAAGGCCTTCAGAGGACCCACTGATAGAGCGGAGTATTGGTGGTGTTGTGTTGTTTTTAAATTCCCCGCTGTCGGGCACGTTCCTAGGTTAGAGCAGAGGTAAAGGGCCAGCTCCCCCGCCCAAGAACCTTGATACTCAAGTCACCTTGAAGTATCGGGAATAGTGACTGTAAATGTCCAGTTTAATTATTTGGTATTTTATTTGACTGTTTGTGATGTGTTCTAGCAGCATTTTGGAATGGCACTTTTTGTTGGTGGTGCGGGATTTCTGCGGTTACTTTTTTCTTTTTCTTTCTTTTTTTCTTGCAATGGATAAAGCAAAAGAAAAAAAAAAAAAACACCAAAAACCAGTCAGTGGAGAAATGGCGAATGTAAAAAAGACGAGATTTATTGTGTACAGACAGAAGACCATCCTGTGTAATGTTGCTGACATAAAGCACTTTGGGGGGGAAAAGTGGAAATCTGGTTTCCATAAATCACACAGACTCTTGTACATGGCTATACACTCACGTAGAGAAATGAACTGCATATATCATACTGGATATGGGGCCGATTTTTCTTTCGGGGCACATCTGGTGCTTATTGTCATAAATCTTTTAAAGAATTAGGTACACTTTTTTTCTATTAATATGTATAGTTTTGTGATTTGTCACAGTTATGTTTCGTATAATCATAAGTTATTTTGTCTTGTTTCATGAAGTCCTTTTTTTTTTTTTTTTTTAAATGTCAAAAGTAAAATGAAGGGATTGTGCCCTTGGTACAGAATAAAACTGGAACTGGAGAAAACCGCCCACCTGCCTGAAATGCTCCTTCAGCCTGGCCTCCTGAAACACAATGGGAACACCCTGGGGGGGGGGTTGTTTGTTTTTTGTTTGTTTGTTTGATTATTGTGTTTTGTTTTACCATAAGCCTCCTTCCTGTTGGGATGGTAATTATAATGAAAAGCAGATGGGGGGGGAGGGCAAGTCCAGGGCCAGCTTTAAAATGCCGCATTGCTTTGGGCCAGAACTGCCGCCTGGATTTAATTATAGATATGAGGACAAAATGGCAGTAAAAATGAATGTGTCCCCGAATCCTTTACATGTTGGGAGTGTCCATAAATAAAACATGAAGTTTTATTTCATCAGATTTAATTAAAGCTTTTATACATGTTTTATTGGTTATTCTATTAATCCGCTTCACAAACTGGATAAATGTGTGCTAGGGTTTGGGGTTTATTCGTGCCTTCTCAGTGCTGTGCTACATTGTGCCTCAGAAATGTCGCTAAGTGCTGGGTCCCTCAGGTGAGGGCATTACAACCCCGCTGGTTAACGGGGATCAGGCCTTCTAAGCCTTGTTTTCCCAAAACCCTGCAGAAAAAGACACAAATGTCTGCTACCTGGGAGCTGATAACCCGATCTTTGAAGTCCTTTGATTGTCTGAAGGAGAAAGGGGCAGCTGCCCCCTCCGTGCGCTATGCAGGCTCTGGAAGGCCTCCTGACCGATCGGCTGCCATGAGCCTTCTTCCTCAGCTCCCATCACCAGAGCCAGTGCCATCAGGTTGGGGGAGAGGGTGGTCAGGGCATCCTCACACCTGGCTGACCATCAGCCAAGCCCATCAGCCTAGAAAAGATCACGTTCTCCCAAGGATCGTTCTGGGGATATTGACTGTCTTTTGCTACCTTTTTAAGACCTAAGCTATGAAGCAGTAGAGATGATGGGTCTCCCTCAACTTGTCTGGCCCTTCAAGGTAGGAGGGGGTTGAAGGCAGCAGATCCCTGGGGTTCAGAGTTTAAAGATAGAAAGAGAACTGACTGACAGACTCAGGGAGCTTCTCTGCTCCCTCAACAAGGAGGCAGCTGGTGGGAATGTGATCAGGCTCAGCGTCTTAGGAAAACAGTTTGGCATTAACTGGTAGAATTGAAGACACACGTTGCCCACAATCCACCAATTCCACTCCTCTCCCTCTCCAGAGAGACTCCTGCGTAAGTCAGCGACAGTTCAGACGCAAGGTGTTCACAGCATGGCTCGTCTCAACTGGCCCCAAACTGGAAACACCCCAGCTGTCCACCAGCGACAGTAAAACGAAGAGATGGACTAGGCTAAAGCCATAGAGCAACAGGCCAGGCAGCAAAGGTGGTTACACACACTCTCAGAGCTGAGTCTCACGGACTAGGCTGAGAAAAAGAAGCAAGACACAAAAGCAAACGCACGGTGTTCTTCTATTTATATGTGGTTCGTTCAAGAGCAAGTGTGACTCATTTACAGAACTTAGGTGGTAGAAGTATCACAAACAACAAGGAACACGTTATCACAAAGGTCCAGGTACTGATTAACTGTGGTCAGGAGAAAAGGACACATGAGGCCTTCAGTGGAGCTGACCAGCACTGTTTTATTTGTTGACCCACTTGTTAGGTTAAAAAGGTACCTGCTTTTATAATTAACTGTGCATGTGTGTGTGTGTGTACGTTTATAAATATTTATATTTTTATTTATTTATTTTTTTGTTAGCTTTTAGTTCAAGTACCAATGAGAGCCAGGCCTTCCATCCCCTACTCCAGGGGTCTGCACACTTTTTCTGCAAACGGCCAGATAGGACCTGCTTTAGGCTTTGCAGGCCATATGGTCTCAGTCTCAGCCGTTCTGTCCTGTCGCTCGAAAGCAGCCACAGACGACACGCAAACGAATGGGTGTGGCTGTGCTCTCATAAAACCGTGTTTGTGGGCACAAGTTTGAATTTCACACAACTTTCAGATGTCATGAAATATTTGTCTTCTTTTGATTTATTTCAGCTATTTAAAACTGTAAAAATCAAAAACATTCTTAATTCCCAGGCTGTGCAGAAACAGGGAAGGCAGCAGGCAAGATTTGTCCTGTGGGCCATAGTTTGCTGTCCCTCTCGGACTGAGCCACGTCTTCCAGCACTTTCCATAAACACCCACGCGAAGAAAACCGCAATTCAGACCCTCTGCCGATCCTTGCATTACGCCGGCTCCTGTTCCTAGAGGAAATTCACGAGCTCTATTGATGAAGCTTTTCTTTGTTTAGATTCTGGGTCCTGCTCCCCAGGATACAGATGAAGGCTCAGAGCCTGGAGTGCCATTCGACTTGATCTCTGGATTTGAAGTTTTTAATAAAAGGAACTGGGCATACAGATGTCTGTGGGAATTGGAAAATGAGCACCCATTCTTTCCAGGCTAGCCAAATATTTGCTGGCTCTTGGCAGTCCTAGCCAACTTTTTCCTCTGCAATGGTGAGAGGTTATAAGCGATGGGAGACTTCATTTTTCTCAGGCCATAGCTCTTATAAGAAGCCAGTGCTGTCTCTCCAAACCTGCAGGGTCCTCAGAGGGAGGGGAGTTGGGGTTTAACATTCAAAGACTGTGCCAGGAAAAGCTCCTCCCCTTGCTAAATGTCTGTGCCCCCTCCAAGCAGCAAGGAGGGCTGCTGCACCAGCTCTGGCCCCTGGTTCCCCTATGCCTCCCTCCCTAATCGTCAGACTTAAGGGTTCTTGCCTCTCATGGTGCTGCCTCTCAGCTACGTGCTCTAAGAGAGAATGAGACCAAATTCACCCAGACAAAAGTGTCTGCTGCCCTTTGCGTCTCTAACTTACGGTAAAATTGACAGAGTCAAAAATACGGTGACTCGTGAGTCCCCAGTTGTTTGGTGAATCTTGGAATGGACTAAACCCTCTTTGGCAGGTCTGCCCAGGGGTTCCAGGTGCCTGGGCCTGTGTGTTGTGTATGGTTCTGATAAAGTTTCTTGGGCAAAATAACCTGAACTTCATGAAGAGAAAACCTAGAGAACGTCTCTTCCAACCTCATCTTCTACAGAAGAGGAAACAGGAGCTCTTTGATTCCTTAATGCGGGCACGCCTTCCTCCATTCATCCATTCATTCAGTGGACTCTGTATTTCGTGAACCAGACACAAGAGGCAGAAGTGGTGCTTCTCCTTACAGAGCTCACAACCAGGGCCGTTCCAGAATCACCTGCCCAAGAACATTGCCTGAGGGGCCTGTTAAAAATGCACACCCCAGAGCTACTGAGCTGGAATTTGTTGAGTAAGATGGAGGCATCTGTATTTTTAATAAGCTCCCCCGTGATGGTCTATGCAAGCGAATCGTGGTGTTGACCCCTTGATAGAGTGGCAGCCATTTAACAGGGCAACACGGTTGCACAAGAGTGGAGCAAGAGAAGGGCTTCTAATCCTACTTGGGAAGACAGGAGAGCAGGGCCAGAGCTTCCCAAGAGAGGGGGTAGGTGCCCGAGCTGGTCCAAAGGCCAAGTGAACCTTCAAGAAGCAAAGAAACAGAGAAAAGGTAGGGCAGGCAGGGCACAGAGTGGGTTCAGAGCCTCAGGAGAAGGAAGGTAACTTACCAGGAGGACCCCGTGGGCTAGCTTGAGAGCTGGAGAGGGCCCTGTCTCTGGGCTCTGAGTGACCCTGCACTGGCCCCAGAGCCCCAGCTCGTCCTGTGTTAGCCTGCTGAGCTCCGAGAACTGTTTTCCAAACCAGCAAGCTGGTGTGTCTACTCTGCAAAGAAAGAGTTCCACTGCCAAAATGCTAGGAGGATAGTGGATCAAAGTGACTTAGATTCTTTACTTCAGGCCCTGTCAGAGCCTTTGTGCATTGTGAGTCTTAAAAGAGCTTGAGGATGAAGTCTATTGACCATGGGACCCTTTTTCTGAAAAGTGCCTGCTAGCATTGCCGAAAACACTTTGGTGGGCCCTCAAAAACTTAAAAATACAACTACCATATGATCCAGAAATTCCACTCATCTACTCAAAAGAATTGAAAACAGACTAAACATGGGTATTTATACACTAGTGTTCTTGGCAGCATTATTCATAGTAGCCAAAATGTAGAAAGAACACAAATATCCATCAGCTAATGAGTGGATAAGCTAAGTGTGGTCTGTGCCTACAAAGGAAGGTTCTTCAGGCTTCAGAGGGAAACTCTGACAGGTACCACGGCGTGGATGGACCCTGAAGACATTATGTAGAGCAGGCCAGGCACACAAGGACAAATCCTGTACGGTTCCACGTGGAGGAGGTACCTGGAACAGGCCGATTCACAGAGACGGGGCGTAGAATAGAGGTTACCAGAGGCTGGGGGAAGAGGGAAGGAGGGCTTACTGTTCAGTGGGTGTGGAGTTTCTGCTCAAGAAGATGCAAAGATCCCGCAGTGGTGATGGTCGCACACCTCTGGGAATGCACTTTTTCTCTGAAGTACGGTTGACACACGGTGTCCCCTTAGTTTCAGGTGGACAACATAGTGATTTGACAAGCCTGTAGGTCCTGCGACGCTCACCACCAGTGTGACTGCCATCTGTCACCATACGACGCGGCCACAGCACCACTGACCGTGTTCCCTCTGCTGTGCCTTCATCCCTCTGACCCATTCATTCCACCCCCGGAAGCCTGTGTCTCCCGCTCGCCTTCCCCCATTTTCCCCTCCCCACCACCCTCTCCCCCCGAGCAACCACCAGTCTGTTCTCTGTATTTATGAGTCGGTTTCTGGTTTTTTGTTTGTTTCCTTGTTTTGTTTTTTAGTCCATATATAAATGAAATCAAATAGTACTTGTCTTTCTCTGTCCAACTGATTTCACTTAGCGTCATATCCTCTGGGTCCATTCGCGTGGTCACAAATGGCAAGATCTCACTCATGTACACACACATGCACACCGCATCTTTCTCCTTTGCTCCGTCGATGGACACTTGGGTTGCTGCCACATCTGGGCTACTGGAAATAATGCTGCAGTGACTATAGGGATGCGTGTGTCTTTTACAATTAGTGTTTTGGGGTTTTTTTTGGGTGAATACCCAGTGGTGTCATTACTGGATCCTATGGTATTTCTATTTTTAATGTTATCGAGGAACCTCCACCCTTCTTTCCACAGAGGCTGCCCCAGTTTACACTCCCAACAGTGCACGAGGGCTCCCTTTCCTCCAACATCCTCGCCAACCCTTGTTACTGCTTATCTTTTTGATACTAGCTGTTTTGACAGGAGTGAGGTGATCACTCATTGTGGTTTTAATCTGCATTTCCCCGAAGCTGAGTGACGCTCAGCATCTTTCCGTGTGTCTGTTGGCCATCTGTGTGTCTTCTTTGGGGGAAAAAAAAAGTCTACTTAGGTCCTCTGATCATTTTTTATTCAGATTATTTTTTCGGTGTTGAGCTGTGTGAGTTCTTTATATATTTTGGATATTAACTCCTTGTTGGATGTATCATTTCTGAGTATCTTCTCCCATTTGAGTAGGTTATCTTTTCATTTTGTCGATGGTTTCCTTCACTGCACAAGAGCTTTTTATTTTGGTGCCATCTCAGTAGTTTATTTTTGTTTTCGGTTCCTTTGCGTGAGGAGATGTATCTAGAAGAAGTTTCTGTGGTCGATGTCAAAGAGGTTACTGCCTGTGTTCTCTTCTAAGGAGTTTTATGGCTTCAGGTCTCATGTTTAGGTCTTTAATCCATTTTGAGTTTCTTTCTGTATGTGGTGTGAGAGTAAATGTACTTGATGTCACCAGAGCGTACCCTTAAAAATGGTTTAAGGTGGTAAACGTTATGTTAGGCCTACTTTAGTACAATAAAAAGAGATGATGTAAACAGAGCACCTAAGAGGGTCCCTGACACCTAAAAGACAATCCAAAAGGGAAGCACCTTGTGGTGTCAGCGTTTTTCAAGACATGTTGGGAAGGTGGCTCTGGGACAGGTCAGAGCAGAGCCCCTGACGGGTGGCCATGGCGCCTGACTGGTCGGGAACACAGAGAAGGAAGAGAAGCTGAAGGAAAGAGGGGAAGGTGGTCCTGAGCACCAAGCACTGTGCTGCCCTTAATTCTCAGGGATGGAGTCCAGGAGAGAAAGGAAAGAGAAGGAAGCGGCCGGGGTGTTGGCGCAGCTGGAGGAGGAAGCGAGGGAACTAGAAGATGGATAAGGAGTAAGACCGGCGCAGACTTACCTGACCCGGTGGGAGCAAAGTCAGAAATCTGGACGTCATTCATTCATTTAACACGTGTTTACTGAGCCCCGGACCCCACACTGGGTGCCAGCTACCATTCGGGGCCCTGGGGATAGTGCAGAAAACACACAGTCACCCTTGTCCTCAAGGCTGCTGTTTCAGCCTGGCTGTCTGAAGGGTGAGGCTCTTGAGTATCGAGGGTCGGGCGCTCCGGGGCACAGATGCTGAGACAGAGTGGGGAGGGCAGCACGTTCCCCGGAGAATGCCACCTGCGAACGGAAAGGGCCAGAAGCAGGGTCAGGCGGGGGCGCCATCAGCCTGAGAGGCCAACCAGATGGAGGCTCGGCGGAGGCTCGGCAGGTGCTCTGGGACCCAGACGGCTCTTACCCAGCGGAGGGGCTCCTTGTTGGGGGGAATCAGCGAGGCCATCATACCACTCCCTCGCAGAAGCCCCCCACCCTCCTGACAAGACTGCATCTTGGTGGTCACTGTCTCGGGCATTCGTTGGCTGAGATCCCTCCAGAGAACCTCAAAGCTAACGAAGACTCTGAAGAAGTTAAGGGCGTCAGCCCGGCACACACCCCGTGCCTACCACACAGGCACTAGGGGAAACATGGGTCCCCCGTCATTAGATTCCCCAGTTTGCCATAGAGAGGGTACTGGGTATATGCACTGCCAAGGTCGGCCTTTCTCGGAAGCTCAGAGTACCCTGAAGTGTTCCCAGATGCCTCCCTGGTGTTCTCCTGGGGCCACAAGAAAAGACATGGGTTATCTTTGAAAGCGAACAGGAGGCTCTCCTGCGCCAGCCCCCGGCTCCGGACGTTCCAGCGCTGCCGCGATCATCTTTCCTGGGCTCGCTTCTGCTTCAACTTTCAAAAGGCCACATTCCTGTCCCCACAGAGAGCTCATGTCTGAGGTCGAGGGCCTGTGAGGGAAGAAGCCCCTTTTGGGCTCCAGGCCCCCAGAGCTGCCCATGCGATCCAGGGCTCAGCCCCTGAATGCTGTCCAGCCCTGGCACCACTGGGATGCAGTGTTGGTGGCCTGTCCCAGGCCAAGAACAGGAAGCCTGGGCTCCTCTGTTGGCTCTGACATCATTTTTCCTCCGCCCTGACCCTTCCTAGGGCTTCATCCCTCATGGAGACTTGACTGATCTGTGTTGAGCTGTCACTGGGCAGGCCTGCCCACGGCCCCTGGCAGAGCCCTGCTGTGGGGGACGAGTTGGGGGGGAACAGATCCTGGGCCTTTGCTCCATTCTCTTTGGGGTCCACCTATCTGGCTGGGCTCTGACTGCCGGGGGTCAGCCATTCAGCCTGGAGCCTGCTGGAGGCCACGTGGTGGAGGTGAAGGGCATTGAGTGGCCCAAGACCAGGCTCTTGCTGGGTGACTGTGGCCAGGCCCCTTCTCGAGCTTGGGAGGAAGGTGACCTGGGAATCCACTCCGTCTTCACCACTTCAGCAAATGACTTGACCACTCTGGTCTCGGTTTCTTCATCTATTCAATCAGGATCCTACCGAAATGATGGGCTTTGGGGGATCTCGGGCACTGGTCACATGGCAGACCTGTCATAAATGTTGGTTTCCCATCCCCCCCCTGTAAAATTCTAAGAGTCGAAGCAGACGATCCAGACGGCTCTGATGGGCTTCTACGCTAGCTCGGCTTCCTCTCTCAGCATTCCCTCCAGGGTCCGGGACGGGCATCCCTCTCGGGTTGCCCCCCTCCTCAGCCCAGCTGAGTCCGTTGGAAAGCGTGCCATGAAACTGCTGTCCAGGCCGGGAAGGGCTTTGCTTCCAGAGTCCGTCCACCTATTAATGTTTCACCCAGAAGAAGGATCCAGGAAGTGACCTGCGACAGGATTGCCTCCGGTGCTTGCCTGGGACAGGTTCCAGGAGGGGGCCTGTCACCCTGAAGCATGGCAGCCTTGGGGACCGTGCAGGCACATGGGGCTGCCACTGCCCCCAGCAGACGATACCAGGACGCCCTCTCTGGGCCTTCCGCTCTCTGGGCTGCAACCTCAGGACCCTTGCAGAGTCGGGGGAGGAGGCCGGGAAGGCCCGGCTCCAGAGGGGGAGGGGCCACTCTGCTGGGCCAGGATCTGCTCAAGTGCTGAAGCGAAGATGATTGGAGAAACACAGGCTCCAGTGTGAGGAGATGCGTGAGTGAACTGAGACACTGACCCGGCTCTGGCGTTCATTCTCTCTCCCTCGCCCTCTCTCCTTTCATCTCTGCTCATCTGTTCCATCCTGGCCTGGCTGTTCCATCCCGTCTAAGCAGGCTGCTCTGCTCCTCTGATGCACGGAGCATATGATGCCCGTCCCACGTTCCAAGGCTTGCGCTCCACCAGCCTGAAGACGAGAGAGCACACCAGCCCGTCTCTCTCGACATAGATAAGTGGATAAATATAGATGGGTATGTATGTGTCGATACAGACATACGGAGATACATCCTATCAATCTGGACTTGAAATCTCCAAAGAAGAGCTTCTAAGATCCCCCACTGTGGCCCAGGTTCCCACCCCGGGTCAGATCGCTGACTCCCACCCCTTGATATATTCCGGAACTGGGCTCCCCGGAGGAGCGAAGGGCAGTCGACGAGGGGTGTCCTCTCTGATCTTGGCAGATGCTCTAAGAGGCCCCCAGAAGCCTAGCAAGGGGGCGGCTCTGACAGCCACCATCATGACATAACCTCAGGAGGAAGCTAGCTGCAGGCTTACCTGTGCCACGAAGGAGCGCGTGCTGGCCCGCAACCACCGGGATGCTTCTCGGAACCCTGACCTCACCGATGGCAGGATGTTCCTCAACAGCCAGTTCTCCCCTTCGGAAATGAATAAAATTGCTTTCAGAGAAAGGGTAGGGGGTAAGGTTTGGAGAAAGAGGGCATGAAATTCACTGCTGGTCGATTGGGCTGTCTACCTTCTCTAGCATTTTCTATCTAAACCGCGTCTGGAGCACAGGCATTTGTGGACTAAGGAGTGGAAGGTGCTGGTGCTCCCTGGTCATGTCCGTGGAGTGCGACGAAAGTGGTTTGGCAGCTCCCTTCCACTGGGAGGGAATGTTGGAAACAGAAATAACACACAATAGAGGGGGAGGGGTATTGAGACTTCCCTTCTCACCACCCTTGCCATACGTAGGGCAATGGAAGCTTTTCTCTGTTCCTCCTAGGCAAGTCAGGTGCCACTTGGACAGATGTCCCCGTCCCTGTCTACTGGCTTTACTATTGCTGGTGTGTGTGTGTGTGTGTGTGTGCGCACGCAGGAAATCAGGGGAGACAGTTTCATGGAGAAAACATTATTTTTAAAAAATATTTTATTTATTTATTTGACACAGAGAGATCACAAGTAGGCAGAGAGGCAGGCAGAGAGAGAAGGGGAAGCAGACTCCCTGCCAAGCAGAGAGCCCGATGTGGGGCTTGATCCCAGGACCCTGAGATCATGACCTGAGCCAAAGGCAGAGGCTTTAACCCACTGAGCCACCCAGGCGCCCCAGAAAACATTATTTTTGTTGATTTCTCAAACCTGCGGGGTGCGCATAGGTGATTGGGGAGGGAAGGAGGTAAATGCAACCTAGGTCCCTCTCTCCATGACGGCGCTTACACGCATGACGCCCACACTTCCGCGGAGATAAGCTCAGGCCTTTCCCATGTGCCCAAATCCCGAGGCTGAGCATTGAGAACCTCGTAAAGCTGCTGTGACGTTGAACGAGGTGACACAGGGATTGGCAGACTTTAATGTGCATTTGAATTATTTGAGGATCCAGGGAAAACACAGTTTCTGAGTCAGTGGGTCTGGGCCAGGACCTGAGTCTCTGCGTTTCAAACCAGCCCCTAGATGATGCCGTCAAGGCTGACCAGGACCCACACTTTGAGAACCAGACAGAGACACCTACGTCGAGAAGCAGACATGGCCCCACAGGCCAAGCTGAGTGGGTGTGCAGACAGTGGCCACACTCGCACACTGGTTATTCCCTTGCACATCCCGGTCAAGGCCATCACTTGCTTCTCAGGAAGGAGAAAGTGAAGACTTGACTATTTCCCCATTATATTTGGGGTCACCTGCTTATTTCATTACATCCCACGTTACCTACGTGTTCAGAATTTTCTCAAGTTTCGGTTAAGACTTCCAGCAACACACTGAGAACCTCTGTATTTTTGCTTGCACACACAACAGACTATGTTTAGCCATTCGCTAGAGCTATGTTCTTGTGTGTTTGTACAAAACCATCTCCCCCTCCGAATGGCAGACGAGCTCTACTTAAAGGGAAGTTAGCCAATTTCTGACATATTGCAAAGCTTAGTTCTTCATATCTCCCAATATCTATTATACTTCATATTCTCAGCACTCTGGGCCCATCCTATGTAAGTGGGTGCACCCATCTCTGTGCTCTTTCTCCCCATGTTTCCCAAATCGCTGCCCTCAATGCACCAGGAAACACGGAACCAAATGAAGGGATGAGAAAGCTAGGGCTGCTCCATTCCCATGTCAGCCTCTGCTCTGAAGTCTTCCCCCCACATGTGTGCCCTCCCCAACGCCTGCTGCCATTTCTGCAGAATTAATTATTCTGTGTCACCCCAGGCCTGGAGGCATGACCTCCAGGAGGACCAGCTGGAGTTTATTATAGTTATTTACGAATGTCTCTCCTACTCCACCATCTTGTAAGCTCCTTGGAGAGAGAGCTTGCGGCTTAACTTACCTTTCTGTCTCCTGAGCACGACAGAGTGTTGGACCCAGAAAAGTTAGTTACTCAGTAGACTTTGTCGGATCGAATAGGATTGAATTGGCGTGGACTGAATGGAAGGGCAGGGAAGAAATTCTTGCCGAGTTCTTTGGAGAAAGTAGGAATTATGGCTTCTGGAGCGAGAATGGGACAGGAACAGAGATCTAAAAGGCAGAGCTGTGGGGAAAGCCTGCCGGGGCCGAGGCCACAGTCCAAATTCAGTCTGGCTCGGGTGCGTGGAGTATGAAGGCACATCAAGAGAGAAGGGGAGGCAAGCAGGAGACGTCCTCGGGGCTGTGGCCCCCCCCGCCCCGCCATAGTTTCGAATCCATCCTCTGGGATCTGGAGAGGCAAAAAACTATTTTAAGCCAGTGACATGATGCTCTTTGGCTCATAGACAGAACCCTGGCAGCGAAATAAAGGACAGATTGGAGCAGATTGAGACCAGAGGCAGGGATGTAATGATCGAGACCCTGGTCCTTGGAGGGTCGGGAGGATGACGTTCAGGGCTCGGGGCAGGTCTGCCAATGTGCCTGCACCCCGGGTACCATCCGAGCTCTGCCCAAAGGTGTTCAGTAATTTTTGCGGGACTTCAAGAACCCGCTGGGTGACGTTTGAAAACCAACCAACATGGGCCTCTCCTCCAAAGATATGTGAGATTTATTTTGTGTTAGAACCCCGTACATTCATTTGAGATTCTGGGGGTGGCCATGATGGCAAAATGAATTTCCCATCAGCCGGCTTGACTTCACTTCCTGCCTTTTATGAAATCTATGTAGAGAGAAAGCAGGAGACTCCCCACTGGGTTCTGCGTTCATGTGCATCTGCCGTCCAATTTACAGCTTGTGAAGGAGGTGTTAATTAGTTGGCAGAAGCACCTGAACAGGGAGTACTGGGTTGGCTGAGGGGGTGGGCAGGTCCCTGGCACTTCCTTCTTCACAGAGGCAAGAGAAAAAAAGAAAGGAAGCTCACATTGCTGTCCAAAATGGCTCCCTTCAAGCCAAGGCAAGCGGTGCCATGGTAGCCGGTCCCTGTCTTCTCTGAGAAGGGAGTCTATTTCTGGATCCCTGGGATGCATATCAAATGCTTGTAAGAATTTAAGTTTTACCTTCATATACTACTCTGGATTTTAAAGATCTGCCCGAGCAACACGGCTGAGCGTTCTGCTCCTGAGGAGAGTAATATTAGCATTGAAGAAGGCATTTGACGAACCCCCCACAGGAGGAAGAGCAGAGAACATGCCTTCCAAGAGAAAGGGCAGTAAGGTGGCAGCCAAGAGAGTCTTGGAGGCAGAGGATGGGGAAGGGAAGTCGCAAACCCAGGTGCAGGTGGGAGCACATTTCATTTGCGGTCAGCTCTTTAAAAGTCGGGGGCGCGGAAGGGGGTGATTCCAGGCAACCCTTTGGTGAGGGTAGCATGAGGCTAACTAAAGACCAGCTCGGGCTTTGCACAATCTGTATGCCCACAACACTCATCAAATCTCTGCAACTCCAAGTGAACAAAGGGTTGGTGAAATGAAGACTGACATGCAGTAAAACACCTTATTTTTATTATTGTCATGTTCAGTTAGCCAGCATATAGTACATCATTAGTAGTAAAACACTTTGCAAGTGGCACAGAGGGGCTGCCGAGCAGGGCAGTGACCTGCCCACGGATACTGAAGGGATCCTAGCTTGAACCCCGAGGAGGCCCGTCACTGAACACACTCGCCCGGAGTTCCTACCAACGGCGCGCAGCCACGGGGCCGAAGACACAGTGTCAGAAAGTCAGAGGTGCTCGTGTTCCACGGTCGGAGAATCCACGGAGACCCATGACTTCCCACTCCGGAACATGCCCCGAGCCCTCCTCGCGCGCAGCTCGTGCCCAGGGAGTGCAGAGAGGGGAGGGCGGCCTCAGGTGAGCGCTCTGCACACTCCGCAAAGCACCCTTTGGGCGCTGCCAGCCAACCAGGCTCCGGAACAATGAAAGGAGAGACCCCTTCCATCTGGTCACGGGCCAGCGGCACCTGACTGCTGATGACGCCGAGGAGTCCACACAGAGAAAGACAAACAGTGGAGGAAGACCAGCGAGAAAGACAAACGCGGGCGGTGTCTCTGGAACATCAGAGGGCTCCGAGCTCCGAGGCTTCCTGCGGCAAATCCTAATTAGGCCACGAGGAGACAGAACACAGCGTGTTTTCCGGACATGCACCCCAGGGGGAGAGGGACCCATGAGGTGTATAATTAGAAGCAATTAGCAAGGGCTGGAGGGGAGCGAGGTAGAAGGCAGGACGGGCTTATTGGGAAATCCCTGTCCCCGCCCCCCACCCCGGGAGGGCTGCTTCTGCACGGGTTCCCCACCTGGGGCTCTGTGCCCCAAAGCTGGAGGACGGGGCACGGGGCAAGCAGAGATTTGCTTACTCACCAAATCTGTTCTCGTGCGCTGTTTGAATCCCACCCCCTGCCCCTGGTTTTGGACCAGTGTGACCCCCAGTAGATGTTCCATAACACTGACTCGGGAGAAGATAGGGGGAAATGAACTCGTGAGGGAAATGCACGCATGTCGTGTCCACTCTACCCCCTGCGTGAGTTGCGAGGGTGTTGGTGGACGCAGGGCAGGCCACCTTCGGTCACGAATGAGGCCTTGCTAGTTGTCCTGCGCGAGCCCCACGCAGCCCAGAGAACCCAGCAAAGGGAAGCGGGTGATAACGGCCACCGCTTGAGGAGTCATTAGGTGTTAATACAAGATAGTCCTACAGGTCTCTGTGCACAAGACATGTAGAGAACGTTGGTTCAAATCCAAGATCCATGCCTTGCTCTCCGTGTGACCCGAAGAAAGCCATTTGGTCTGTCCCGAGTCTTGTTTTCTCGTCTGCAAAATGGACCTATAGCTGAGGCAGGCTGGCGGGAGTTCGTATGATCCTGTCCTCAGCTGGCTACAGTCAACAACCTAAGGCAGCAAACTGATAAATTAACCTACCCCAGTGTATGTTTCGGAATCAGTTTATCTTGGGAGGCTCCCCACAGCGCTCGACTGCTCAAAATTTGATGTTCCAAACGTAGGAGACTTGGGGAGATTTGTTTTTATTTTTAATGGCCAAGGTAGGCCTTTGGCGATGCCTACTTTTTAAAGATTTTCAAGTAGAAATTACTGTGGCTGGGCTCTATGGTGTGAAACTTTGAGGCCATTCACCTGTTTTTTAGAGTATTCCAAATTAGGGTTTTTTTCTCCCATTTTTTTCTTAATTACAGTAAAACATATATAACATAAAATTTAGCCCTCAAATCATATGAAAGTTTGCAGCTTGGTGGCATGAAACGTCACACAGCCGTCCCCACCATGCATCTCCAGACCTTGTCCCCAAACTGAAACTTCCCCCCATTCAACACTAACTCCCCTTCGCCCCTCCCCAGGCCCCTGCCAACCACCCTCCCACTTTCTGACTTGATGACTGACTACTCTGGGAACCTCACCGGAGAGGAGACGTACAACACTTGTCTTTCGGGGGCCGGTTTATCTCACTCAGCGTAGTGTCTTCATGGTTCATCCGGGTCGTCGCAAGAGTCAGAATTTTCTTCCTTTTCAGTCTATTGTATGGACAGATCACATTTCGCTTATCCGGTCGTCTGTGCATGGACCCTTGGGCTGCCTTCCCCTTTTGGGTGTTGTGAATAGTGCTGCTATGAACCTGGGTATGTACCTAATTTATTTTTTAAGAAAAAGATTTGACTGTGTTCATGGGTACTTCTTTGAACACCTCTGAGAACAGCTAGGCTGCTTTTCCCTCCAAACATAATCGGGTCAGATTCTCAACATCTCACCCAAAGAGAAGAAGGGGAAGGGGGAGAAGGAGGAGGAGAAGTAGTTACTGTAATCCCAGGTCAGCCCACTGTGGAAACGTAGGAATTTACAATTAATCAAAAAGCACCGGACACCTGCAGTCCAGGTGATTGTCAAAGTATAATCCGAGATTTAATGCAGCTGGGCACCCTTCAAAAGATCAGTTGGGAAACATACCCTCGCTACAGGAGAGCTGCTTGAAAGTTGACTCTTACAAGATCTGTTCCTAAATTAAGCCAGACCCCATCCCAATAACTGTATGGTGTTAACTCTCCATAGAAGTGATTTCTCTGAATTCCTCTTTGGTGAAAAAGCTTCTGTTTTTCTTACCTGTGGTTTTATGAAACTGTGTTCTACTTAGTGTGGATAGCATACAGGATGGACTTCAGTCTGTGCTCTCCTCAGGAGAACCCGTGGAAGACATTGTTTTCAGGTGTTAGTATCAGTTACACCTTCCTGGAGCTACTGGGTTTTTGGCTTTTGTTTTCTTATGAGCACAGAATTGTGTAACAAATTGTTCCTGTCATTGCTTTGGCTACTAGGAAGCTTGAATCCAAACTTGCTACCCCCCTGTAACCAAAGACATGGAAACATACAACATAAAATTTGTGTATTAAAATCACTCTGGCTTTGTCCCACACTCACCATAATTGTCTCTTGGCCAGGATTTTCTCACTTATTCCTTGTAGCTGTTGTGTTTGTGTAAATTACCAAGGAGTGGGGAGGCTATTTGAAAATGAGAATTTATCATTCCAAATTCTTGGCTGCAAACAACAGAAATCAATTCTAATTAGCTTCACCATAAATGAATTGATGAAATAAGGAATTCATGGGAAGGCCATTAACGTAGCTCACCCCATTACTGGGGAGATTGGAGAACATAGCCCCGGAAACAGGCAGAATCCCAGAGGAGCAGGGCTAAGGGCACTGCAGGGAGAGTCAGGTGAGATGCTGCTGGGAAGGGGAGGGGGCAGAGGGAGAGAGGGAGAGGGAAGGAAAGGAAGAGATGGAGAGAGCATAGGAAAAGCAGAATGAAAGAACCAGTCCAAAAGAGAAAGAGCTGGGCTCAAACTTCAAGGAACAGCGCCTTCAACCCCACTGCTTCCCCCGTGGGAAAGCCAGCCATTGGGCATCCTCTTATCCCGAAGACAGTCTCAGAGGCTTGGGTGAGTCCTAGCCGACTGCAAGCCCTTGGTCCCTTCCATAGCCACACACACACATCATCCTCTGCAGGTCAGGCTTCACCGAAGAATGCTGGAGCAAAACGGAAGATCTCACTTCACATCCCCAATCCCCGCCAGTGTCTGCATCCACCTCCGGGTTTTCCTGACTACCCGTCTGAGCCGTTCTCCTCCTTCTCCTCCTGACACCCCTCTCCCCCCCCCCACCCCTGCAATGCTCCCTTCTAATCACTGCTCCCAACTTGGTAAACCCAGGGGGCTCTGTTGGGTAGAACCACACTGCTTAGAAGGCAGCTCACTGACCCTCTGTTGCCCCTGAGCGTACCCTACACAAGGGCACCAAGTGGCTTACAGAATACTCTTCCACTCCGTAAAGGGCTTTAGAAGAACTCAGCTTAATACACTTCTCCATCTTCTCGTACAGAGCATCCCTCCCTCAGTGGCTGGAAACACCACTCGGCACCCCTTCAGTCCGAGAGGGACTCATCTGGAACCACAGTGTCGAAACAGTCTCAGACATACCCCGGGTCAAGGGTAGTCCTGGAACACTGTATTGGTCCAGCGGAAGCTTTGGACCCTGCCCGCTTGATATCCTGCACAGTCCGGAGGGAGCGTATCACCACAATGGGCTACTCCCGATGCAAGCAGAGAAAAAGGAAACAAATCTCAATTTGTCCGCCCTGTTCCCAAGCGAGAGTTTCCTGACCAGAGGACTAGAAGATGCCCTCCCTTCTGTGGGCAAATCCCCAATATTCTCTTTCATGCTCACCGACTAACCTTCACGTTAACGCTCAGTTTCCCATGTAGACTTTCAAATCAGGGAAGGATACGCTGAACCGCCGACATGAATATCTGGGTTCCCCCCTTGCCTATTTGAAATCTTGCTTTAAATGAACACATTGGTAGGGGGAGGCTATAAACCCTTTTGTGAGTTTCTGAGTCTAGTCTATGTGAGATAATCCTCTCAGCACACTTACCTGGGATTGCACTGAGCCAAGCCCATCTGTCCATCTGCGAAGACGAGCATCCCCTGTGATGCTCGAGGCCGTCCATCCCATTCCTGCCACCCTGTGAGGTCCTAAGGAGGTCGCCAACAAGACTTTTGAATGATGACAACACTTACCATTCATTCAGCACTTACTGTATGCTAGGCATTACTGCATACACGTTGGTTAAAAAAAAAAAAAAAACCAAAAACCCTAATTTAATCCTCACAACATCCCATTGTACAGATGGGAAAACTGAGGCACAAGGAAGTTAAGAAGTCTGCCCACAGGGTAGAGGCAGGATTCAATTCCAGGCCATCTGAGCTTGCACGCTGCAGTGTTAACGCTGTGTTGGCTCCGAAGACTGATGACGTTTCTTTTATGTTTTGAACAGACTGCAAACAGCACACCTGGAGATTGTTCACAGGAAGATACTGGACAGAAGCTCTGTCTAGTGGCTTAGGGTGTCTTGATGTTGGAAGGCAAAGCAAAACAAGAAACAGGGAACGAGGGTGCCTGTGTGGCTTCGTTGGTTAAGCAACTGCCTTCGGCTCAGGTCATGATCCCGGAGTCCTGGGATTGAGTCCCGAGTATGGGGATCTGCTTCTTCCTCTGACCTTCTCTCCTCTCATGCTCTCTCTCACTCTCTATCTCAAATAAATAAAGAAAATATTTTTTAAAATATTAAAATAAACAAATAAGTAATTTTTTTTTTTAAATGGAGAAGGACAAAAACCCAACAGTGTGGTACATGCCAGATTGTTCTGCAGAGTGCCCTGAAGTCGTGTCTTCGGCGTGGGGACTGACCAAGGAGACTGAGTCTGAAGTCCACACGGATGTTGAAGGATCATTCCAGGGGAAACGCTCCCGAATTGGCTCAAATGATCTTTCTAGACTCCCACCTCTGCACACACACCTAACACCAGTGACTTGTGATGCCTGCACTGACAGACTGACAGACACCACACGGTGCTAGGGAATGTGGAGAGTGAGCTACCAACATCAAGCTTCCAACCAAAGGAAAGAGGACAACAAGGCGGACCCTTCAGCCAGGGTCTCCTTCCTCAGCTGTCCTCCTGTGTTCATATGAGTCAGGCATTCTGATTGCTAACATGCAATACTGCCCACTTTGACACGTCAGCAGGATTTACAGCACCCGCTGGAGTACTGTTGGTTCATCATACACGTTCTTCCTTTGCTCTCCTACAAGAAAAGCCTGAGCATCCTCTAAGAACTTCAGAGTTGGAGCGTGATGGGTTCCCACCATGATTCCCACAGCTGAAGTCCAGAACAAAGGCAGATGAGGGAGAAGCCTAGGTTGGGATGTCCCCATCAATACTGAAGTCACTTCTTTCAAGGGAACTTGACAGAAACCAGCCATTCAACTAGAGATTCTCCCCTGGAGTCATCCGAGACCAACCCTGTCTACACTGACTGAGAAATCACTAAGTTCATGTCCATGCTCATCTCCACGAAGGCTGTACCCCCTCTTTGTACCCTTTATGGTGTTGGAATGTAGGATTCCTACAGCCAGGAACATTTTTCATCAATATTGTTAGTACCAGTAAATAGAAAGCCAGCATCTCACAAAGTAACCGGCAGCTGCCTGTCTGTGCCTGAGGAAAAGTCTTGACCATGCCTGGGCCTGCGGGATCCTGTCCTGATCTGTGACAGGATTTGTACCCAACTCCCTGGCTGCCTGGGACCCTCTCTTGGTCCCTAACCTCCATCAGCTCTAGCCAGTGACCCATCCCTCCTGCCTCAGTGCTGCTGACCCAGCCTCTCATGGAAAACCAAGCTCCCTGCCCTTTCTCCTCTCCCACTGACCATGCTTTTTGAGGCACTCATTAATTTTCACCTCAGTGTCTCAACCTTAGAGGCACACCTGTCCTCCAGCACGGACAAGCCCCCACCTGCCGTCCTCACAACAGCTGAGACACTGAGCAATGTGGATGACTGAGGGACAAACCATTTGGTTCAATTCAGGCATGTATCAGGTGTTCTGTGGTTTAAAAAACTGCAAAAATATATGACAGAAGAAGTGCAAGCTGCCATTTTTCACAACCCCTGGGACAAGTGCCGTTAAGGGTTTGGCATCGGGGAGGGCTTGTGTATAATTTGAGTTTCTCCAAACAGGAGTTATGTTCTACGTTTCATTTTGGAACATCTTATAGATCTTTTTCAATCAACTCATATAAATCTACCCCATTTTAAAAAAGGCTACACAGTATTCCATTTTGGAAATATACCACAATTTATTAATAGATACCTCCGTGAGGGGCGTCTGGTTTGTCTTCAGTTCATGGGCTGTAACAACGCACAGTGACCATCCTTGGACATTAATCTTCACTAACTTGCGTGTTCCTATAGAGCTTAGACTTTTGGACCTGCCAAGTGACCTCTGAACCTTTTTTTTTTATAACCCGAGGGTGCCTGCAAAGGTTGTGAATTAGATGAGATTATTAAAATTGAGGTAGCCCTGTGTAATTCGCTCTAGGTGCCTATGGTCTAAAGCTCTAAGTTGTCAAATCTCTACTTTATGAGTCTTGGTGGAGGACAAAGACCTGATTCCATTAGAAGTACCCAAAATGCCAGATACCTTCCCAGACCTCTTTGCAGCCAGGCAAAGTCATATGACCTGGGCTCCACCAATCAGATGCCCCCACAGGATACTTGGACTTGGGAGCGAGCAACACACCAGCCAAGATTGGGGAACGGGTACGCACTCTCTCTCTCTCTCTCTGTGTGATGGCAGTGGCCATAACAGTGACAGCAAGATGGAGTTCTCCTCAGGGAAACAGCAGTGGCGCAGGCTGGAGATTCTGCATGTGGTGACGGAGAACAGCAGAGGCTTCTTCGTCAGAATAGCTCGGATGTATTTGGACATTGTTTCTGGCAGCTTAACCTCAAGCTTCATTCTTCAGACATCTCGACAACTCTGAATTACTCAAAATCCTATGAATAAAGTCATTTTCTGGTTAAATTAGCCAGTAACATTTTCTGTTGCCTGTAATTAGGAACATTGTCTACTACATATGCATAGCTATAAAACACCATATGAAGATAAGTGACATAGCAGATGTTCGCGGTTGTCTCTCCAACAACCATTCCTCCTTCTTCCTTGTGAACAGGGTGGACATTTGACCCAGTTTCAGCCAAGGTAACATAAAGTGTAGGCATCTTTGGACCTCTGCGAAAAAGTGTTCATTCCTTCCTAATCAGAAAGAAGTGTGTGAAGAGGCAACCTTTGTGACACTGGCCCCTCCCACCCCCGGCCCAGTTTTCTCCTTGGGATGCTGTCCCGTGGCACATGGGATTGAGTGGTTGGGGGATCTGGCTGCCATTTTCTGACCCTGAGGAGAGGGGTTGTTGCCAACACAAGGGGTGGGATGAATGATAAAGGTCAAGAATTTAAAGGGCCTGATCCTTCATTGCACTGCTGACTTTCCAAAGCAAAGTCAGATACTTCAAGACTATCTGCTAAATGAAAAATTAAACCTGATTTAAGGCATTACAAATCAAATATACTGTTACTTGCAGCTGAACACACCCAAATTGACCCAATGTGAATATCTTTATAGTAGTTATGAGAGGCTAGGCTGAGGATTTTGATGGATCAGAAGCTCAACTCTCTGGCCCTATTTCCAGTTGCAAAACTATCCTGAATTATTGATGACACCTAGATATTTTTAATCTAAAGAAAACTTTTGGATTGTTTGGTCTATTAGTGTTGGAAGCCTGGTCTCATTGATGTGCTTTTTATTTTTTTTAATAGATTTTATTTACTTATTTGGCAGAGACAGAGAGATCACAAGTAGGCAGAGAGGCAGGCAGAGACAGAGAGGGAAGCAGGCTCCCCGCCAAGCATGGAGCCAGAGGTGGGGCTCGATCCCAGGACCCTGAGACCATGACCTGAGCCCAAGGCAGTGGCTTAACCCCCTGAGCCACCCAGGCACACCTCCCATTGATGTGCTCTTTAGGAGAGTCTTAGATTATCACAAATTAGCATAGACAGGGTAGTCATCTATACCCTGGAGCCCAGCGTCCGAGGGCATCCGGATGCAAGGAAGTGTGGTACTCGGAGTCTCTTGCTAAGCCTGTGGCTGATTTCCAGGTCTTCGGCTCACATCATATATCTGTCATCTCTAGACTGCTGATCCCAGAGAATACACAAGATGTTAACAGTTGTCCCTCTTGACATCATTCTGCAATCTTTTATGTGCATCATCTCATCTTGGCCTCAAAAAAAAAAAAAAAAAACAAACAACAACTTGACAAGATAAATGCTATTTCTCCATTGCAAAAACAAGGAGGATAATATTTGAAGAGATCAAATAATGTGCACTAAGTCACACAGCTGGTGGATTATGGAGAAGCAATTCAAATCCGTGCCTTTTCCTCTACCTCGTTGGTTCCCATTCGCAGCCCATTGAAACACCCTGGGGAGGTTTCAAAAAATACTGGTGCCCGGGCCCCAAAGATTCTGATGTAATGGATCTGGAGGGAAGTTTAAACACTGGGATTTTTAAACCGGCTTTATTGAGGTCTAATTCACATAGCATGAAATTTACCCATTCTGATTGTTTATAAAATCAGTTACTTAAAAAATATAGAATTATGCAGCCATCACCATGATCCAGTTTTAGAACATTTCCATGATCCCCAAAAGTTCCCTCCTACAAATTTTCAGTCAATCTTTCCTTCTACCTCTGGGCCCAGATAGCCACTAATCTACTTTCTGTCTCTATCAATTTATCTTCTCTCTAAACAGAATCTGACCATATGTAGTCTTCTGCATCTGGCTTCTTTTAGGTCCCTTAAGAGGGTGAGGCTCATTCATGTTACAGTGTGTTCTTTTTTTATTGATGAACAGTATTCCACTGTATGGATAGACCACAGGTTTTGTTTTGTTTTTTTTGTTTTTTTTTTTATCTCTTCTGCAGTTGACAGACATTTGGGTTGTTTCCAGTTTGGGGCTATTAGAAATAATGTTGCTATGGACATTGGTTTGCATGCCTCTGTGTAGAAACATGTTTACATGTCTCTTAGGTGTATTTCTACAAATATACAGAGCAGAATAGTTAGATTATATGATAGGCTTATGTTTAACTTTTTAAAAAACTACCTAACTGCATTCTAGTGTGCACCTTCTACATTCCCAATACCCGTGATTGAGGGCTCTGTCTTCTCTACATCCGTGCAATCAGATAGTGCTGTTAGTGTTTTTAATTGTTATTTTGTGTTTCCCTGATGACAATAATATTGACTATCTTTTTGAGTGTTTCTTAGCCGTTTATATATCTTCTTTCATGAAATACCTATTCAAATTTTTTGCCCTTTTTTTTCATCAGATTGTCTTCTTCTGTTGACTTGTAAGAGTTCTTTATGTATTCTAGAAACAAGCCTTGTATCAGGTATATGATTGCAAAGTATCACCTCCTAGTCTTTTCATTCACATTTTAATGTTGATGCAGAACTAAATATCAATTTTTCATCTTATGCATTATGCTTTTTTGTCATATCTAAACATTTCTTTTGACCAACTCAAGTCATGAATGTTTTCTCGTATGTTTCCTGCTAGAAACATTACAGTTTTATATCTTACATTTAGGTCTATGATCCATTTTGAGTTTATTTTTCTGTAAGCTGTGGGGTTTTGCTTACAGATATCTAATTGTTCCAGCCCCGTTTGTTGAAGAGACTATTCTTTCTCCTTTGAATTGTCTTGGCATCTTGGTTGAATGGGCACAGGAATTTTAAAAGCTCCCCTAGTACAAAGTTGAGGTCCAAGCTGCCTAAAGCTTCTGGCATCACCATGTCCCTCCTGCCCTTCCCTATTAGACAAAGATCTTGATGTGCTTTAAAATCCAGAACACCTTCCCAGCCTGATGAGAATCTGTGCTTTTCCCCCGGAATTTTTCCAAATGCTGTCACTGTCGAGCTGGACCAAAACCACCACAGGGAACAGATTATACAAAAGTGATCCTAAACCCAGAAATAATCACAACCTACACTTACACAACTGTTCTATTATACCCTGCATGAGTCACACCTAGGTCTGCTTTTCCCATTAGGCTGTGAGCTGTTCAAAGCCAAGGACTGTGTTTTAATAATAAAAACGACATTAACAGCCACCATTCGGAGCACCTGCTGCGTCCCAGTGCTGTTCTCAGCACTTCGCAGACGGCATCCCATGCAGTCATTTTCTGAGATGCTCGATTGTTGTTTCACAGAGGTTAAATAATGTGCCCGGGGTCGCACAACCGGTTAACGGCAGAACCAGGAATCCTATCATGGAGAGACTTTCTCTAAAACCACAAAAAACACCCAAGCCAGTCTTACTAGAGGGCTGGGTCCCTGACAGGGACTCCATTCTCTGACTGCTGCAGACCAAGGACAGGAGCACAGCACAAAAAGCGAATGGGTTGTCAGAAGTGAGAGGCCTGGGCTCGAGTGGGGAAGGTCCCTGGGGGAGGTGGCACCCCCAGGTTTTATGGTATATTTTCTCCCGAGGTGACAGTCGGGAATCTTTATCGCACTGCGGAGAGTGGAGGTTTGTTTCACATCTTAACATGGCTGGTTTACTGTGCCTTGGACAGCGTTTCCCTAGTGTTGACAGTTGTTAGGGTTGTTCTGTCCCCGGGAATGACAGGCTATTCCAGTGAGCCTCTGTTGGGGGGGGGGGGGGGCACGTGTGCCCTCTGGCCAGCCATCCAGGGACGAGGGATGCTTTGTCTCTGCACCGGTCCGGGACCGCGTTCCCACAGGTGAGGCGGATATTGAATAATACGGCCCACCTGCTGCCCGCTGCCAGGGACGGCGGGGCGGGGCGCTGGGGGAGCCCGGGCACCTGCACGGAGGGACACGGAGCCGCCCGCACCTGTGCCGGGGAGGCTCGAGCCGCTGCTCCTGCTCTCTCTGGTTCCTGCTTCCAGACCGCACCTCTTGCCCGTCTGGCTCATCCGGCCCGGACCCCGCACTGGCTTGGCCTGGGGCCCTGGGCCTCTGGTCAGGAAACCGGGTCTGCAGCCTTCCACGGGGAAAATGCCGCAGCAGGGGACTCGGGCCGCGGCTTCCAGGCAGGCCTCTCCCCAGCGCTGGGCTGTGGGCCCCACCGTTTCATGTGAGTAAAACAGGGCCCCTCGGCCCAGTGTTCTGTTTTCTGCTGGAAACCACAGGGCCAGCCTTTACCGCAAGGCGCCGCTCCGATAAGGAAATGGGCCCCATGAAAACACGGCCATCGGCGATTTAATTAAACAGTGATTCAACACCCATCGGTTGTTGGATGTAACATGCAGGGGCACTCGCGGGTCTGTGCGGGCCGGTTGTGTTTTTCTGAAACAGATTTGTTCCAACAACGTGTTCATGAATTTACAAGGCCCAGGGAGCACTTGCCCCTGAGACATCTTCGAGGCTACCGAGTCTGTAATGCCCGGGCACAGGACAGCTGTGGTCGGAGCTGGTCCTCCAGACCTGACTACTGCGAACCAGGACTGCCTTCTTCTTGACCCCGATACTCGGTATTTTATGTGGGGGAATGGAAGAAGCACCTCAGGAGAGTCAGAAGCCTGCCCCCTCTGGCAGGGTGACTTTGGTCAAATTGATTTCTAGAAGCTTTAGTTTTGTATTTGAGATTAGGACTAGCTCTGTATTTCCCAAGTCTTGTCCTACGTCACGCAAACCTGTAATATTCTCCAACAAAACGGGCTTAATGGTCAGTTGAGTTGGGGAGACTTCCTTGGGAATCCATCTGGCGCTGCTGGGAACCTCTTATGCTCCCTGAAAGCCCTCCTTGAAACTTCGATTCCCATAAAGCTCAGCCCGATCCCTCGTTCCCAGCAGAATTCATCCCTTTTCCCTTCTTCTCCTCCACCACTTTGCCAATCCCTCCCCTTTAGCACTCATCCCATGTACCTGATTTATTTTCACCTGTCAACCCAGCAGTCTGAACTCTGAAGGGTTCCCACCTGGTCCCACTTACCTTTGCACACCCGAGACCAAACACAGGTGTGATGCGTCGTCGGTGCGACAGAAATGTGGATGTGAATGACTAGTAGTTGTTATTGGGTGACTGGGAATGTGTCTGTCTTTGCTGTGCTCCTGGATCCATTCTTGTTGGTCTTATACACACTGTTCTTTGTGCTCTTCCTTGAAAAACAACTTCTCCCCGGACCCGGTTATGTAA
Organism: Mustela nigripes; assembly: GCF_022355385.1. Lineage (NCBI taxonomy): Eukaryota > Metazoa > Chordata > Mammalia > Carnivora > Mustelidae > Mustela > Mustela nigripes. Next base: position 85,115,418 of record NC_081565.1, on the reverse strand, counting down.
CCCCAGCGGGGCTCTCGCTAGGCCCCTTGCCCCCAGGAGTCCCCAACGTGGCTCAGCCTGGCCAACTATGGTACTTTGTCATCTCTTCCGGGGATGAGGTAAGGGAGGGTGGGGCCTATGACTCAAGCGAGGCCCATTATGGCTTGCTTCTGGGATTTATTTCTCTGTTGTTCCTGGGTCCTGTATCAAATTTTGTTTTATGTTGATTAACACCATTAACCACATGACCCACCGACACGTACAGCCACAAATATATCAGCACTCACCACAGTAATGCGTCCTGTGACAACACTAGGGCACGGAAATTCAGGAGAAGGACTGTGATTCATGTTTACACCTCCGCAGGGTATGTGCCCAGATGAATGTGACATTGACTTCGGTGTGTCACAGACTTCATGAGGAACTCTTCTGTCCCTTTCTGTTTGATCGCTCTGTGGTGTTCTATCTTTGGGACAATTGCCGCCGCCTCAGCGCTCTCTCCCACTCTGCTTTCTGGGACCTGGACTTCTGGGGTATTCCGCTCCCAGGGCACTCCTCTCTCCCCTCCTCTGTGGGCTCCTTTTTTGCGCGATTTGTTCTCAAGCAGAGAGAGGAGGGAGTGTCTCACCTCTTAGGTCATAGATACTGGAGGGCATGAATCAGAGGCCTTTGGTGGCCATCATCCACCATCTGTGGGAACCTATCGTCAGCAGGTGGCGACCGTGTGGAGGAGAGAGTTGGTGGGAGAGAAGGCCTACAAGTGGGTGTTGATAGGAGCCAGTGTCTGAAGTCCAGCAGTTTCTCTCCCTCTGGTCCCATTAACCTCCAGTCTTTCTGAGACCCCACCTAATCGTGAGTGAGTTTGGGTTCCCGTTAACTGTCACCTAACTCAGCAAAAACAGGACCCCCGCCCCTCCTTAGCAGCAGTTGTCCCGGGAGCATGGTAATTGTGATGGTGTAGCAGAACGAAATAAAGACGAAGTCCAGGGTCTCCAAGAGGGAAGCATGATTCCAGGGCCCAGAAATGGTTTTTCCAGACCCCGACTCAGGAAACTAGCACATTTTGTAATAATTCTTTGTTCCTGGATAGACTTTTAGAAATCAATCTACTCCTGGCCTCCAGTATAGCCCTCTGAGAAACCTGCAATCCTTCAGAAGGATTCCTATATTTGGATGCTGACTCAGCCAAAAAAAAAAAAAAAAAAAAAAAATTTTTTTTTTTTTTTTTTTCCCCTCAACTAATTTAATTCTGCAGGCCCCACCGGTGACTGACAGTGTTCCAGATTGGGAGCACTGTAACTGAAGGCAGCAAGTTGCCTGCTGTTATTTTCCGCTTTGTTCTAGTTTAATTGCTTTTGTACATGTGCCTATTACATGAAGAACTAAATGAAAACTCCACGGGACTGAAAATAGCACGGAGAATACCATTATGTACCCTCAGAGTCTCCTGTTGCCTCTGCAGCCAGGCAGGTGCTTTTCAGCTGAAGGAAAGTTTTGTGGGTTTTTTTTTTTTTTTTAAGTTATTGTAGATCCAGGGGAGAATGATGGCTACAATTTTGCTTTGCCTATGCCACTCCCTCTGGCATATTCTCCCATTAAAATGACAGGTTTCCACCATCAAGCCCACCACTTCACACTTGATGGTGGCAAAGGAGATGAAAGTAGAGTGACAGTTCCCAAGGTAAAAGGTGTCATTTTTCTCAGTTGAATGGAGGTAGGTTTGCATAATAGGAAGCTTTGATAATAAACATAGGACAGGGCTATTTTTAAATTGTCACAAACTTTCCTTGGTGTTCAAGTGGTAATGGCCATTATGGTTCACACATTGTGGATCCGTCCATGCCTTGCCCATCTTCTTCTGTATTCTGGAATACAGGGAGGGCGTGACCCCTCTGGGCTATTTCCCAAGCCGCTGTTGCAGCATGCTTCCCCAAGAGTTTGACCAATGAGAGGGACTGGATCTAGTTCATTTCATCACCCAGATGGAAGAGTCCATTTGAGAATAGAGCACACAGAGAGGAAGCCAAGGACAGCAGTATAGAGAAAAACTCATTTAAGCTTCTGGATCAAGCCATGCCTGAAATCAGCCATCTTTAGACTTTTCGATTGTAACAGCCAGTAAATGCCCTCTATATTTTGTTGTTGTGGTGGTTGTTGTTCCTTATGACTGAAGAAATCCAAACTGATACTCATCATTTCACTGTTTGGGTTTTTCCTCTATGGAGAAGGGTCTTTCAAGACCCCTGAGGAACATGAACTACTACACCTACCTTCACCTTCAGTCCCAGCCCTCACTTCCCAGCCAGTCCTCCAGCTGCTCTTTGGCCTCAGAGCTGGGCCAAGGTTGCCGATTCCACGTGGGTTCAGTTCTAAGACAACTGTTGTTTACTTCTTTCTCGAAGTAATCAAAGTAGGAAGCAGAGAACAGAGGTTCTCAAAGTCTGTGAGCCCAGAGCGGGCAACATCAACATCCCAGGGGAACTTGTCAGAAATGCAGATTTCTGAGCCCCACCCAGATCTCTGGAATCAGGGCATTAAGGGGTTGGGTGATGGTGGCCGGGAGAACTGTATCATAACCAGCCTCCGCAGGGGATCTGGTGCAAGCTGAAGTCTCCGAACTATTGGCATAGACAATGTCCCAAGTCCCCATAGACCAGAGAGCAGACACAATCAGCATTTACGATAAGGAGATTTGGAAAAGCAGTGGTGAGACCAGGAAGGTATCTTACCAGACGTGTTTTATGACGCCGAGCCTACAATCTCAGGTGGGGCAGTATGTCTGGTATGTCAGAGATGGCATTTGGCAAGTGTGGAGACCACAACAGGGTTAGGACTGAGCGAACCCCTGTGCTCTTCTACACACCAAGGCGAGTGAACTGGGTTGTGGGCAGGGGTGGGGGAGAGGAGTAGGGAGATTTGGATGTTTCTTCTGTGGAAGAAACTATTTTGTAAAGCAGCTGTTGTATAAGAAAATGCATCTCTCTGAAGATCTCATTTTGATATCATCCCTGGTGTCTTCAGTAGTTCGGAAAGGTTTTTTTTTTGAGGGGGGGGAGGGATAAATCATTTGATTTCTGTGCAAAATAAATTTAGTTTCTGTTGTAACAGCAGCTTGTCCAGCTGCACCCTACCATCAGCCACTGCCTGTGATTTGGGAGAAAGCCGGAGCAAGCTCTTCCCTCTTCGGATCACCGAGAGCGCTTGTGGTCTTGCTCACCTCATACATCGAGGCATCTAGAAGGTGTGGCTCACTCCTGAACAAAGCATTGCGTAGAGCCCCTGAATTTTAGCAAAACATCCCTCCCTGGCTTATATCCAAGCCTGCACATGGAGAGCGAGTATCTGGCCCAGTGAGTGATGTAACTCAGAGCGAGGACTGCCCTCAGTTTCCCTGTAGCAGTGCCTGCCTCCTCCCCACCCAAACTTCTGGCTCGGTAGGATCATGGTGGCAGCGACACTCCCTCCCTACTTGGGAACGGGCCTTAGGTTTAACCGCTGAAGGCCCAGTGTTAACCCAGAGCACGGGGAGCCAGCTGACCCACTCCCGGCGCCAACCCCCCCCCCCCCCGTGCTTCGCCCCCGACTGCAGGTGGTGGTCGCGGGAGCAGGTCCAGGGCGGCCATTCCGGAGACCTCCAGGCAGCACTGCCGACTTCTGAGGCTCCTTCTCGCAAATTCAGCCTTGCCTCTCGGGTCTGAAACCTTGCAGGAAATAAAGGGTTTCCACGGGGAGCTCGTAAAGCAGCACTTGTTGACTAGTCCCCCTTCTGAAAGACATCTGTGAATGACTAACGTTTCATCCTGTCAGGTGCGCTGTCCCCATGCATCTCCCCGTCTCTCCTCTGCTGCCAGATAATTAGCTGGTATTCAATAATGCTGCCTTTGTTAAATGCCTGTGGAATGAGGTAAGGTTCTAGGATGAAGGCCAAGGCCTACACACACACATACACACGTACACACACACACACGCTCGTGTGCACCCGCACGGGCAAGCATACGCAGGATGTCTTCTCAGCCATCAGTTTTATTCATTTGTTTATTTTTAAAAACTGCAGCAACAAAATGGGGCAAGAAAAGCTCACTTTCTTCTCTACAGCAGAATCTGCCGTGCGGCCCCACGTCGGCAGGACTAATGGAAAATCCGTGTCGAATGCCACCGGCCACGCCATCCTCCACGAAGGGTTCCATTGGCTTCTCATTCCCACTCATGTGGGGCAGCGAGAAGCCAGCACCTGCCCCTGAGCGGCCCCGAGTCCCCCTGATGGCTCTACCACCGATTCGGAGCATCGGCCGAATCCCTGCTCCTGGCCCTTGGATGCAAATTTATTGAGCACCTACTGAACGTCAGGCACTGATCTGACTCCTTGGAACTTGTCAGTGAAACGGAGGCCGTCTGCCCTCATGGAGCTTATTTCTAGCAAGAGAACATGAAGAATCAAGAGAATGAGTAAGGAAATAGGTACTGTGACAGAAAGTGGCCATCGCTGTGAGAAAAGGCAGAGGCCACGGCCAGTTGACTGACTGCCCGATGGAGTATCAGGTCACATAATTCAATAGGGTAGTGAGTGCAACGTTCAAGAGCCAAGACCTGAAGATAAGAGACCCAGATGACGGGATGCCTGCCAGAGGAGTGTTCCCGGCAGAGGGCACAGCTAGAGCAAAGGTCCTGAGGCAGGAACATGCGTGATGAGTTTGAGGAAGAGGAAGGAAGCCGGGATGGGTAGGGTGAGCCGTGAGGGGAGAAGTCAGACAGGAGGCTGGGGAGTAATGGAAGGATGAATCAGCGTGGTTGCTAGAGACACAAGGTAGGGTGTTGGTTTTACCTTAGTGATACGGGGTGCCGCTGCAGGATTTTAAGCAAAGGGTTTAGGTGATCCCGCTTGGATTCTCAGCCCGTGCCCCAGGCTGCGGAACGGAGGACAGTGTGCAGGGGCGGGATCTGGGAGAGAGGGCGGGCTGGGCCAGGCTGGCCGCGGCGAAGGGAGACAGGGGCTGAATTCTGATAGCTTCTAAAGGAAGAGCGCTAACGTGATTTCCTTATGGCCTGGATACGCGGCGTGAGCGAAAGAGGATGTCTCCAAAGTTTATGGCCTCGAGCAACTGGAAGAAGGCAGGGGCCGTCCACCCGGGCGCAAGCAAGCGTTCAGTGAGAACGTAGTGCAAAGCACCTCGCACGGAGACCGGGGCGCAGCAGGCTCTCCCCGAATGTCCCTTTCCTCGCTAAGAGCGTCTGAGCCCCACCGCTCCTTCCTTCTTGCCCCACCGCCTCCCGCTGGGCCAGTGGCCACTTAGACAAGTCTCCAGCTTCTCCTCTTTAACTCGGGCTCGGTGGCCTCGTCACACAGGAGCAAGCGCTGTGTGAGGGCTCGGAGCTGAGGAAACGCTTTCATGCAGCGGAGCAGGCTGTTGGCTGGCTGGGCCGGACGGCGGCTTCGGGCTGGTCTTCCCCCTGGGGAGCCTCGAGAATCTTCTTGAACGCAGGCCTGCGCGTGTCCCTCCGCTGCTCCCAGTCCCTGGCTCCCAAGTGCAGCTCGAGTAGGACCAGACCTTTAAGCAGCATCTCTGGACCCGTCCTGTCCTCCCCAACCTCATCGGCAGTCAGGCCCTGGCAGCCGTGCCCGGCTCCCGGCAACCCTGTGCTCAGCCTTCCAACCTCTGCGGGTGCATCAGGCCACGGGACGTGGTCACACTCCCCTCGTCTTCTAGAAGGTTCCCTTTCCTTCTCTTTTCCTGCCCACGCTCATAAAGCTCCCTTCAGCTCCGCCAGGGTCATCCCTCCCGCACTGCGCTCCTGCCCCGCATGGACGCGTCTATCTGGTTTGACTCCCCACACCTCGCAAAGCGGGGACGGTTATCTACACTCGTTAACAGCGGGTATGGCCCGGAGCCCGCCCGACCCATCCCACCAGACCCCAGCCAGGAACAGCCTGCGGCGCACCACAGCTGGAGGCCGGCCTTCCCCTGCAGTGTCACCCGCCGGTCACCTGCTCATTCTGAGGTCCCCAGGCAAGAAGACCACCACTGATGGACCTCGGCACCCCCCAAGCGTGTCGGACCTCTAGCCTCTCTTTAGCCCTTTTCCGAATTAACAATCACAGGGAAAAGGGAAGCAGCAGCCCCAGCCTCGGTGCTGCCTGGATCCAAGGACCCCTCCCGGGCCCGGCCTCTGGCTGGAGGAAGGCCACGTCCCAGCCTCTCTCCTTCCTCTCGCCTGATACTCTGTGGCAATAAAGGACACTCAGATTGGAGCTGAAGGGGTCTCCCCGAAAGCAAGTTTTCACAAGCGGCGAAGCCAAAACCCACAACATCCTCCCAGGCCATCCGTTCCAGAGAGCGCTCTTGGCCCTGGACGCCAGCGGGGCGCACATCTGAGGGGAGGCAGGTGGCTTGGATTTACGGCTTCCGGCTCCGCTCAGCTTTGGCAACTTCTGTTCCCGGCTTTTCCTCACTTGTACACTCACCTTTTCTAGCCTGGACTTAAAAGTGGGTTTGAGAAATTTATTCCCTCTCCATCAGGAAAAACAAGCTCCAAATAGGCCAAAGTAAATTGGCCGGGCATTTAAATAAATGATTATTTTTCCTAAGTGGCCTCTCATACCTAGCCAATGTCCATGATTTTAGCCAAAAAATAAACAGAGGGAAAGTGAGAAAAATTAGATTAAAGAGGGTTGGACGACCTACGTAGAATTCCCCAAAGTTCAGGCTGGAAGAGGCCTTGGAGAGCAGCTCCCTCAGGTTTCTCAAGCGGGGTTCCGAGGAGCCCCACGTGGGGGGGAGGAGGGGGAGAAGAGCAGGTGGGCTGCAGCCCCCCCCCCCGTCACCTCTCCAGCCGGCGTCGCTAGTTTTGCTTGTGTGCTTTGCGTGACGCTTAAATAGAGAGTTTGCGGGTTCAAAGTGCTTACAAATTTTCATTCTAAACCCAATCTGCATGTCTTACAAATGAGAAGACAAGGATGAAAGCTAGAACGCCTGCGGAGCTCTCAGTGAGTCGGTGTTGGGCTCAGACCTCCATGCCCGTCTCCTGCTTCAGCTACGTCTCCCTCAGTGCCCAACGGCCTCACAGCACCCCGTGGGCTGTGGTCACTTGCCTGGGACTCTACCGCCCCCGGTACAGGTGGCTGAAGAGTGGCGTGCTCCCAGGACCTCTGGTCGCCAGGGATGGAGTGACAGATAGTTCTGGGGATGGGTACCGATCCAGGCAGGACCAACCAGAGTCCTCGCTTGAGCCCTGGTAGAGACACGAGAAAGAGGAGATGTCTCTCCTGAGATCGAGGGCATTAAAATCCCACAGAACCGGGAGCTGCTGGAGACGGAAACCAAAGCAAAGCAAAGCAGATCCGAGCAGTGAAGAGAGAGGGAGCAGATTCCTGAAGCGTTACGTGAACCCTCAGGCCCAGCCCTGTCTGAAGCTCGTGCGACCTCTGGGCCTTCCTGTCACGGGAGCTACTAAGTTTTTATTATCGTTTAAATTAATTTGATTAGGTTTTGATCTCTTGTTGCAGCGAAGTGTCCTGACACATGTTCGAGACTAAGTTTTATTTCTAGAGCGTCTAATACTGTATCAAACCCTTTCCATTACCCCAGGGCACAGAGGTGAACGGAGCCCTCTATCCTCATTCCAAAATGGCCTCCCCTCCCTCCCGGCCAAACGCTGGCCACTTGGACATGAGAAACTCAGGAGGTCAGAGAGACTCATGTCAGAGAGACTCAGATGCTCACCAGTTATTCTCTGAGAGCCCCCAAAGTGAAGGCCAATTTCTCACCCCCTTGATGTGAACACACCGTCTAGCCAGCAGGAAGGTAGAAAGGACAAGTTTGGCTTTGGAGGTACCAGACTTGAGATTGTGTTTGCTGCCTTGCCTTCTGGGTATCAGCCTCAGAGTAAAGGGAGGAACACACCAGTGTCGATCAAATTCTCATCAGAAAAACAGGAATAGCTTCAAGGGTCGACAGAAGAGTGGATTTATTTGGGGAATTGGTTATGTAGGTGATGGAGCAGGGGAAGACCCAACTGGGATGATGAGGGAACCAGCCCAGACATTAGCAGCACCAGGAGCCACGATGGTGACCTTGGGGCTCGGCAGCCAAGGTTACCTAATAGAAGCTGGGACCATAGTGGGCGTGTCCAGTGGGAACTAGAGACAAAGACGAGACTCGGCTCTCACTGGAAGCATGGTGATGCAGACAGAAGGCAAGCCTGGGAGTAGGAATGCCCTGGCTTCTTTCCTTTTCCCACCTTCAGTCAAGTAAGATCCAAAGTGCGTCTCACCACGCTGCATCATAGGTAGGAATACACAGGCGGAGATAAGATGGTAGCCCCAGATTTATTTGCCGCTTTCCACAGGGTGGAAGAAGAAATGGTTTTAGCCGATCCTGGGAAGTATATGATTTGAAGGATCCTTCAGGCTCTGCTCATGTGGGGAGAGGGAGGATCGTGTTCTCTTTGTTTCCATTACTTCCATGGTGAGTGGACGCTTGCTACTGAATCACGTCAGCCGTGTGTAGAAACAGGCACATCTCAGACACAACTGACCTAGGCTTTTCATCTCCTGCTGTGCTCTGGGTGGGCAAGGTCCCGTGGTTTTCACAGAGCCCGTTGAAGGAAGAAACAGTATCTGGCAGACGGCCCATTCCTTGAAACTGCCTGGTTCTCAGCCTGCTGATGTGCAATGAAGAGAAAGAACAGGTCATCATGGAAACCAGCTCCATTGACGAATCCCAGAAAAGGGGACACAACTTCCTGAAGCACTTTGGTCATCTTCTCTGCCATGTTTTATTTCTCTGTGGGAGGTGCTGAGCCAAGAAATCCAGAAGGTCATTGAGCCAAGTTCCTCATTTACTGGTCTTTTCTTTGGTCCCGCTGCCATTTGTCACAGTCTGCCTCGCTGCGGCGTCAGCCTGACAGGGAAATACCACCTCGTCCTTGTTGATACTGGGAGGGTCCACAGTTCCTCAAGTGGAAAATTGGGATTTAATGGGAAATGAGTCTTTGGAAGGAATTGAGACATCTCCTTGTGCTTGATGGTTGTAACTGCTTCATTATGGTGCTGTTTACTCACCACATACTTGTTGAGTAATCCGTGTGTCATCTTGGGTTTTCTTCAGAAGACAAAACCGGTGAGGGCATAACTGTGAAGAGCTTTCTATAAGGATGCGAGTTCCCCTTTAGCAGTTTGCTCTTTCCCAGAGACCACTAAAGCCAAAGCAGCTTTTCAGAATTGCCAAATTTTAGGGGAAGGAGAAGACGTTTTACTAATTCAGCCCCATGGGAGGCTGACATCCAGAGTGGAAAGAGTGTGGACTCTGGAAGACAGAATCAGATTTGATTCCTGACTCTATCATGTACTGGGTGCTTGGGTATGGGGGAAACCATATTCTTTCTGAATCTCAACTTTCCCATCAAAAGAATGGGTATCACAATGCCCACCATGCAAGGGAAGAATGAAAGATAAAGAAATTACCAACATATTAAAACTCTGTTGGGCACATAATAAGGGTTCACATAATTGTACATAATGTACGTGATATTCTCAGATGTGTCTCTTTGCCACATTGCTCATCCATGCCCCAGTCCTGTAGCTTTCTCCTTCACTGCCTTTCCTCCTTTCTTTTAGGCTGGGGAGGCACACATGTGTCTCCTGATAAGACCCCGAGCTCTGAACGTTCTGTGATTTCTTTCCACCCATCTCTCACCCCATTGTGCTCCTCTTGTGTGCATGAACCCATCTGGTTATAGTGACTGGCGCAGCGTAACTTCTCAGCCAACACTTGCTAAAGGAGTTAACAAGTGATCTGACCGATCTGACGAATGAAATTGTGGGGATACACGCCAATTTGTCACCAATCCTAAGCCCCCTTTAGAAGGGGACTTCTGAAACCATTGCAAATGCCCCACAGGAGGATTGTTAATGTGAGACTCCTGGGGGTTCTCACCCTGGAATATGGGGACGGTAAACAGGGTAAATCCTTTTCAGGGGGAGTTCCTTGGAGTGTTTCTCAAATCCTCGTCTGGATTGTACTCTACCACCCTCTGTGAGGCTTTGTTCTTTGTATTTATCACAGGAACTATCGAATTGGGTGGTTGGGTGGTTTTTGGATAATTACTAGGAATGGCTTATCTGCTTTTAAAAGCATTGTGTAAAGATTGTTTCTGATGCCTGATTATCTCACCTCTGACATAAACCTACAGTAGGACACCCACTGCTACAAATTATTTGGGCAATAGTGGTAACGGATGCTCACAGGCCTCCTCATGATGCCGGACAGCGGTTAAAGCCTGGGCTGTACCCTGTGTCCATGTAACACTGCTCACATGACTGAATGTCTTCATTTGGCCTCATCAACCGCAGGCTCGACGTAAGAGAGCTATCCAAGCACAGACTAGGCACAGATCATCCTTGGTTCCCACACTTGTCCCAATCATCCTTTCGAGAAGAAAAGTAACTGTTGATTATTTGGTATTACTGACAATGTTGAATTTGGGAAATATTCTTTTTTGCATTAAATTTCTAAGATAAACATCACTTTCATATGTATTTTGTGCCCCCCCCAAAGAAAGGAAGTGGTTTATTGGGTTTTCTTCCATTGTATCCCCCCCCCCCCCGATGTTCTCTACCTTTCTCTACCCTGTGCTGTGCTTAGAGGAGGATGGGTCGGACTCGCCAGGCCGCATCACCAGGTGCTGATCATCTGGTTGGCTTCGACCAAGGGAAAGCTTGGAGGGAGGAAGGAGAGGAAAGAGGATTCTTTCCTGCTTCATTTCTGAAGTGTGTTTTGTTCTGGTGCTAACTGCATCGCTATACCTCCCCCTCTTGTCAGGAAGCTTTATAGCTCGATAGCTCCCATTCTGCTCAGGCTCCAGGAATGGTTTTCTCCACTTGCCCCTTTAGTACCAGGTGGTAATGGCTTATTACCACTGCTAATTACTACATGCCCCAGCACTCCCTGTTGGTTTCCTTAATCTTCCTCATACTTGATACTCCTCACACTGTAAAGACTCTAGTAATTAATCGTCTTTGCAATCCAAACCGAGTGCACCTTTTGTTTCTTGTTGGATCCCACACCATACAGGTAATTGCGACATTAAAGTATCATTCCCAGGGTTGCTTACGGAAGAACGTTCAATATACAGTGTAGAGAAGCCAGGAACTAGCCTCAAAACTTAAACTCTGTGCTCTCATCATGTCACCTCATGGAGAAGAGAAAAAGGCCTTCTTGTGTCCTTAACTATTTTGTAGAAAGTACCTCAACATTATAGTGTTGTACAAAGACTAATTACATTTTAAAAATTCATTTGTTTCATTCAACATTCAATATACATGTATTTATTGCCTACTTTAGGGAAGAACTTAGAAATTCAAGACAAGTGAGACATGGCTTCTGACTTTGAGGGAATTTATCAGTCTGGGAGATGAAGGTAGACTAAATCAATGAGTCCTTGAATTGCTTCTTGAGGAGCAATGGGTGTGTTCACCAGACAGATAGGAGTCAGAGACAGAAGCCTATGCAGAGGGAGCAATTTAACAAGGGTTGAAAAAAGAGAAATAACCCAATTGTTCAGGGTACTCCAAAATGCCTATTGTGCCTGAAGTACAAAAGGAAGGGAGAAAGAAAATGGACAAGAGGCAGGGTTTGGTTTACAAGAGTTGAGAAAGGGCTAGAGAATAGAAAGCCTTGTGTTCCATGCCTCAGAGTTTATACTTTGTGTTCAGAGTCGTCTACTCAATGAGGACTTTAAAATTGGGCAATGTCATGAGTAGATGGATAACATTCTAGAGTAAACTGACATCCCCATAAAAGACAGATTCAGAGCCACAATGAGAGACTTGCCGATCTTGAGATATTACAAGAGTGTTGCATTATCTAGACTCAAGACGACTGGGGTCAGCTCTGAGTGGGTGGAAAAGGGAGCAAATCCAAGAGATGGCAAAGGCATCAGGGTGTCATCAAGAAAAAAACCACACAACAACTTGAATGAACAGTTTCACACAAAGATCTTCCATCCACTGAGGGCGCCTGGGTGGCTCAGTCAGTTAAGCCTTGGGCTCTTGATTCTGGCTCAGGTCATGATCTCAAGGTCATGGGTTGGAGTCCCACATCTGGCTCCATGCACGGAGTCTGCTTAAGATTCTCTCTCTCCCTCTGCCCTTCCCCGGCACCCCCCAACCACCGCTTGCATACACTCTTTCTGTCTCTCTCTCTCTAAATAAATAAATAAACCGCTCCATACACTGAAGTTTAAACAAACCTCCATATAAACCAGAAACGTGATGACATCAAGGAAAGGAAAAATATTTAAAAGGGCAAGTTCCATGTGCACGAAGCAGAGCACACAGGCTGGATCCAGAAAAGAAAGGAATTATTTACTGGCCAGCGGCACAGTCAACCCCGTTGGCTCCCCGGCTTCTGCGTGTGCTCTTCCCACATTTGAACTCCCGTGGGCTTTGAAAACAGAAAGTTCTACACAAATATGAATGATTTCACAGGATCAGCCTACCTTCTTCAATCTTTTCCCTTATCTTTTCTCTCTGAAAACACTCCATTTGAATTCCAAATTCTTTTGGCTGCCAAAAGGTGGCTTTCCATCATGGGCACCATATAAGAGGAAAGGAATGAAGATTACATGGGGCCCTCCTATCCCTAGTGAAGCTCAAGTCAAATAGAAGAATGAAACCAAATGAGATAGGTAGTATGGGGAAGATAGCCTGAGAAAATCCCTGAAGTGTCTCTATATTTAACTCTCCCGGCTTTCAATCTTCCTGAGCTCTCAGTAAAAAGGGAAAGTAGAAATAAGAGAGCAGCTTATTTCTCTCAGGTTTGTGTGTGTGTATATTTTGTTTGTTTGTTTTTCTTATTTCTCATCTCAACAGACTAAGCCTATTTTGGCAAAGCCAGACTGTGGAGGAGTGGCAGAGAACCCAGAGCAGTGGGTTTAGATGGGAATTTCTAGAACGGGCATAGATAGATAGATAGATAGATATTTTTTTTTTTCCTTTAGAATCTTCAGAAACATTGCTTGTTTAAATCTTCCCTGTCTTGTTTGATGTTGCCACTTCCCTGAGAAGCCCATTGGTGCTTCTCAGGAAGCACCAGGCCTGAGTGAATTCTCTCTGTAAGTGAGTAATACTTCATTGCCTTTAAGAACACAGTGAGGTCGATTGTCTAGCTCCACAGGAAGCCCCTTAAAAGATTTGTGTTCATCTCAGAGTCTGTCAAGTTGTGAGTGTTCTCATGAGAAGGTCCCAGTATCTTGTGGCGTGGTAACAAAACAGAGGGCTCTGGCATGTAGCGCTCTCCCCTGACGGACCAGTCAGCCAGCCATCTTGTCTGCTTTCCACAGACAACATCGTAGGCCTCACAAAATGGGGGAACGACAGATCATCTTCATTCAGCATTGGCTTCAGCTGTGAAGGCGTGTGCCCTTTCACTCACGAACAATTTCCTAGGACGTGCTGTATTTGCATATGGGGTGATTTAAGTGATTAAGTGATTTTGTTTTTACCTCTCCCTTTCACAGTTAAGGGGATGTTATCTCTTTGAATATCTTGAGGTAAAACTAAATCTGTAGTTCTGTATGGACAAGAATTGGGTGAGTGGAAGAGTGAGGAATTTAAAACATTGAATTTCTTTTTTTTTTTTTTTTAAAGATTTTATTTATTTATTTGACAGAGAGAGATTACAAGTAGGCAGAGAGGCAGGCAGAGAGAGAGAGGAGAAAGCAGGCTCCCCGCCGAGCAGAGAGCCTGATGCGGGACTCGATCCCAGGACCCTGGGATCATGACCTGAGCCGAAGGCAGCGGCTTAACCCACTGAGCCACCCAGGCGCCCAACATTGAATTTCTTTTTAACCAAGGTCTTTAATTAACTGGAACTTCTCTCTCTCTCTTTTCATTTTTTCTTCCTTTCTTTTTTCCTTCTTTTTTTGAGAGGCTGTGATACTTTAAGAACTCATATCAAGAATCTTAAAAACAATTTCCAGGACATCTCTTGGGATTAATTGGCTTTCCACATCTCTAATTCTATAAAAACAGAACTGATAGTCAAGAAGATAACTCTAAGTAACTAGACTATCCCCAGTTACCAAAAGAATCAACAGTGGTCCTTCTACTACTGTACTGAATAAGCCACGAAAGATGAAAAAACCATTTACAAAAACTTTTCACTGAATGTTTGCAAAATATCAAATGCAAAATAGTTTAGTCGTTGTTTAATTAATTACTCAGTTCCCTGGGGCACCTGGCTGGCTCAGTCAGTTGGGCATGTGAGTCTTGATCTCCGGGTCATGAGCTGGAGATCCACATTGGGTGAACAGATTACTTACATAAATAAGTAAAATACCAGCAGTTTTTTTTTTTTTTTTAAACTACACAATTTAGTTGATTTGGGCCACAGACTTGCTGGGTAATTGAGGACTTTATGAGAACTCATGTATGAAGTTGTGTATATGCATGCCCTGTTTAAGAACTCTAGAAAAGTTTATTTGATTCAAGTCCTTATCTTTAAAAATGTGGCATGTACCTGAGTTACTTTTTTCTGTTTTATTTTTTCCCTCTCGGTGAAAACACCTATTCAGAGAGAGTATTCTATTTCTGTCTGGAAGCATTATTTGGCCCTTGTTGTGTTTAAGAGGATCTCGCCCTGCATCCCTGAATGTGCCTCCATTTCGCTTCCTCTGGCCAAAACCCGTGGATTATGGGGCCCCTCTGGGAGTTAGTGCGGCAAATGTTGGGACATAGGAGACGCAATATCCGATTCCCACCACCACGCCTCTGGTCCAGATTTTGTCTGCCCAGCTTTGTGATGAAGCAGGCTCCTTCTCCTTCTCTTGCTCTTTGTCTAATCTGACAGAGTCCCACTGAACAGAGAATAGTAAACGCAGCACAAGCAGCAAATTTGGCAGAGCCTTTCAATTAGAAGGTAATGATTAAATTCGCTTGGTATTCTTTGTGCCATAGTGACATTATTTATAAGGAATTCTTTGGGTGGTAATGTGACTGCCTTTTACACTTCCAGCAACATTTCTCAGCCATTATCACTAAATAATCTTGAGTTCTTGCAAATCCCTTAGCAAAGGCTTCTTATAAAAGACCTTAAAAAGGAATAAATCCTCTGAGATATTACAGGATTCTCGCTGAGTGCCTCCCACAGACTTGCCTGGGAATCGCTCGGCTTAAACCCCGTATATTGCTTTGAAGATCCAATCCATGTTCCTATAATTCAGGCATGAAAAGAAGAAGAAAAAGACGACGAGGAAGAAGGCAGCCATAAATATTTGTAACAGAGCTAACATCTGCATTGGTTTGTGATATTTTTGGTAAGGTAAAGGAGGGGACAGTCCAAGTCTGATGTTTATTTACAGCCCTTTTTCGGCAATAAGAGGAGATTTCAGTCTATCTCTTAGGCACAGGGAATTAGAATTCATTTTGGAGAACACAGTTAGGGCAAAACTGGAGGGCCAGCGTGGTTGGGGAAGTAAGAAGGCAAGAAATCAAATAATTTTTTGACACCCACCTTTCCTGATCAAGAAGCTCTCCTCTACCCAGAGTCTTTGCCCAGAGGAGCCTGTATTTGCCCCAAGGAGCCTCTGAGGTATAGCCTTTTTCCCACCCTCAGAGGGCTGATAGGAACCTCTGCCTTCCACTGGTTTCTGGAGCTTCCAGATATGGTAGCTTCCCAAGGTATGGCCTTGCCCCTGACCCGTGAGTGACTCTCACGATCGCAGAGCTCCTATTTATAATCAGACTTGCAGGAAAGTGTGGGCATCTCTCTTGTAGTTATTTGGTTTTAACGTGTTTCCTGCATAAGCTCCTTTTTTCAGCAGAGAAAATAAATCATAGAAGACCTCATCTGTGTACTTCAGAAACGTCCTCTGTCGGATGGCAGGCTCCCCTTTTTATTGCCTGTAACAAGGTCCCAAATCTCTCACCATCAAGTTTTACCTGTAGATTTTTTTTTCTTTATTTCAGGAGTCACTTAAATAGTCTAATAAGTGGAATTTTACTGAGTCTATGCTGGAGAGTATCAGAGAGCTTTCTGCTCCCGCACTGTGTGGTCAGGAAAGAGCAAGGCCGTTTCCTCTTCATTCCAGCACGCTGAGTAAATCCTCACAATACGAAGGTACCAAATGAAGGGTCAAGGTCAAGATTTTTAATTACTGTATTTTATCAAATCGACAAGGCTGCTAGGAGAGAAAAGAAACCTGCCAATTAACTCTGACACACCATGAATTGAATGACTGATTTCAGAGATGTTCAGTGTAACAAAAGCATGTATCTTCAAATTGATGAAAAATAGTCATAGTTCAAATTTTTATTTTTTTTCTGAGTACTTTGTGTGCCAGCCTCATTGAATTTACTGCTGAAGTGCAGAATGGGCTCTGGTATCAGGGAACTTCTGGTTCCTTTGGAGGAGATAAGACCATCCCCTGTGGAACCAAAAGACGGGGAGTCATCTGAGCATAAAGGACAGGGCTGAATGCCGTGAAGAGGGGCCTGGGGAGAAAATCAGGAATGTGTTAGAAGAACAACAAAAGCTGAGTCCTAAGACTCTGGTTAGAGGGGGCCATTCTAGGGAAAGGGAAAGTTTCCATGTCTGCAGAGGTGATAGGCAATGTCGTAGGAGGTCGGGCTCTAGGAACCAAAGGGCCGGGGTTCAGGTCCCAGCCCAGCTGCTGGATGGCTTTGGGCAATTTACTTTAACCTCTTCCTGCTTCAGTTGAAGGGAATTAAATTTGTTACTGAGATTAGGACATTACTAACACAAATACACTCTGTAAGAACAAACTCAGAAAAACAAAACTGATGACATGTAAAGGCTGAGTTGGCTAGAACAAGAAGAGAGAGGTGAAGAGCCTGGAGAAAGGGGTGGCAGGGTGAAGTCATACTCTTTACTGTTCCCGAAGCACAGCAACATAACAGAGTACCAGGGCCTTTGCACAAGCTAGTTCCCTGGTCTAGAATACTCTTTCCCCAACTAACCATCTTCCTTGTTCCTTTATATTTCCTTTTGGCTTATGCTAAGCTGTACTCTCATCAGAGAGCTCTTCTCTAACGACCCTACAAAAAATGATGCCACCAGCTCTGCCCTGTCACTTTTAGCTCCCATACTTTACGTTGTTTAAAAAAGTTCTTTCTAATAAGTATTACTTTATACATATATTTATTTGGGTAAGGGTGTGTATGTGTATGTGTGTGTGTATGTGATCATTCTCTGGCAAATAGAATGAGAATTGTAAGGGAACAGGACTCAGACAGATAAAAATAATAGAACAAGTCCTCAAGGCTTAGAAGACTTGGAGACATCCGCATGGAAGCTGATCAGAATACGCCACCCCAAGACACACCACTTTTGCTTAAGAATTATTTTGAATTGAAGGCAATTAAGAAACAAATGCAGGAGTGGGGTGCCTGGGTGGCTCAGTCGGTTGATTGTCTGACCCTTTGATTTCAGATCAGGTCATGATCTTCAGGGTTGTGGGATCAAGCCCTGCTTCGGGCTCCTTGCTGGGTGTTGAGCCTGCTTGAGATTCTTTCTCTTCCTCTGTGCCCCATCCACTCATGTGTTCCCTCTCTCTTTCTCTCTCTGTCTAAAATAAATAAGTAAATAAAAATAATAAAATGAAGCACAAACAAGAAGGGCTCTTTGCCCTCCTCCTATCTGTTGAACAGCTTTCCCTTGTGAAGGTCTTCCTTCCCCCGTGTCCCGTACCAGAAGAAAAACAACCCTTATCAGCAGGGACAAGCAAACTGCACAAACAAACCTTACTAAAATAACTCTTATCTTCCATGAGTTTTCACCATATATTTACTTTGCTCAAATTTACCACCTATAGAAACCCAAATCCATTTTCCTTTCACTTGCCACTTATCTGAAATTTAGCACCCTTTGTTAAAATGGCATATAAGCTCCCGAAAAGGTAAACTCCTTTTTCAGGTTTTCACTTCTTTTCTGTGAGGCTCTCCATGTGCATATGAAATGAACTTTTTCTGTTAGTCTTTTGTCAGTTTAATTTACACACCCCAGCAACAGACCTAAGAGGGTAGAGGAAAAGTTTTTCCCTCCCCTGTGACATAGGTAACATCCATGGATTCTACTGTCCAGGATATATAGTCTACATTTTAAAGACCCAGCAGCAAAAATAACAAACCTGTAGATCCCCCTTGAAGGCAGTCACTTTTCTGTAACTTACGTAGCTACTCATATCTTGTTCTATGAGTAAAAGAAGAAGAACCATCTTACTGGATCGAGATGCCTCCTTGGGAGAACAATGCATTCTCCTAACCCATGAATTAAAACCAATGACTCAGAGAGCTTGGGCTCACTCACTGTGGTAGGCTGAATAGTGGTTCCATAAGATATCCAGGTCCGAATCTCTGGAATCTGTGAATGTTACCTTATATGGCAAAAGGGACTGTGCAGATGTGAGTGAATTAAGGATCTTTAAAATGAGATTATCTTGGGTTATCTCCAGTAGGCCCTAAATTTAATCACAAGTGTTCTTATAAGAAGGAGGCAGAGGGAAATTTAACCACAAAAGGAGCTGCCGATATAATGATGGAAGTGAGATCCTGCTCTGCTGGCTTTGGAGATGGGGGAAGAGTCTGGGAATTAAGAAAGCAAACTGTGCAGCTGTAGAGACCGGTACAAAGGAAAGAAATGGATTTGCCCCTAGAGCTTCAGGAGAGTGTATGGCCCTTGACTTCAGCCCAGTGAAACTAATTTCGGACTTCTGATGTCCAGAACCATGGAGAAGAACTGTGTGTTGTTTTGAGCTCCCACATTGGGGAAAATTTGTTAGAGCGGCCATAAGATACTGATACACTTATCCTGGTGTCTTTGTGATGCTTTGTGAACATTGTACTTGCCATGCTGATGGCTCAGGGCAATTGCTGTTCAGAACAACAATTCGAGCATAATCTCGGAAGGTTTCTAATTTTGTTTCAGCTCAGAATGGAACTTCTGTTATACTTCACTCACCAAAATGTTAAGTCATTGGTTGTTAATCATGGTTCTCATTGTTTTCAGCCTATCCTTCTTGCATAGAGCAAGAGGCAGTGTGGAAATCAAGAAATTTCTCTGAGAAATTGTGTGTGCCTGTATTTGAGGCATAAAGGAGCTTTTGACCATTTGGTCTAACTTTTTTCATACTGGCAGGGGAATTGGGATATGGAAGAACTCATGAAAAATATATGAAGAAAACCTTGAAAATCAAATAACTACATATAAAAAGTATTTTTATTGCCTAACACTGTGTTGGGCCTATGTACAGTTTCAATAAATATGGTACTTAAATGACATAGTCCTTGTTTTTAAAGAGTTTACAACCCAAGGGAAAATATTTAGACAGGAAAGACAAATAGATTTTCTAGATAATAAAATGTATTATAAAACTCCATTTAAAAAATGTGATCTAGTGTAGGAATAGAGAGAAATCTAGAATGTCATAAAACTCTAAGAATAGAATAAAAATTTACTTTATAGGGGCACCTGGGTGGCTCAGTCGGTTGCACATCTGACTCTTGATTTCAGCTCAGGTCACGAGCTGGGATTGAGCCGAGTGTGGACTCTGTGCTTGAGATTCTCCTCCCCCACTCACTCTTTCTAAAATAAATAAATAAATCTTTAAAAAAAGAATTTACCTTATGATATAGGGGGTCTTTCAAATATATTTGTGGAGAAGGAATAGATTAAAAAAATAAAGAGTGATAAAATCAGCTAACATTTTGCAGGGGAAGGACTTGATTCCCTGTTGCATATCTTCTACCAAAAGAAAGCTGGGTTATAAATGGAAAAACACATGATGTAATAAATGAAGGGTTAAAAAAGTATGCATTGTAGGAGGGTTCCCCTTTCTCCGCATCCTCGCCAGCATCTGTCATTTCCTGACTTGTTGATTTTAGCCGTTCTGACTGGTGTGAAGTGGTATCTCATTGTGGCTTTGATTTGTATTTCCCTGATGCCGAGTGATATGGAGCACTTTTTCATGTGTCTGTTGGCCATCTGGATGTCTTCTTTGCAGAAATGTCCGTTCCTGTCCTCTGCCCATTTCTTGATTGGATTCTTTGTTCTTTGGGTGTTGAGTTGGCTAAGTTCTTTATAGATTCTGGACACTAGTCCTTTATCTGATATGTCGTTTGCAAATATCTTCTCCCGTTCTGTCAGTTGTGGGAATGCAAGCTGGTGCAGCCACTCTGGAAAACAGCATGGAGGTTCCTCAAAATGTTGAAAATAGAACTGCCCTATGACCCAGCAATTGCACTATTGGGTATTTACCCTAATGATACAAACGTAGTGATCCAAAGGGGCACATGCACCCGAATGTTTATAGCAGCAATGTCCACAATAGCCAAACTATGGAAAGAACCTAGATGTCCATCAACAGATGAATGGATCAAGAAGATGTGGTATATATACACAATGGAATACTATGCAGCCATCAAAAGAAATGAAATCTTGCCATTTGCAACAACATGGATGGAACTAGAGCGTATCATGCTTAGCGAAATAAGTCAAGCAGAGAAAGACAACTATCATATGATCTCCCTGATATGAGGAAGTGGTGATGCAACATGGGGGCTTAAGTGGGTAGGAGAAGAATAAATGAAACAAGATGGGATTGGGAGGGAGACAAACCATAAGTGACTCTTAATCTCACAAAACAAGCTGAGGGTTGCTGGGGGGAGGGGGTTTGGGAGAAGGGGGTGGGGTTATGGACATTGGGGAGGGTATGTGCTTTGGTGAGTGCTGTGAAGTGTGTAGACCTGGTGATTCACAGACCTGTACCCCTGGGGATAAAAATATATGTTTATAAAAAATAAAAAATTTTAAAAAAAGTATGCATTGATATTAATTTTATTTTCCTGTGCAAAGACATTTTTAAAAAACATTGTACATTGAGAAATGGAATGAACTTAAAAATTTAATTTCATTAAGAAAAAACTTTAAATTTGTATTCCAAAAATACAAAAGTTCCAAAGGTAAAGAATCTGAGAAATAATTAGGGAGTATGAATATATTTAGCTTCAAGAAGTTCATCACAATGTATGCTGTGTATGTGTGTGTGTGTGTGTGTGTGTGTGTTTGAGTAAAAGTCTGGGAAAAAAACCATTAATATATTAACAGTAGTTATATACTGTTATTAAGATTTCAGTAGAGTTGGTACATCTACCTAATCTCTCTATTGCGATAGATGATAGATAGATAACTTGCTTGTTTATTTGGTAATTTTATTCCCAATACTACTCTACTCTCTCATTCAATTTTCAGAGTAACAAACACATCTATTAACACAGATCAAGGTTACAAGGTTTAGTATCAAAATAGAGTAGAATGAACTCTGAAAAAAAAAAGGGGAATACTTTGGAATTCCCTACCCATCCCCCCCCACCCCAGTTTCTTGTTAGGGGATTTCATCATTATTTTACAAGCAGAATACTTTGAGTGACTTACAGCCACAGAGAGATCATCCTTTGCTTCCTTCCTGTGGTCTACAAAATGAACCTCAAACTTCAGTGTGTTCGATGTAAGGAAACTCTGCTTGGAGTGACTAAAGGATTTTGAATGCTGACTTTAGGAACGAGTCCTATATACATGCAGTTCCACCATATGGGTGAGGTTTATATTTTTATTTAACCAATTTCAATACTGAAATAAGCCTTCATTGCTTTTCTTTTTCTCTTGTTTACAATGTGAGGAGGCCCTAACCCATTTTAAGTTCTAGGAGGGGATGGCACTCCTTGTAAACATACAGATGTCCCTCCGAGGGGTGTAAAGATGAGGAGAGACACAGCTTCCCTGTTGCTCATAATTCCCATTGAAGATGTCACGATAGCACAATAATCTCTTTCTCTGTTCTGAATGGGAGGTGAGAATTGGGAAATGGGGCATTGGGGCCAGACGGAGCAAGCAGGAGAGTCACCAGACAGAGTCCCATAATTCCAGGAGCTGATGATGGGAAGGTAACCAAAAAAATATGAACAAATCAAAAGATAAGAGGTTAGCCAACTTGGAGAAGGGCCACGTGGAGGGACAACGCTCGAGAGCTGAAGAGAGCCTCATGGTCACTTGCCAACTGCGCAGACCCAAAGAGCGAGAATCTTCAATTGCCAGAAGAGGGGCCCGTGATAGTAAATTCCCCAGTGGGTGCAGGTGGGGAACTGGGCCCCACTTGGCTCACCAGATGCTGAGCATCAGGGCTTGTGCCCGTCTGTGTCCCTGAGCTTAGGCTTGGTTCTTGTCACAGTGCTCAGTGTGGATACCCACTCCTTATGGTGTCATAAGAAATTGTGTCTGGGGATAGAAGGTGAGTGAATCGGATCCCTACACTGAGGGTGATGAGGGCACCAAACTGAATGGTTGGAAATGTCTGGGCTGAGACATAATTAACAACTCCCCTGACATGAGCATTTTCCAATTTGCCTAAAAATTAAATACAAAAAGCCTGAAGCAAAGACATAAAATCACAGAGCAAAATATCTGTAGATTTAATTACATATACCTAAAACAACAACACCAAAACAAGTTATGCTTCCCAAAACAGCGTAAGCCAGATGAAAAAGCAAGCAATATAACGAGGGGAATATTTGCACAACTCTAAGTCCCTCCCCCCAAATGGCAGCAGTTTCTGCTGCAATTCAAACAGACCCCACGATGTGGGTGGGGATCATTTTGTTTAGGTTAATTGCTGGAGTGGTTGAGGATTAACCTGCATTTTTTAAAATATTATTTAAATTCAATTTAAGTAAATTATGTTATTAGTTTCAGGGGCAGAGTCCAACGATTCATCAGTCGCATAATAACACCCAGTGCTCATACATCACGTGCCCTTCTTACTGCCCATCCCCCACTGCCTTCCCCTCCAGCCACCCTCAGTTTGTTTCCTAGAGTTAAGAGTCTCTTATGGTTTGCCTCCATCTCTGTTTTTATCTTATTTTATTTTCCCTTTCCTATGTTCATTTATTTTCTTAAATTCCACATGAGTGAGATCATATGGTACTTGTCTTTCTCTGACTAATTTCGCTTAGTGTAAGTAATACCCTTTAGTTCCATCCCTGTCCTTGCAAATGGCAAGATTTCATTCTTTTTGCTGGCTGAGTAATATTCGTGTGTGTGTGTGTGTGTATACACCACATCTTCTTTATCCATTCATCTGTCGATGGATATCTGGGCACAGATATTTCCACAGATAGCTCTTCTTCTATTTTAAACTTTCTGAGGAACTCCCCTACTGTTTTCCGGAGTGGTTGCACCAGCTTGCATTTCCATCGATAGCGCAGGAAGGTTCCCCTTTCTCCACATCTTCGCCAACATCTGTTGTTTCCTGACTTGTTCATTTTAGCCATTCTGACTAGTGTGAGGGGGTATCTCACTGTTAATCTGTACTTTATGGACACATGAATCCAGGGGGTTGACAACTGGGAGCTGCTGGCAGAATTTAGCCCATTCCAGCGGAAGACAGATCGGGATAGAGTCCGGGGGTGCTCTGACCCTACTGGCCCCCAAATGAGAACTCACTGGCTGACACAGAGCAGAATGAGAACTTGAGCAGTGGGACTGTGGGAGTCTGGCTGACGTGTTATTGACGTAAACTAGATTGGAGGCTTCTGAAACTCTCTGTGAAGTTCATGATGGGACGAGTTAATGTATTCACATTTGAGACTCTTCTGTTTTTATTTAAACATATTTTGAAACTTTTGGTGAGATACCAGCAAAGCAGATGAATGTGATTTGAAATATGGAAGAATAAATACTGTGGAGGAAAAGTATATCACAGTATTAGGTATTTATCTAGGTAGTAGGGTAACAAGTGATTTTTTTAAATTCTCATATGTGCTTTTTTCTTTTTCTATATTTTTCTAATTCCTCAAGGTGCACAATGCAAACAATTTTAAAAAACCTTTTTAAATACAACTAAACCACAGTGCTAATATGCATCTCTGTTCTTCCCATAATAATACCTGTCATCATCTAAAGACTGTTACACTCTTCTGTCTAAACTGTACCTATTTGTCCAATGAGGGATATCATTTATTGGAGAATCATTGTATCTGTCCTGTGGTACAATCTGAAAATCATAAGCCTCATACACTCCTACACATTCTCTCTCATCACATTCCTTGTAAGTAGTAATGACCTTTTCTTGGTGCTCCTTCTTTGATATGGCCATGTCTTGCTGAATTTACCCAAGACAGGAGAACAGAATGAGTTAAGAGAGAATGAAGAAAAAGTGAAGCAATTAAAAAAATCTTAAAAACTCACAAGCCAATCTTGATCTTGTGGGGGGCTGGGTACGCTGGCTACTGAATCAATGCTATTATGTCCTTTTTAATAGAATAAATGGAAGGAGAAAGTTCCACTCTTCAGCCACCTGAAGGACCAGGGACCGTGCTGTCCCAAAGTTGTGACTATGGGAACTTGTGATTATGGGAACTTGATTTCTTTCTGTTTTGCTTCCAGGAAGTGCATTTCTACCAGATAACTCTGGCATAACAAAGGTTACCCTAAAAGCTGGTCAATAATTTATATGAAAGAATTTGTGGAATTTTGTTGTTCTTTGATTCTCCTGTTGAAAGGGAGGACAAAACAAGCCAAAGCCCTAAAAACATTTTGAAATGAATGTTACAGCGGGTTTCAACTTTCAAAACAACCACCACCATACTCGTGGGCATTAGAGGGCGATGTGTCGTGTGGTTTGGTCTGTGGCAGGGTTGCCAGAAGCCACCAGCCTGTGGCTTCATTGTTCTCTGCAAAAGAGGAAGAGAAAGGATGAAATGAGCTTTGTCTTATTTTGTGTGTGTATGTTTTGTTTTTTTTTTTAATTTTCTTGCTTGTTTTCACAGTTGATTTCCAGTCAGTGTGTTCCTCCAACTTGGCCACAACCCGCCCTTGTTTCTAGAAATGGGGTTAGCCCTCTCCAGGGCTTGCCATAAAATAGAATGCAGCACATCTTTGGTGAGGCCTCTCTGGGCTGCTGTTAGGAATAACGTCTTGCCTGTTTTATGCAGAGCTTTCCGGCTTGCAGGTGATTTGAGGGCTTCTATCTCACTAAGATAAAGTAATAAGGCCATAAACGATCACACCCCCATTCCTTTCCAACCTCCATTTAGCAGGTGGGGGGAAAAACAAAAGTTCTAGAACTCCTACTGGATGTTATTGGTTTGGGGGTCTTCTGGCATTCCAATCCCCCTTCCTTTAATACCCTAGCATGGCATCTGTAGGGACCCCACACTGTCACCAAGAATCTCCCTGTCCTGCCCTGGCATAGTTTCAGGCACACGGCATAGGCTGGCACAGTAGGGTGCTCTGTCCCGGGACTCAGTATCTTCAGTGTGACCCACAGATGCGGGAACACGAGCTATTTCACATCCCCGACTCCTGTTCTCCTGTTTTCTTTCTTTCTTTCTCCCTCTTGCTGGGTTTCTTTCATTTAACTTTTTAAAATAATTATTATTTATAATGAAATTTAGTCCAGGTGCAGAGAAGTGCTATATTTGAAGTTTAACCAAGTGTTTTTAACTGAACACATAAAACCACCATCAGAGTCAAGAGCTAGTCTTCTGCCAACACCCACAAGCCCCTGTCATACCCCACCCTGACCCCAGCTCCCCCCCTCCCCTGGGTCAGTGATGGCGTGATG
>NC_081565.1:84882868-85089797 GCF_022355385.1 Mustela nigripes | reverse complement strand
TCTACAGTAGTGACTCTCTTGCTGATTTTCAGTTTTATCGCCCAAAGATGAATATAGAAATAGTTTAGTCGAGTTGAGTTTTGCCAGTTTTTGGATTTGGAAACGAAACCCCACAATATGTATTGATCTACAGTAGTGACTCTCTTGCTGATTTTCAGTTTTATCGCCCAAAGATGAATATAGAAATAGTTTAGTCGAGTTGAGTTTTGCCAGTTTTTGGATTTGGAAACGAAACCCCACAATATGTATTGATCTGTCACTGACTTCTTTCACTTCGCATTTCACCTGTGTGGCTGGGTGAGACGGAAGTTCGTTTGCTGTCACTGTTCTGTCACAGACCATTGTGTGAGCACAGCGCAATGTACTCACCCACCGTACTGCTGGAGGCTCTTGGGGGTGTTCGGGTTACTGCGAGCAACGCAGGTCAGGACAGTTGTGCACTGTATCCTGACACACGAGCTCAGGCGTATCTAGGGTGTCAGTGACTGACAGTGCCATTGACGGAGACCAAGTTTTATTTCTCTTCCTCTTCCTCCATGATGGTGAAGAGTCTCCAGCCTGCAGTGCCACCGGGAGCAAGTGGCGTCCTCTCATGGTACCATCCTCACTGACACTTGCCCTTACCAGGTCTTCAAAAATGGGCTCACCAGATGATTTTCACCATCTGAATTATCCTGCCTTGGATAAATGGGAGCCAGAATATTTCCCTCAAAGGCTCCTGAGTGGCGGGGTAATCTAGGGGTAGGAACGTAGACGTTGGATTTAGTTCGGGTTCAAGTCTCAGCTCATGGGAAAGTTACTTAACTCTTCTATGCTTCATTATCTTAAACTTTTTAAAAAAGATTTATTTATTATTTATTTTAGAGAGAGGGAGGAGGAGAAGGAGGAGAGAGTGCGTGAGTGAACAGGGGGAGGGGAAGAGAGACGGAGAATCTCAAGCAGACTCCACGGTGAGCGCAGAGCCCAGCACGGGGCTCAGTCTCACAACCCATGAGACGGGGCCTGAGCCGACACCAAGAGTCACACACATAACCGACTGAGCACCTCTGTGCTTTACTTTTCACATCTATCGAATTGGGCGACAATGCTCTACCTCATCAAATTATTGTAATGATTCAGCAACTTAATAAGCCTACAGCACTTAAAGCAGGACTAGGCACAGAGTGAGTACTATAGCGATTGTCATTATTATTATGAGAAAAGCAAAAGAATGTCTGGGGTCAGGTGTAGAGTCCAATCCACAAATGCAGAGAACAGAGGGGAGCCATGGGGGTGGTGGGCAAAATGGGGGCCAGGGAGTGGGAGATACAGCACCCACTTGTGGAATGACTAAGTCACAGGGATAAGGGCACAGCACAAGGGATGTAGTCGGTGATCCTGTGATAATGGCATTGTATGGTGACACGGCACAACTACATTGTGGGGAGCACAGGGTAACCCGCAAACCTGTCAGAGCACTATGTTATACACCTGAAACTAACATAACATCCTGTGTCAACTGTGCACAATTTATCTTCTTTCTTTTTTTTTTTTAATTATTTAGATTATTTATTTATTTTTCAGATTGAAAGAGAGAGAGCGTCCAAACAGGAAGTGGCAGGCAGAGAGGGAAGCCTGAAGCAGGATTCGATCCCTGGGATCATGACCTAAGCTGAGGGCAGTCGATTCACTGACTGAGCCACCCAGGCAGCCCTGCTGTACTCAAATTTAAACACAGACATGCAGAGGCCACCCAGGGTTGGGTGAAACCTCTGGGATCAGCCAGGACAGGATTGGGCATGGGCTTGCCCTGTAGGGTCCTCCACTTCCAGGGGCTGCTGTTCTGCTTAGTGGACCTGGTCTCCCATGGGGCTCAGCCAGGTTTTCAGCAGACCTCACCTCTCTCTTCTTAGGACATCATAACTCTTTGGAGATTATCTAGAGAATGAAGAGAAGCCCTGAGGCCCCTTTTACTTATTTTTATTTTTTATTTTGTTGAAATTTTATTTATTTACTTGAGAGAGAGAGCATGAGAGGGGAGAGGGTCAGAGGGAGAAGCAGACTCCCCACTGAGCAGGGAACCCCATGTGGGACTCGATCCTGGGACTCCAAGATCATGACCTGAGCTGAAGGCAGTTGCTTAACCAACCAAGCCACCTAGGTGCCCTGGAGGCCTTTTTTAAAAAACAGGTATCTGATACCTTTCAAGCTGAAGGTGAAGAGCGTATTACTCACATAGAAAGGAGCAAAGACCTTTTGCCTGAGATTTTGTAGATTACACCCACAATAAGAAAGGGGGTTGGGGGTCTGATCTCTAACCATCATGATGCACAGGTACACAACATAGTGATTCCACATTTATATACATCAGGAATTGGTCACCATACAAAGTAGCTACAATTATTAACAACATCCCTTATGCTGTACATTGTATCCCTATTAAATGAGCTCATACTTAAAATACTTAGAACGGATAGTCTGAACATTTTGAATTTCATCAATATTATTATTGAAAGTATATATATGGTTAAAACTGCTAAATATAGATTCCATTCATAAAGAAAACCTATGCAACTCTTAAAGTATTATCATGGCTTTATGCTTTCCTGAGTGTTTGAAAAATACAAACTAAGACCTATGAGGGGTGCTCAGATGGTGCGGTCAGTTAAGCGACTCTTGGTTCAGCTCAGGCCATGATGTCAGGGTTGTGAGATCAAGGCCCGCATTGGGCTCCCCGTTTAACAGGGAGTCGGCTGGAAAGTCTCTCTCTCTCTCACTCTCTGCTCCTCCTCCTCCTGCGCTCTCTCTCTCTCTCTCTCTCAAAAAAAAAAAAAAAAAAAGGAAGGAAGAAAGAAAAAAAATAAATCTCTCAGTTCTTTCTTGGTTATTGAATATTATTCAGATAGATGAAAGTGTGCCTACAGATTGGATATACCAATTAAAACTTCGGTACTGGGAATTTGGGGCATATGGCTAGATTGTCAGATATCATAATGACATTATTTTTGTCTATAAAATGCAATGAAATTACACTGAGAAGAACTTAATGCTTTCCCTTATGATCTGTTATTTAATATTAAAGTAATTTGTAAAGCTATTACCTGACTTTGATCATCAGTGTCTTTCACAAAGGCCATTTTTCCACAAAGAAACGAAGTTTTAATAGCCACTTTATCCAAATAACTGTGTGAAATAAAACTCCAAATTGCTACGTGTTAGAACTCTGGGCTACCTTGCAAATGTATCAGCAAGTCTCTTAAGTAATGTCCCCGACTCGTGAACACTCTTCGGTTCATCTGAAAGCTCTGTGGACCGCCCAAGGCTCACGCGGCTGGGGCTACACAACTCTCTGAGAGTTCTAGGTCCTTCTTGCCTCGGTGGAGTGTTTTTGCTTAGTTTGTGTATTTCCAAAATTGTTTGCAGCCTTTGTACCTTTACTATAGTTGTGCCACTTAATTAGATGTTTTGTAAACATGAAATATGATTTGTTGTTTTTTAAAGTACACATTGGAGGTTTTAGAAGGATTTAATAAAACCAAGTTATTATTATTATTATTTTTTTTTAAGGGAGAATGGGAAGCCTGGGTGGCTCACTTGGTTGAGCCTCTGCCTTTGGCTCAGGTCATGGTCTCAGGGTCCTGGGATCGAGCCCCGCATTGGGCTCTCTGCTCAGTTCTCCCTCTCCCTGCTCGCTCGCTCTCTCTATCTCTCTGATAAATAAGTAAATAAAATCTTTTGAAAAAGAGAGAGAGAGAGACATGGTTTCTCCCCTCAATTTAAAGGGAAAGGTGGGTACACAGACCAGCAAAACACCAAACACACGTGGTTGGTGCTGTTGTGGTTGGTACACACAGAGGAGGAAACTCTTCGTTCGACTTGACAATGACAGGTGGGAGCAAAGCAGCCTTCTTATTGGTGGGAGCAATTGAGATGGGCTTCACAGCTTGAATAGGAGTTTGGCAGATAGAAGTAGGGGAGAAAGGACATTCCAAATAGAGAGGAAAGCTGAGGAGCAGAAGACAGAAGTGTGAGAGTCAAGAAGCTATTTGAAGGTCTGATGTTGGTGGAAGATACCTCAAATAGTTTTGAAGACAATTAAAAAGTGGCAGAAAATCAGATTGAGGCTGGATCGCAAAGGGCTTTTCAGTCATGCTCAAAAGTTTAAGAATTTACCTTCAGCTGTTAGGGAGTCCCTGTGGGTTTTAATCAGAGGAGTGACTAAAACTTTATGATAGAGTCACTGATAGGCTGTGACCTAGGGATCAGCTGGGAAGGGGAAGAGAAAGAATTAGGTCCACAAGGATGTTGGAGCCTTACCAGAGGATGGGGACCAAGTGCCCCTTGTCTGCGCTGGCCCCGGGTCAGATGACGCTCTTCTGCTGTGGTCTAAGGCCCCGGCAGCAGCTCTGATTTTTCGCCCTCCCTTCTCCAAATCCCCAAGAACAGCGTTTCTCTCTCCCCGCGGCTACACCGCTACGGGGAAAGGGAAAAGGAAAGAAGAGTAAAGAGATGATGGACGGCGGGAACGACAAGCTGCCCATTTACGATGGGGATCATTCAGATCAGAGGAGAAGTTGCGGGAGAATTAAATGGACAGAAGGGGACGGCTGGGAAATCTGGTCCGACTTGACAGCTGACGTGATACGTGGGGACTAGTGAGAGAGGAGGAGGAGGAGGAAGCGGGGAGGGTGGGGAAGGCGGGGGCCTGAACATTTGGGAGGACGGTGATGTCATCTACGGAGATAAGAAACACAGGAGGAGGAACAGGTTGGGGGCCAGATGAGTTTTGTTGGGGACCTGCGGAGCTCGCTGTCCCGGCAGGCTCTCTCCAAGGGAAGGTTGACCAGGCAGATGGGAGAGCAGGTCTGTAGGAGGCACGATGCCCCGCACACAGCTTCCCCATCAATGTTGATTCAATACGAAATAAACAAAGCTGAAACCAGTTTCCATGTTAGCGTTCCCACAGTGCTGTTTACTGGTTGGGTCCCTGCCGAAGTGAGGCTTGAATATATCCAACTTAAAAATAATTGCTTACCACTTTCGTGCTCTCCCATATGTTGCTCCTTCCAGTTACTAGTACAATTAAAAATAATAATAATTAAGATTTGGGGGTGCGGGGAAAGCACCATTCAAACACACTGACATCCTTGCCTAATATTATTAATTCCTGGAGAGAGAACAATTTGTAAAATTGGCAGTAACACACAGATGGACAAGGGTCCTGAACTTGGCCTTGGGGTGAAGGCTTTGTTTCTACCTCATTATGCTATGGCTACTCTCTAACCCTGGGTCTTTTACTCTCTTAGTTTGGGCTGCTTAAAAGAAAAAAGCACTCTAGACCTCGTGGCTTATAAACAACAGGAAGTTGCCTTCTCAAAGTTCTAGTTCTGCATGCCAGCATGGCAGGGGTCTGGTGAGAACCCATTCCGGAGTTGCAGACTTCCCGGACCCTCACATGGCAGGAAGAGAGAGCCAGCTCTCCAGCCTCTTCTCCTAAGCACGCTTTGTCCCATTCCTGAGAGCTCCACCCTCATGACCTAATTACCTCCCCCAAGGCCCCACCTCCAAATACCATCACATCCAGACTAGGGTTTCCACATACCGGCTTGGGTGGGGGGACACAAGTATACAGTCCATGACACATTCCTCAAAGATTTTGTCTTGTCCGAATGTGTGAGATCATAGTTTCCCATCTTGGTTCCACAAATATGGCTAACGTAAGTGGGGCTGTCCAAACACGAGAAGGTAGCCTGAATTCCTTTCTCCTGCCCTCAGTTCCCATTCCCAGGCTGGGGTCTAAAAGCATCTCCAACCAGGGCAGCGGGAGGTTCAGGCTTCCGGTTAGGGGACGAGTAAGTCATAGCACAAAAGGCGCAGCGTAGGGAATACAATCAATGGTATTACAGTCGGGTTGTACAGTGACAGATGGCGTGAGCATCACACGGCACAAGACCCATCCAATCACCGTGTGGTACCCCTGAAACTAACGTGACATTCTGTCTCAACTGTACTTCAATTAAAAGAGAACAGGCATCTCCAGTGAAAAACTCTCTCACTTCAAGTCGGAGGTAGTACAGGCTGGCGAATCCCATTCGCAGACTGTGTTCCACAAATTCATGCCCTCGTGCCCCCCCGCGCTCTCACTGTCATATGATCATCGTGTTTATCCCATCCGCTGAGGTATCAACGCCTCAGAAGCTGGCTGAGCTTTGCTCCTCTGGGCCTTCCTCACCCTAGTTCCGTTTGCCCATAATAATTTCTCAAACATAGCACGTGTGGAATATTCTGGTTAAAGGCAGGTGTTTATCCAGCCATGTCTTCTGTGAGATCGCCACACTGAAGGCTTATCTTGCTTCTCTTTGTCTTGTGTAGTGGGGCAGTGGCTTGGCCCAACCCAGTCAGAAGCTGAGGTGATATCCAGGCTGAGGGAAAACAATGTCCTCCATTTTTCCAGAGTCCTAGAACCAAAGTCTGGCTACAATTTGCTTTTACTCAACTGAACTCTGTATGAAAGATTCTCTGCTAACATTTCTTCTCAAGTCTGTGAAGAAAGAGTTTCTCTTTCACCCCTAACTCATCCCAGCCAGGTGCCCAGAACACCACAACAGGGGAATCTCTGAGTCACCCTCGCAAAAGTGAAGACGTTCTTCTCTGACTAATTTCTTCTTCTCAACACATGTTGACTCATTAGAAATTGGGAGAAGAAGTTTAGCAAAAGTCACTGGATTTTATAGCTTCCTTTGCAAAAAAAAAAAAAAAAATGTTCTTTATGAAAAATTAATTGCATACTCAGTACCATTTAATTCCACACCCGTTTCAAGAGCACCTACTACAAAAAAGTCACTGGAAAATGCTTCCTTTGGAAGTCATAAAAATTAAGAAACTAGGAGGAAAAAATCTTAGCCTGTTTTTATGGCTGCAAATAAAGTCACTTGGTAAGGTTGAGGGGCAATCTTTGAAGAGAAAGAGAGGCTGGATCTCAACACAGGGGAAGGCTTGAAAATGGACGTGGAGCTGGGAGTGCCATGTGGCAGAAGTGTCTCTCGACACGTGTGTGCAATAAGGTCTTTACCCCTTGATGGTCTTGTTCTGATTGCTGCAGAAGGGCGGTCTTCTTCATCTCAAAGGCAAAAACGCTGGTCATTTGAGCCTTTTTCTTGTATTACTAACTTGTCATTTTGTTGTGTTTTGATATCAAAATAGAACCGGTGCTCTGGGGGTCAAGGTGGAGAAGGTTTCCCCAAAGGTCCACTCATCCCTGCAAGGTTCAACTCAAATTCTACATCTGTGAGCCCTGCTTAAAGTACCCCCAGCGTCTCTCCCTTCTCTTCAAGTTGTTCTGTGGTGTTTCTGCCCCTGATGTCTATTTCCATGTAATAGACCACCCCCAGGATGGTGGTTTAAAGCCAGAACTTTTCTCAACTCATTATTCTGTTAGTCTAGAATTTGAGCAGGGCTCAGCACAGATGGCCCATCTCTGCTCTGTGTGGTATTAGCTAGGAAAGACCCAGAGGCTTCATCCCATGTCGGGTACGTCAGCGGGACTGGCTGGGATATCTGGAGGATGGCCCCGTCTCACCTTCCAGAAGGGTAGTGGGACTTCTTTTCAGAGCAGCTTAGGGCTCCAGAAGAGTGAAAACAGAAGCTGTCAAGGATCTGAAGTCCTAGATACTGAACTCCACTGTATGTTCTAGACCACAACAAAGCCTAGATTCCAGGGGAGGGGAAATGCTCTTCCATTCTTGGCGGAAGGGGTGGCACAACCAGAAAGGGAAGAATGAACTGATGGCGGCCATCCTTACAGATCTCCAGCGACAAGACTCTCGGTCCCAGTTTCCTCCTATCATTGATCTGCCTACCTGTAATTCTCGGAGCATCTCCAAAGACAAAGCCAAGCTCAAACCCACTATTGTGTTCTTCCCACACCCGGGCCTCAAAGACAGTCTGGATAAACTGAGTAGATCTGTGAGGCAAAGGGGGTACAGAGGAGGAAAATATCTTGGAAAGAGCGCACCAGCTTTGGGATCAGGCCATGTGCGTTAGATTCCCCAGTTTTCTACTTATCCATGAGCCCCACATGGGCCCTTTATTGCTTATTTCTGTTTCCTCAAGTATAAATTGAGGTGATAATTCAAAGTACGTAGATCCAGAGGGAACAAGGTGTTGTTTGTGGAAGTGCCTTAGCCCACAGGCTAGGGTTGGAAACTGAGTCTCGTTCTTGACTCTTGGTTAATAAGCCTTCTCAGTTCTCCTCAAATGTTCAGGCGCCTTTAGATGTACTGACACACCTGTGAGGGAAAAAAGGTTTCTCAGTAAGTGGTCAGAAGGAGAATAATATTTTAAACACAGCCCAGGATATAACCGCATTAGACTAAATGGTGTAATTGGCACTTAGCAGAGCCGCTGACAGAAGGCACTCTGGCATTCTCATTAGGCCCCCGGGCACAAATGCACATGTGGGTATCAAATTAAGGGTCCAGCTGTGCCAGCGGCCATTGTTCTTAGGATTACCCCTCACACCCACAGCTGACTTACCCCTCAGAAAACTCTGATCTGCCCATGATGACTCTCGCAAACCGTAACTAACGGACGCGCACTAGAGGACAGACGAAGCAAGCAGGGAGCTGTCTAATAGAACGGCCTTGACATCCCAAAGAATGGGGAACCATCCACCCCTAGTTAATTCTACTTCAGTCAGTCTCTTGTGCAAAACCAAGGACACATAGCAATCACCAGTCCTCTGCCTACTCAGTCCGCGCGCTCTCTTTACAAAGCATACATTTTCCCACTGCATTTTTACTCTTCCAGAATTAAATTCATGGCTCAAATAGCTTGTCTACAAGCACGGTTTCAAAAACATCAATACAATG
Organism: Mustela nigripes; assembly: GCF_022355385.1. Lineage (NCBI taxonomy): Eukaryota > Metazoa > Chordata > Mammalia > Carnivora > Mustelidae > Mustela > Mustela nigripes. The sequence goes on along the minus strand of NC_081565.1, from coordinate 85,080,948 downwards.
CTCTGACTTCGTAGAAAGGCCAATGATGAGAGAAGGAAATGATAATGAAATAATATGTGTTTTGACATGTAAATGCTTCGGTACAAGGGCACTCCAGAGACTCATGGAGTCGCCAGATGCTGGCACCTACTTAAAATTCGTAAGTCTGAAAGTGAAATAATATTCAACGAGTCTTGTCCTCCTCACAGTTTCTTCACATTTTAAAATAAAGGTTATGTAACTACAAGAACAAGAGACTGAACTAGAATTAACTGGGGGTAGTTGGTTCTCCGCTCTTTGTGATGTCAAGATACTACGATTGCCAACACGGACTGAAACACACGCGTGGTATTTGGGACCCAAACCACAACCCCGGCATCAGGGATAGGAATTTCAAAATGGCAAGCAGTCCTCAGAGACGCTTCGAACAAAACTAAATTCTGGATGTCCTCCGTGTACACAGTAATTTTCATCTGGAAAACTCCACGCACATTCCAACCGTGCAAAACTAGTTGGTGTTTGTATGTTAACCCGAGTAAGGATACATCCTTCAATTAATATGAACAAGTTGTTCACTTACCCAAATGTCTGGCTTCTTGAACTGACAAGTCTGCCATGAGAAACTCCGGTGGAGGCGAGACGATTGTACGGGGCTGTCTGAGCCCATCGCAGGCTGTACAGCCTCTCTGATTCAGGCCAGTTGGGTGCCCCTCAGGCCACTGGTGTCCAAAATCACTGTGATAAAACACAGCCCCTACGAGCTTCCCAACCCGGCCTTCACGGGGCCTCAACTCCTGAATTCTACCAGTTTCGTGAAGTAACTGACAAAATGGCTCTTTCCAATGATACCGTTTCGCTGGATCATCACAATAAGGGATCCTATTATTTTCATTTTTGCCTATAAGGAAATAAGGCCCATCAATGTTCCGTGATTCACATATATCAAAATTAATGGTGTTGGCTCATATCTCCTTGTACTTGATGTAGGATCTCGGCCCCATGCTCCTCTTTATACCCAAATCAAGGCACGTGGCCATCAGCCTGGTCGTCTGTGCAGACCGTGTTCGGGGGGGGGAATCAGTGCTGTGGAAAGGTAGGATTTCCTCCCACACAGCAGAGGGACATAGCCTCTGTGTCGCACTAGGACTTCTGGCTTCGCCTCATTCATCTTTCATTGGTCCCTTCCGTGTTGCTCACCTGCTAGAGCTGGCTGTGGTGCTCAGACCTTCCAAGGCGTGTTTAAAGGGGAACGAAATGACCATGATTGCAAGATGCCTTGAGCTAATCAAATGAATTACATGATTTGATGCAGACTGAGTGCTTGGAACAGTCCATAAAATCAGCTTAATAAATGTTAGCTATTACTACTGAAACATTGGGCGGGGTGGGAATAGGGGTCCATGATAATGGTAGTGGAGGTGGCGGCAACTGACTGCCTTAGGTGATCCGCTTGTTTCAACATCTTTGTTTCAATCCCTCATATGTGCAAGGCTTTGTGCCTGGGTGTGCTTTGAATAGGACACAGTCATTGCCCCGAAGGACCAAGAAATTTTGGTCCTGTTGGGGAGAGGAATTGGGGTGAGGAGAAATGAACAACACGTGTATGAGAAGTAGAAAGATAAATGTCTTGCAAGGCAGAAACACAATATTAGGAGGCATTAACAGCAGAGATCAAAACAAGGAGAAATCGCAGCTGTCTACAAATCAAAAAAGTTGGGGTGAATGATGCCAAGTGAACAGTGGACCTGGATGAGAGGCCCAGAGGGTGAAGGATCTTTGGAGAAAAGTGCCACGTCAACAAAGCCACCAGGAGAGTTTGGGAAATGTGTTTGCAGACCTGGAACCCACTAGAGCAGCTTCCTCAAAGCTGAGCAAAGATTCCTAAGACCTAGCCCAGCCCTACTGAGTGAGACCCTCCGGGTTAGGGCTAGAAACTTGTATTCGTTCACAAACTTGGCAAAGTCTGAGGAGCAGCCTGGCGTGGACCAGTTCCGTGGTTCTCAGAGTGTGGTCCGCAGACCAGCAGCCCCTGAGACTGGGTAAGAAATGCAGGTTCTCAGGCCTCCTGAACCAGAGACTTGGAAGCCAAGGACACACCAGTCTGAAGTGTAATCAGCCCCACAGGTGATGCTGAAGCACCTTCAGGTAGAGGGCAGAGAAGAAAACGCCCAGCTGTCAATTTCTTTCTCCTGTTGTTTTTGTTTGTTTGTTTTTAAATGGAACCGATAGTGCCTTTTCCAGATTTTTCTTGGAGGCATAGCATTTCAAGGCATGCTCTGACACAACCAGACTTTTCTTTTTTCCAGTTTTGCTGCGATGTAATGGACATGTAACATCGTATCAATCTAAAGTGTCAGTGTTTGGACAGTAAGGGGTTAACAAATGTGTGGTGGGAAGAAAGGGGCCATGTTGACTCCACCTGTTTTCTGGTTGGGATTTTTGTGGGTTGCTCCGTTGGTTGGTTTGTTGTTGTCTTTTGTGAGTAGGGGATGTGGGTGCAGGAATCTTAGTAGGGAAGAATAGGGAGAAAACACAAGGTGGCATTCTTCCTTTCCCTTTAAATCGTAATAGTGACGAGCACAACGGCATCAACAATGCCAGCCACGTCCAACATATTTTTCTCAATGTGTCATAACAGCCGGAGAAGTGGGGGCTGATGTTATCTCTGTTCTACCCATGAGAAAACTCTCTCAGAGATTTTAAATAATTCGCCCAAGGGCACACAGTTAATAAGTAGCCCAGCTGAGATTTGAACCCAAGGTTTTCTCCTACCGCCCCAAGCTACCTCTCCTCGGATCTTTCTTTCTCCAGCTGGACGGTAGAACTGACAGGGGATCTGGAGACCATCTCCCACTTCCTGGCTGAGACCGAGGGTCCAGAGGTGGGACCGAATCACCCCGAGGCAGGTCGGTGGCAGAGGGGCAGCTTCGGAGCCACTGAGGGCCAGCCCGGGGCTTTTTGCTCCATTGAGGGTCCCTTCCACGCTGCTGGGATACTTGTTACATAATGTTTAAATTTATGTAGGAATGTGACTAATCCACATTTTTTGGTGTTTGATCAGAGGCGGAATATAAATGAGAAAAGCACTTAATTGAAAAACTCCAGCAATGGGAGGGCCGGGGAGGGCTGAGGTCGAGAGCAACAATGAAACGCAGGCTGTGTGCATGTTGTTAGACGGTTCTGGGTAGGAGCTGGTTTACCACGGCTGCTGAGATCACCTCCATGTTCGGGCTGAACGACTGCAGAGCGTCGCGGCTCATGTGTGATTGAGTCGAGGATGTGGTAATAATTACCCATCGTCCCGACTGATAGCTTCATCTGTGAATCGAGCAGAAATGAAATGTTTGTGGGGCTCCTACCTGCCTCCGACAACCGCGTGTGTTGTTCAGCAAAGCGCAGGGATCAAAGCAGGCTGCTCATCATTTCAGATTTCCGCTTTTAAAAAGTCATTACTTAAAATTTATTCTTGCTGTAGAAAAGAGCGCAATGAGTAGAATTGCCTTTCTTAAGAAACACCTGTCATTTGAAGATGTTCAAAGACTGTGGAAGGAAAATACCTATTTTAATCATCATTTGGTGTCCTCTCAATTATAACGATCTCAGAGCTCCGGTATAAAAATATAAAACATTCTGCTAACATGGGTGAAACAGATCTCTAACTGGTATTAGTAAAGGACTGATGGGTTGAGTAGATTATGATGCCCAGCTGATTCTAAATGTCAGCCTCTAGTCAACAAAACTGAAAAACGTGATCTCTAGGTGGCCGCTTTTGACCTGAAATTTTAAAAAGTCTAACGATTTAGAATGATCAGATTATTGAAACAAAGTTACAGATTCCAGGTTGAAGTCCTTAGTAGCTAAGAAATTGCTGCGGTGAGTTAACCAAATGGTACCCCACATGCTACCTCCTTGCTCTGCTCTCCCTCGCCAATAAGAACCTCATTTTTTAAAAAAAAAATGTATTTATTTGGGAGAGAGATGGGGGGAGGGGTAGAAGGAGAGGGAGACAGAAGCCCAAGCAGACATCATGCTGAGCATGGAGAGCCCAACTTGGGGCTCCATCTCATGACCCTGAGATCAGACCTGAGCCGAAAACAAGAGTCGGAGGCTTAACCCAATGTGCCACCAAGGCGCCCCAAGAACCTCATCTTTATTCCAGGATGATTCCTGCTTGTTATGGCCATGGGGCAGGGAGTGGGTCTGGCTTAGTTTCATCCAGTCCTGTTGGCCCCATTCAACTTAGCAATAATGGGCTGAAGATTTGGTCAGGGGACAGAATTCTAGCCTTTGAAAGATGAGGGCAAGCCCGTCGGGAGGACGTTTAGAAATGCTCCCCGTTTGCACTCTTGGAAAAAGACAAAAGAGGAGGTGGCTCAGCGTCTGCCTCTGGGTGGTGTGGCCCTCGGGTGAAGGAGGGAAGGGAGAGTATCCCGGAGAACGAGAACCGGCCAGTCCTGTGGCTCCTGAAGTACATCCAGCTCAGTGAGCAAATTCATGTCTTTATTGGCCACAACTATAGCCCTCCCACGCGAACATTCAGTGGAATCTCCCGGAGGGTTTGTTAAAACACGGATCACTGGGGCCCACCCCCAGGGTTTTGGATTTAGGGTATCCCAGGGTAGAAGTGAGAATCTGTATTTCTGATTTCTAACAAGGTCCCAGGTTCTGCTGACTCTTTGGGCCTGGGGATCCTACTTTGATCATCGCTGCTCTCAAAGTCAATTTCAGCAAGAGTTTGTTTTTTTGCAGCTGAAAACACCCTAATTTATATGCACGGGGCTGCAAAGCCCATAAAGATATAAAGGCCTCCTGCCTTCCAAGTTCTAAGCCTGATTTCTGTGAAGCTACCCAGAAAGAAACATTCTGTCCTGCCTGTCCTTTCCGTCAACAGCGGGAATCTTCAAAAGCAAGGTGATCAGAATCTCAAAGCAGAATGTATTTCTAGACTAAAGAGCATAGGCCTTGGAGGAAGACAGTCCTGGACTTAGAATTTACTTAGATTTGCTAAGTTTTATAATTTTTTTATAAGATTTTATTAATTTGAGAGAGAGCACAAGTCAGGTGGAGGAGTGCAGGGAGAGGAAGAAGCAGATGCTCAGCTGAGCAGGGAGCCCGATGTGGGGCTTGGTCCCAGGACCCTGGGATCATGACCTGAGCCAAAGGCAGAGGCTTAACCCACTGAGCCACCCAGGCGCCCCAAGTTTTCTGATTTGTAAATGGGAATTAAGACTTTATGCTATAGGCTGTGAACATTACACGAGATCACATGCAAAACACTTCTATATATGTATGTGTATATATATGTATATGTATGTATATATATGTAATGTTTTCTAACTGACTTCCTAACTGAAGTACAACACATAGTTTAAAAAAAAAAAAAAAGTCCTCATTATCCGCAGCTCTGTTATCTAAACTCCTGTCTTCATCAGCTTGTCAGTGGAAACAAAAGTCTTCATAATGCAAAAATATTTACCAATGAACTGTCCACTTAGAATTTTAACACTCACCCAGACATCTCTCCCCGCTGAAGAGGAGGGTCTGTTTCTGCCCTCCCCCACCGAAATATCTGTACCTGACTCTCTAGCAGGTTGTACCTTGTGAGTGTCTCCGGTAATAAGCATCCGTTGTAAATAGAGCTTGGAGACCTTGCAACAGGGCAAGATCTCATGAAGTTAATTAAAGTGAGGTTGAAAACGTAATCATGTCACTCCAAGTCCCTGACAGATGAGGGACTGGCAGAAGGCCACCCGTGAAAATTTCAAAGTGAACATCTGGAATTTGGATGCTAAGATAGGCTCTTCCAGAGAATGGCTTGAATATCAAAAGCTAAAAAGAAACTCTTGGTAAAAGCGGCGTATGTATTTTCACACAGAGATTCTCTCCACGATCATGCAGAAAAGACATGGAAACGGACAGTACCCTATTGTTATCAAATTATTTTCTCATTAAAATGACATCAGATAAGGGGCACCTGGGTGGCTCAGTGGGTTGAGCGTCTGCCTTTGGCTCAGGTCTTGATCCCAGGGTCCTGGGATCATGTCCTATGTCAGGCTCCTTGCTCAGCAGGGAGCCTGCCTGCTGCTCCCTCTGCTTGTGCTCTCCGTCACTGTCAAGTAGATAAATAAAATCTTAAAAAAAAAATTAATAACATCAGATGAAATAATCAGCATTTGCTCTGCTTTGGGGGAAAAGAAAGAAACAATTGATATTATAATCTAAATCTTATAAGTATAAAGTTAAATATAGTTTCAGAATTTTAGTTTCATTTCTCAAGGTAAAATTGCACTTGAAACTTCTTCCCCCACCATTTATTTTGGAAGCTTGGATCTCTGGTATATGTGAATTCACTTTAAAATATTAAGGAAAACAGCAACCAAGACAATAAATAATATTACATTGTTTTGTACAGTACCTAAACTCTTTTCAGGACAAACTGACAACTGCTTTCTGATAACTATTCTTTTTTCTTCCCACAGTCACAGAAGCCTGGGCCAGTGCTGTCCACGTACATATGTTTTCCTGCCTTCTTTGAGTCTATATCTGGTGTATGAGATATAGTGAAAACGTTTTCTGGGAGTTCCAGTAAAGCTGCATAAAAGGCAAGAGGTATGCTTTTTCTTTTTTGCTTCCATTCAGCTGTCTGGGACGAGAGCAGGAGCTCCAGCAGCCATTTTGCACCATGAGTTGAAGACACATACTGAGGGTGATGGGATACAAAGTTAGACCTCTTGGCCCCTAACATGATCACAGATCTCCTACACCAGTCTCAAAATGTCTATTGTCAAATTTCTTTACACAACGGATACATAATTATTCTATTAAAACTATTTCACCTGGGGGTTTTTCTGTATACCCCTCAGAATTCTGTCTAATATACCCTCTGATATTTGCTGGGAATCTATTATTGATTCCTGAAGTGCATTTTTACTCATCACTTTGGACTACGATGATGTGGGGCATGGATCGGCAATGTGTGGAGACCGGGCAGGGAGGAAGACAGCCTCAGCTCCCACATGAGGTAAAATGACATCAAGCAAGGCAGTCCTATTCTGTCATTTGCTCTCGGAGTTACCGCTGAGTAGGAACGCACTCCGCAGGCTGTTGGTCGGTGATTCGCATCTGATGTGGAGTCTGAGGTGTTTGAGCAGAAGGGCCCTCGCGATTATCCAATGCAGCCTCTATTTATTTCCGGAGTCCCCTCTCCAGTGTCCCCGCAAGCTGGTCATCCAGCCTGTGCAAGAGCTCTCTGGCAAGAGAGCCTGAGGGCACGCTCGAAAACAAAAGCAAACAAGTAAACAACCACTTGGGTCACCACGAGAGGTAGGTAGACCTCTGGAATGGGATAGACTTTGTGGGCTTGCCGCATAGTGTCTGTGACCTGTGGGGCTCTGCAAAATACTTGTTGACCGACTGATAATTTTCTGGGGCTGGTGAGAAGGGGACATCACTACTGTGTCTGAGGACAAGGAAATCAGCCGTCATTGGAGGGCATGATGGAGGCACAAATAAGAAGTATTGGACAAAGTTAGTAGTTTTTAGTTTTTTATTCCTCTCTCTCTCTCTCTCTCTCTCTCTCACACACACACACACACACACACACACACACACACACACACTGGTGAAGCCTTCTGTGCTCATGGTATTTTTCCTTTGTCTAAATATAAGAGGCCATGGGCAGCTCTGGGCTCTCTTATCTTTTTCACAGACACCTGCCTCCCCTTGGTCCTGGGATTAAATCCCTTGATCACTATCTCCCCCTTCAGCCATCAGCTCCCCGTCGACAATATAAATGTCACTTTGAAATAACCGTCCCTGCTATTTCCTGGGAGGACGCCAGGAAAAGCTGCACTTTTGCAGGAGTTGGTGTTGCATTGTAGGAGTCCACATAAAACAGAGGGGCCAGGGCACCAGTCCTGCTCCTTGAGGGTTTTCTAGTTAATCTCTTAAGCTAGACTTTGTGTCAAGAGAAAATACACAGCAACTGGCCTTGCCTTGGGCCTCTATCCCCCTCCCCGCCCCTCTTCTTCATGATCGTAAATCCATATTCTGTCAGAAATTAAGAGGTCATAGGTAGTGGTTTTGTAACTTAAAAACCAGGCAGAGTGGCATTGGACATTTTGGCAAAATGTGTGTTGCAGACGGGCGGGCGTGAGGGTTTCCAAAGCTCCTGGATTCTCGGTGGGCTGTGCCAAGCCAGGTTCCCTCAACTCGTGTCGGCTGTCAACTCTCTTCTGACAAGACTTAGGAAGTCATTGTCTTTAGTTGACACCACTGTGTCAATTGACACCATCTGCCCCACAGTCTTTTTATTGCGTCATTGACAAGCCCATAAGAAGACAGCCAGCAGCCCGGATAGTTGAGGGTCCCGAGTGCAACCTTGTGGTCTGGGTCCCCTCAGGCTGCTCAGAGCTCGCGTCCGCAACCGTGCGCCCTCCCACACGTGACCCCTTCTTCATTCCATGGTCTTGAGTGCCTCTTTCTTTCTTTCTTTCTCTTTTTTAAAGATTTTATTTATTTGAGAGAGAGACAGAAGGCGAGAACTCGAGCAGAGGTTGGGTGAGGTACAGAGGGAGAGGGACGAGCAGGCTCCCAGGGAACCTGACTCGATCCCATGACCCTGAGATCATGACCAGAGCAGAGAGCAGGTGCTCAATGGACTGAGCCAACCCAGGTGCCCCTTGATTGCCTCTTTCAATGCTATTACCTCGTATATTTAGGATGCATATATATAGGACTTTTGATCCTGTAATATTTCATTTTTTAAAAAGATTTTCTTTATTTGTTTGTCGAAGAAAGAGAGAGCACAAGCAGGGGCAGTAGCAGGCAGAGGGAGAAGGAGACTCCCCGGTGACTAGGGAGCCCGATGTGGGGCTTGATCCCAGGACTCTAGGATCGTGACCTAAGCTGAAGGCAGATGCTCAATGCCCCCAAGTTCCCCCTACTCTTGCATTAAAATAAAGCATAAAAAGAAAACAGATGAAACATTCCCACTTGAATAACAAGACTGGTTTTCTGCCTGTTTGGGAGCAGGAGGAAAGGCAAGTAGACTTGATTCTGAAGTAGGAGCTGCACAGCCCTGGGGGAGAATTCTAGAAGCCAAATCCACACCTCATTGTGGCTGATGCCTGCCTCACTTTAGAGCTTCTCAGTGATACAGTTTGGCTTATTCAGAGGACACAGGTAAGAAAGAATCAAATTGGCTTTGTGCTAAAGACATTTAAGGGTGTCATCCCAGGAAAACTAGGATAAACAGTTTGAGCCTCTCAAAAGGACACATTCAGTCGAGCCATCCCCAGGCCCACCAAGACCTGTGCGGTCCTCGTCCCCTGTCCTGGTGCCAGAATCTCCTTGGAAGCCTTCCCTTAGTTAGTTGTTCATGGGGACTGAAAAGGTCTCAGGGAATCCTGAGTGACCCATTCTGGCCATCGAGGAACATAGCTCCCAAGCACAATCGAACAGGTGGGGGAGTCGTGATTCATCGCCTTCCAAGCACACGGTTCAGTTCATGCTTCTGGAAAACAGGAGGTGGGTCAGTCTTACCTTTCCTTTTCAACGTTGAAAAATGGAAGCAAAGCAGTGATTATTTAAAAAAAAAAAAAAAAAAAAAAAAAAAAGCCAATACTACATTTCCTCTTTCTCTAGTTACGAAGGGCATCTCTGCCCTGCTTCCCGGGGACGTCCCCCCCACTGTCTGTCGCTGCTGGTAGAGGTCTAGAAGGAGGAGCTGGCTGGGAGCTCGGTGGTCGGGCCGGTGGGGAGCGGTGGGGAGAGGGAGCAGCAAAGTGGCATTTCCTGAAGACCTGAGGGGTGCCTGCGTGTGCAGAGGACGCACAGATCAACAAGTAGACAAAGAAAATCCAGACCTTTGATGACCCCTGGTGAATAAAGTAAGCACTGCATTGAAAGGCGCTGGAGCCGCAGACTTCCCCGCCGGCGACCCGGCGCTCCTCCCGCCCGAGTGAGGCAGGGGGTCCCCGGCCCGCCCCGCGGTGCCCGTTTCACGTCCATGACCCGCGCGTTAGGGGCTGGACACGTCCCTGCGCCTCCAGCAGATCTGGCGTCGGGGCTCCCTCGCGACAGGTTCAGAGATGTGTCCCGTGCACGTTCCGTCTGGGCTGTGCCCCCGCACCCCTTCGCCGCCCGGGTCTGACGCAGGAGCACGAGGGGTCGGGCCGGGAGGTCTGTGCCCTCCTCTCGGAACCGCGCGTCCACGGGAGGGTCCGGCAGGCCAGGTCGGCCCTCCCCGGGGGCCCACACTGAACATCGGGGCCTGGAGGGCACCACAGACTCGGAGCCCCGGAGTCCCGCCGCGACCCTGTTCTCTGCGGCGGCAAGTCCGCCCGCGCGGGACCGGCTGCGGGTGACCCGCGTGGAGCCCCGGGGGGCCGGCGGGCCGCGTGCTGGCCGCGGGGGACGCGACGGGGATTTGTTCCTGCGGGAGAGGAGGCCGCGGGGAGCGGGCGCGGGGTGTCCACGCACACGCCCTGTTGGAAAAGCGGGGATGCCAAGGGGCTTCTTGTAGCACCCCGAAGGGAAGCTGCCGAGGTCGCGGTCAGGGAACAGATCCGGCGGTGTGGACGTGGACACGGGGCGGCCCGCGGCCCGAGCACGGTGTGCGTCGGCCTCTCTGGAGCGAGCCGGCCGCGGCGGCCCCATCTCCGAGATGGGCACACTCGCCTCTTGAATTGTTCATGTGTCCACACCCCCCCCCCCCCGCCTTTTTGAATCACCACAGACTAGAGAACGCCTTTATTTCTAAAAACAACAACAACGGAATACATATTTTGAAATGAAAAATATGATCTGTTTCTAATGTTCCCTTCAAGCCCTGTGGGTGGCCGGGCTTCTCTCTCGGCTGGGCTTGGAGGGGCTTCTGTGGACGTGAGCAATCCCGGGGGGAAACGCAGGACCTTGGGTCGGGGCCTCTGAGTGGGCCTCAGCGTGGGGAGGAGGCTGGCGCCGAGCATCTCAGCTCGCCAGACTTCTGAAATGGCAGGGGCGGAAAGACAGAGGTCACCTGATGCCCTGCCTCCGCCACCCGCTCCATTTGCCAACGAGCGAATGGAAGCCTGGAAGGGGGTGACATTTCTGACGCAGAGCCAAGCCCGGGGAACTGGTGCCCCCCAGCCCGGCCTTCCACGCTTTGCACTCGCTTTGCCTTCTTTGGGGCACGTGCGCCCACTTGGCGGAGAAGACCACACCCCCGGGGGCAAAGAGGGTCAAGGGTCAAGTTAAAAGTGAGGAGAGGGGATGTGATGAAACGTTGGCAGGGACTTGAGATCAGCAGCCCACTTCGGAAAGACGTTTATTTTTATCGTTCTTAAAAGATCTTTTTCGGATGAGAGGAAGTGTGTTCATGTCAAAATTTATGTTTATTATTTCATTATCCGTTTTGATGGCGAGTTCTATTATATATATCACATAATTTGAAGGGTATGTCGTACTAGGGTTATTGGTATGATTATAGTGGGTGTTAATATGCATGGATGAAGGACAAAAACGTGGGTTTATATGCTGTATGTCTCACATTTTGAGACTTTTTTTTTTTTTTTTTTTTTTTAGATAGGCAGACAGGCAGGCAGAGAGAGAGGGAGAAGCAGGCTCCCTGCTGAGCAGAGAATCTGATGCGGGGCTCGATCTCAGGACCCTGAGATCATGACCTGAGCTGAAGGCAAAGTCTTAACCCACTGAGCCACCCAGATACCCCGTTTCCTGAGCCTTTTTATCCTGAAGTGTTGCATTCTGAAATCTTGAGGTCATATTTGAAAACTGTTCCTCCCTCATGTTTGTATCGAGTTCGTATTTCGATTGACCAAATGTGGCATGGAAAAGGCTCTCCCTGCGCAATGCCAGATGGCCACTGGGTCAGACACGGGGCTTTGCGTAAAGCACAGGAAGACACATCCAGAATGCCTTCAGATGAAAGATCATGTGCTCCAAGTCACCAAATGAAGCAGGAGTCTAGCCACGCAGACTCAAGGAATCCTTCCTTTGAGAGATCTGCTGGACATGATATGAGGTTCTCAGTCATCGAGTGCTGATAATCCCGAAAGCTCAGGTATCTCACAAAACCTATGTCCCATTTCTCAAGCCCTTAAACCAACAGAGACTTCTCACCTGAGGCGAGGAACTTCCTGGGGAAAGTAAGACATTCCCAGAAGTCTTGGCTTTACCTGTAAACTTGACTTTGCCTCTAAACCGCATGTGCTCTCTCTAGCTGTGTAAACTTGGGTAGGTTATTTAGCCCAAGGAGCTCAACATGGAGGCCAAGACAGATTGGTTCTATCAGATTTGGGGGCTACAGCTGGCAGTTGTTCTGGGTCTGGTTATAGGGCTATGATATGGGGAGCCCCAGCTCAGGCATGGGAGCAGACCCCACTGTGGAACCCCCTGAAATGTCAAAACAAGAACATCTCCACAGGGATCACCAAGAATCCCCTGGACGGGATGGGACCGGGGTTCAGTGGCATACTGTGTAGACCTGGCTGAAGCCTGGGACCTAGGAAGTAAAAGACTTATAAGTCTTTCCATTGTCAAAAAAAAAAAAAAAAAAAAAAAAAGCCTTTGAGGCACTTGGACACTATGTATGAGTGTGTGGCGAGACCAGCGGCGTGGGCGCGTGTCAAATGACTGATCCTAGATTTTCTTCTTAAAAGGGCAGGTTTGGGGGTCAAAGCATTGGTGTGAAAAAATAATGCTGACCTCAGGAGATTAGCAGAGGCTTAGATTTCTTGCATATTGTACTGTTGATGAAAATTAGTGATTTTACTGACAGCTCAACAAATTTGAAAACAAACTCTTCCCACATTAAAACAGACACCCAGACAAGAAAACTTACCCATAGAAAGGTGACACGAGTTACATTGCTCTTCCTTAGAGGACTGCACCTAATCTTCTGGGCTAGATGCTCCTTTTCCTACTTCGTGCACATCACATGTCTCTTCCCATCTCAGAACGACCACTTCATTTCATGAGTTTTTGCTAGTGCCTGTGGGTTGTGCCGGTGAATACTGTGGAGCCAGAAAACGGGTTCCAAAATTTGGGTTTTACCCCAAATGTAAGTAGATAAAAGGAAGTGATTCCCCATGTGGTGTAAGATTCTAGAACCACACAAATGGGAGAAAGCATTCATTGGGTATCCAGCAAATATTTATTCAAAGTTACCTTAAGTTTCCTACAATCATGTCCACTTGGCATGGTATCTAAGGACTTCCAGAGGCTGATTGACATATGGTTTGTTTTTTTCTGGATTGTCTTTCTCCTTTACTGAACTCCTATTTATCCTTAAAGACTTCGCTCAAACACCCTTTGTCACCTGCCTTTGCCCTGGGGAGGCATGATTAATGACTGTGTTTCCTGCACATGCCGTGTTGCATTTTAATTATTTGCAAACAGACTTTTATAATCCTTTGGACTATAAACTCCAAAGGGCAGTCACTGTGTTATTTGTTGTTCTGTACCGGTTCTGGGAACACAAGAGGTTTGTATGCCTTTTTTTTTTGGAATGAATGAGTGAATGAATGAATGAACATTTGCATGTATGAATCCTAAGCACCATGTCAAAGAGGTGGTAGACTGAGCTACAAAAATGAAGAGATCCTCCAAACATAATCCTGATCATAATCTTATCTCTACTCTAAGACAGATTTCTTTTTTTTCCTATTTTTTAAATTTAAATTCAATTAATTAACATATAATGTATTACTCATTTCAGAGGTAGAGGTCAGGGATTCCTCAGTCTTATATAACACCCAGTAATGGTTACCTCAGTGCCTTCCTTAATGTCCATCCCCCAGCGGCCCCCTCCCTCCACCTTCCTTCCCTCTAGCAGCCCTCAGGTTGTTTCCTATGGTTAAGAGTCTCTCCTGGTTTCTCCCTCTCTAATGACTTCCCATTCAGTTTTCTCTCCCTTCCCCTATGATCCTCTGTGCTGTTTCCTATACTCTACATATGAATGAGACCACATGATAATTGTCTTTCTCTGACTTACTTCGCTTAGCATAATATACTCTAGTTCTTTCCACGTCATTGCAAATGGCAAGATTTAATTTTTTTGATGGCTGAGTAGTATTCCATTGTATATGTATATACCATGTTTTCTTTTTCTTTTTTTTTTTAAAGATTTTATTTATTTATTTGAGAGAGAGAGACAGTGAGAGAGAGCATGAGCGAGGAGAAGGTCAGAGGGAGAAGCAGACTCCCCATGCAGCTGGGAGCCCGATGTGGGACTCGATCCCGGGACCCCGGGATCATGACCTGAGCCGAAGGCAGTCGTCCAACCAACTGAGCCACCCAGGCATCCCTATACCATATTTTCTTTATCCATTTATCTCTTGATGGACGTCTTGGCTCTTTCCAGTTTGGCTGTTGTGGACATTGCTGCTATAAAGATTGGGGCCCAGGTGCCCCTTTGGGTTACTACATTTGTAACTTTGGGGTAAATATCCAGTAGTGTGATTGCTGGACCATTGGGTAGCTCTATTTTTCAACTTCTTGAGGAACCTCCGTACTGTTTTCCAGAGTGGCTGCACCAGCTTGCATTCCCACCAACAGTGTGAGAAGGTTACCCTTTCTCCACATCCTCACCAACATGTGTCATTTCCTGATTTGTTAATTTTAGACATTCTGACTGGTTTGAGGTGGTGTCTTACTGTGGTCTTGATTTGTATTTCCCTGATGCCAAGTGATGTGCAGCATTTTTTCATGTGTCTGTTAGGCATTTATATGTCTTCTTTGGAAAAATGTTTGTTCATGTCTTTTGCCCATTTCTTGATTAGATTATTTGTCCTTTGGCTGTTGAGTTTGCTAAGTTCTTCGTAGATTTTGATGCTAACCCTTTATCTGATATGTCATTTGCAAATATCTTCTCCCATTCTGTTGGTTGTCTAAGACCGATTTCTAAGGAACATACCAGAGACGCGAAGTACAATAGCAGCATGGGTGCCTAGCAGTAAAATTAAACTTTGGTTGAAAGAACAATGAAGGGAATAAATGTTTAGTGAATGAATTAACAAAAGAAAGAAAGCAATGATGAGGGTTACTGTAAGAGCTAGAGCAAGTCTGGTGAAGGAGATAGTATTTAAGCTAGAGTTTAAAAGGTGAGCAGTGGTAGAGATGGAAAATGCTGAGTGATAGCATGGGTGAAACCAGAGCCATGAGCACATGGTGCGTTAGGGAAATGATAGGTGATCCAGTTGGCTCGAACACAGTGAATCCAGGAAAGGGTGGTAAGGAAACTGCCTGATGGTCTATACTGGGAACGCAATGAAAGCCTTGGATTTCATGGAGGAAGTAATAGGTAGCAGTTGAAGGTTTCATAGCAGAGGAGCAAGGTGGTACATTAATGCATGCCTTGTGTGTGGATTAAATGAGATAATATACAGAAAATGCTTTGAACGGTGTTGGTAAACAATCAAAACTCAGTAAATGTTAGTCATTAAAGTTTTGATATTTTCTGGAAGAAGAAATGAAGTAGGAAGAGATTGAAGTCAAGACAAAAATCAAGCTACAGCAATTGTTTAGATAAAAGATACTCAAGTGCTAAATTTAGAAAGAAACTGTAGGCATTAAAATGATTCAAATGACATTTTAATGGTAAAATGGAAATAATTTCATCACCATTTGGTGAGCAAAGAGGAGTCAGAAGCATCTGGCCTTGCCAGAAAAGGGAAGAGTATTGTTGCAGAAATAATGAAACCAGAGGATCGGGGGAGAGGGGTGGCCTAGAAGGCAGGAGTGTGTTGTATATATTGAGTTTGTGGATCTCTGGGACTCAAATATGTCCACAAACCTGTGAGCTATGTGGGTCTGGGGTCTAATCAGGACATGTGGCCAAGAGACACGAATGTGTGGATCATCGGCACAGACCTGACGTGTTGGTTGTCACTCTGCAAATGATTTTAAATGACCCCGCCCAAAAGAAAGTATAGAGAAAGAAGCATAGTGAAGACAGAATATTTGTGATTGCTGATTTTTCTTGGGGGTTCACTTAATCCCTAATAAATTTGAGACTGTGGGTGCATATTCCTCCCTTCTCAGTTGTGCTGTTTTGAGTGCTGATGGTTGTTGAGTATGAGAAAAGCAGAACATAGGGCACGGCAACATAAATATGGATAAAATGAAACAACATAACTCAAAAGAAACTTTTTATCACACACACACACAAATGAAGGTGCTTTAAAAGAGCAAAACAAGCATGGAAGGTTCCCACCATCACTAATATACTAAGGCTCCTTAGTGTATTAGTGATGTCATCACTGATACACTTCCAGTTAGGGAAACACTTCTTCATTAGACACACACTTTAGTTTTGGCTGTCCTTGGATCTGATGTGGTGTGGAGAACCACCTTTGTGTACATGCCGTATGGCTCTCACTATAAGTCAGTTCTGGAAAAGGACCTGGTAATAGTCACAACTCTGTAGCTCTTTGCAGCTCACAAAACTCTCATAGGATTCTCTCAGCACCTCATGGGTCAGGCTGTAATTATTCCCATTTTAAAGATAGGAAGATTGAGTTTAAGTGTGTTGTGACTTGAGGACATTGAGACGAAACACTTGTATCCCCACGATTTTATGAACTGGAACATGACTGGGGGCTGCAGAGTGGTCATGTCCCTCGTCTGGGGCATGTGGTTGTTGGGGGTCCACGCAGGTTTCTCTTTTATTTTATTCTTCATTCCTCATCCTCCATTTCTGGTCCTTTTATTATCACAAAATACCTACTCTTGTGTATATTGAACATAATGCTGTGTGCAAAAAGTAAAAAAATGGAATGAGATATATGGAGTAATAGCACATATATTCATTTTTAATATACTCACAGAAAAATTCTATGTATTATTTATGGATAAGTTTATATGCTTTGTGGGTGGGGGGAGTGGGGAAGGATAAAAATATAAAAACCCTTTTTCTCCTAGGAAGCTTCTGGGAATTTTACTTTCCAGAACAGAAATCATAAGGTTTAGAGAGCAGCGGCTGTCAGACTTCGGCTGAAGCAGAGTCTCCTGAGGGCTGGTGAAAACACAGATGGCTGGGTCCCACACCAGAGTTTCTGATTGAGGACATCTGGGGTGGAGCCTGATAGTTTGCATTTCTAGCAAGTCCCCAGGTGCTCCTGAGACTGCTGACCTGGGACCGTGGTTACCGGGGAAAGAGAAATCCTAGGGCAAAGGCAGTAATCAGTGGGCTGGTTTCACCGTACCCACCCCCAGGCAGGCTTTTCATCAGCCCCACACCCATATTCTGTTTCAAGTACCTTTCTGGCTTTTTTTTTTTCCTTTCTCTGCTGTCAATCTGTTTCCTTCAACTGATTGTCTCCTCTAGTTCTTTCTGTAGTTTGGTGATGGGGACTGAGAAGAAGTGAATCAAATGAATCTATGTAGAACATTGGCTCTGCCCCTTACTGATGAAAATCTGAGCAAGATACTTAATTCCCAGTTCATTAGTGTCCGCATATCTAAGGACAAAAAACAAAACAAAACAAAAGCAAAGCTGCTAAATGATCTTGCACTTTATTCAATAATTTTGTTATTTGTGGTAATACTGGTTGGTATTGCAATTTGGAACTATTTCATAAATACTATAGGATAAAGCAAATAATATATTAAGAATCAAGATGTTTTAAATAATACAGGTAGAAAATCATGTAAGTTGAGCAAAGACTCTGAACTTTCAAGTGAGAATTGAAAATATCATTATTAATCCACGTTATTTTGAAAATACATTTCCTAGGTCCAAGCCCTGAAAGTGCCTAGATTAGAAGCAATGACATCACAGGAGTAATAAGCACCCTGGTGACCAGATTTTGGTTTCTAAATACTCTTTTCTCCCAAAAGGAATCAGAGGTCCTTTAAGAACCGTGTGATTTCTGATCTGTGGCACAGATAGAAGACGGTGAGCCTCAAAGCTATGAAGTACTTAAAGATTGATGGAATCACATCAAAAGGAGTCAGATTTAAGGGGCTCCAATAGCCCTAATTGGGAACAATGAGAACATCAGAAAGAATAATAATCAGTGGTCAAGTAGAGATATTTAAATATGAATTAGATATTAGGGAATTATATTTTTAGGTGGAATAACTGTCTCGGGTAATGTAGGGAATTTAGAAATGGATGCTAAAATATTTATGGGTGATGTGTTATGATGTCAATAGTTTTTTAATTTCCTCGGCCAAAAGTTATCTAGGTCGCTAAAACAAATATGCCCAAGTGTTTAAAATTGTGATTATGGATAGTGAGTATCTGGATGTTCATTTTTCTAAATTTCTGCATATGTGGGTTTTTTTAAATGTAAAAAATTTTGAACTTAAATGTATTTTTAGTTTATGTTACAGATGACATATATTTTAATGTATGTGTGTGTATGTGTGCACAGCACCTTTCACAATTTGTAGATGTTTAAAAATATTAGTTCCCTTCCTTAGACTAAAAAAAGAAAAAAAAAAACAGCCCTCTCCTTGGCTCAGCTTTAAGTCTTTTTTTAGAATGAATCGAAGTTTAAACAAACACACACATCAATAAATAAACAAACAAGCAAACAAACTTCTCACCCCACACTCCCTGCCACCCCACTCCTCTAATTGATTTAGTTGGCTTCCCTTTGTTGTATCAACAGAGAGAGCCTTGAGCTTTTCATTCACTCTGGGTAGTGCCAAAGATTTTTTGCACTTATTTAAATCATAAGGTCAGAAAGAAAGAAAGTGGGAGAGAGAGCATGCTATGGGAAGACAGATGGAGTGGGGAGGAGGTATGAGACAGATGGGCCTCTCTCAGAACAAGCCATGTAGCCATAATAATAAAACTGTAAACACAATTCGGGAGAATCATGAAAATACTAGGAGAATCGTTAAAATACTAAGAGCTTGACTGCCCAACTTGCTAGAAAAACAACCAGAGGTGACCTGTATTCACCCTAACCAGCCTCAAATCAGACTAGGGTCTCTCTCCTAATGGAAGACCACCTTGGCATACATACATTTAGGCGGGTCAAGATCACTCAAGTATTAATTCGTGTCTAGGTCAAGGAATACAAAATCAGTTACGCATTCAACAGATATTTATTAAGCTTCTCCCACATGCTACGGTCTTTTCTAGCAGCTTGGGATATATTAGAGAACGAAACACACCAAAATCCATGCCCTTGTGGACAAACAATAAATGACAATAAGTAAACTAAATGAGGCATGGGTTGCAGTTTAAAATAGGAAGGTCAGAGGTGCCTGGGTAGCTCAGTCTGTTAAGTGTTTGACTCTTGATTTTGGCTCAGGTCATGATCTCGGGGTTGTGAGATCCAGCCCTGCATTGGGCTCTGCATTGGGTGTGGTGCCTGTTTAAGATTCTCTCTCCCTTTCTCTCTTTCTCTCTCTCCCTCTGCTCCCCCTCAAATAAAACAAAATAAAATAGGAAGGTCAGGATGGGCCTCACTGGGACTGAACCATCTGAGCAAAGACTTAAGAGTAATTGAAGGAGTCAATTACTCCTACTGATGGTAGGAAGAACTTTACTGGCAAAAGGACTGTGCAAAGGCCCTGTGGCAGTAAGTTACCCAATAAGTCCCAGAAATGAAACAGACGCTAGAGGTACTGAAAAGAATGAGAATAAAGTAAATGGCAGGACAAGAGGTCACAGGTAACAATGGACTAGGTTACAAAGGGACCTGAATACATGGGAGATTTGGGATTTTTTTTTTTTTAAGATTTATTTATTTATTTGACAGAGAGAAATCACAAGTAGTCGGAGAGGCAGGCAGAGAGAGAGAGAGGAGGAAGCAGGCTCCCTGCTGAGCAGAGAGCCCCACGTGGGACTCGATCCCAGGACCCTGAGATCATGACCCGAGCCGAAGGCAGCAGCTTAACCCCTGAGCCACCCAGGCGCCCTGAGATTTGGGATTTTGCTCCAAGTGGAAAAGGAGCCAAGGCAAGGCTTTGAGTAGAGGAGTGACATGATCTAGCTTTTATCTTTAAAGGATGGCTCTGGCAGCTGTGTTTCAAACAGACTGAGGGGGACAGAGGTCGAAGCAGAGGGACTAGTTAAGGAGCTGCTGGGTAATCATGTGGACGGTTATGGTTGCTCAGATCAAGGAGAAAGCAATGGAGTATAGCAGTGTATGTAATTAAATCAGATGCTTATGGTGTAGAGAAGCAAAAGTCATCACGTGTAGGTCCCTAATTCTCAGTATTAAATAACACCTTTATTTTTGTTAACTTCTCATCTAGAGATGAACTTTCTCCAGTATTTAAACTCTAGGAGTGAATTAACACTGTCTCTCTGCAGGGTTCATGGGACTAGGTTATGGGAAGTATCTTTAAGGGCTGAAGGGAGCAGGGGGGTAGCAAGCACACATAGCAGGGAGCCAAGAGTGCGGAAGGAAGCCCAGGGCCTGCTGCATGGTACGTCAACACTAATTTTGTTTCAAACCTTTTAGACAGCCCACTCTTGCCAGGGTGCCAGAAAGAATATGGATTTTGTTGGTTTTTTGCCAGAACCAGATTCACTCTCTGGGGGTGCTCCATGGGGCTCCCTCATGACAGTTCCTTAAAAGATGCTAGGTATCCTTCCTGTTGCGGAAGGCAAAGGAATGAAGTGAAATGGTTAAGTCTGGAGTTGCTTTCAAGTGATAGATTCAGAGACCAGACATGCTTCAGGAACAGAGCTTAGAGAGCCAAGAGAATGGAGTGAATCCTGCCTGAACTGTGAATGATCTTTGTAACACCCCAAACTACAAGGTTAGCCAGGAGAAACCGGGGCTGTGGGTAAGGTTTCTTATTTGACGGTTTTGTAACTGTCAGGTATAACCGACATTCAGTAAACCACATACATTGTGTACGTAGCGAAAAGCTTTGAGCTATGTACACACCATGATCAAGACAATGAACAGATCTGTCGTCCCCCAAAGTCCCCTCGTGCTCCTTTGTCATCCATTCTTTCCCTCTATTCCTTCGTCTGATTCCAGTTCATATAGACTGATCTGTATTATCTACAGATGCTCTGAGATCTTTCTGTGCCGTTGTCTCCTTTCTGGGACCACCAAGTTCTCCTTGGATTCTTAGCTGTGTCTCTGCAACTGAAAGAGGGAGCCTCCTGGGCTCTACTCGGTTCTCACTCCATGCATGAGGCGATCTCTCAAGGAAGTCACTAAGCTGTAGCAATCACATTCATTACTTCCCTTCCCTCAAGAATTAGTCTCTCTCAGGGTCCAATTCTAGAATCTCGAATACCTTCCCTTTATATATTTTGTCTGTCTCTGTGTTTGGCCATTTCTGGTGGGAAATAACTGTCCACGGCTTTCCATTTCGGCCAGAAGCAGAAGTTTTGAAGTTTTGAAGTGGGAAAAGTCCATAATACTGGCCAAAAGGAGAGTCAAGAGTTAGAGATTCTGTGCTGTGTGTATAACAGAACTGAAATCTCAAGTTAGGAGTTCCAGAGCTTGCCTCGTGGACTGCTGCCCTTGGCCTGGAGGTGGGTTGGAGCCATGCCAGGGGTTGGGGACACCATATTGTCTCCTTCCTTAATATTACAAGCTGGAATGAAAGCAGCTGGGCTGGGGCACCGGGGTGGTTCAGTCGGTTAAGTGTCTGCCTTCAGCTTGGGTCATGATCCCAGGGTCCTGGGATCAAGTGCGCATCAGGGTCCCTGCTCAGTGGAGAGCCTGTTTGTCCCACTCCCCCTGCTTGTGCACTCTCTTACTATTTCTCTCTCTCTCAAATAAATAAATAAATAAATAAATAAATAAATAAATAAATAAAAAAAATCTCTAGAGAGAGAGATGGAGAAACATCTAACATACTGATTCCTTGCTCTGTGCCAGGAACTGTTCTAAAGGACTTTCTGTTTCCAAGTGACTTCATCCTCCCAACGAGTCTATTAGGTTTGTCCTCATCTGAGAGATGAGGAAACTGGACTTCAGAGAGCTCCAGGAGCTCACCCAAGTAATGTAATGGGTAGCAGATTTGTAACGTGACCTCAGGTAGGGTGGCTCTGGGTGCCTTTGACTCTGAGAGAGCATTGTGACCCAGGGCAGAGGGTAGAAGAGGAGGTAAGGTCCAAGGAAGAGGAGGAAAGAGGTACAGAGACCATCTCGCTGTCTTGGCAGAGGCGAAGCTGTGCATGGTCATGGAACCCCAGGGTGTGCTAGGACCTTCGAACCATTCAGAGAAGTCTGTCTCTTTCACGTCGCTGAAACTCCGCATGTTCTACGTGCAGGTGAGCATGATTAAATAGTGCTGAAGATCTCTTGCCTGCTGGAGTTACATGATGAGGGAATGAATGGTAATAGTTTGGTATGTATGATTCTCTGCTAATTCTGTGGCGAGGAGGAAGAAGACAACATCCTCAGGCTATTTCTGTGTAGTATAAAGCATAGAGATAACAATATGAAGGTGCTGGACTTCATTAAGAGGATATAGGGCTGCTGATTGGTATTTCCTTTCAGGCTTCATAGCAGCTTTAAATTTAAAAGGACACTACAGCATGTTGACATGGGCGAGGCTTTTTGCCTTATGCCGAGTGGCTTAATTGTGCTTGTGCTTACTTGTTAGGTTTACTGAGATATATTCAGATATAATCTATAGGCCCTCCTCCTAGAGGGAAAGATACAAAAGCACAAGTCAACGGGCTTCAGGGCACAGTTCAAGGCCTGTGTCTTTTATTGTGCTCCACGTCTGTTAATTAACCTTCTAATTATGATTTATTTAAAATTGTTGTTTAAGATCCATTCTCAGACTGTGCTGAGGTGACATACTCCTTTAGCTCCGAGAGTTGCGCTATTCAGAGCACCATTATTCTTGCGCTTTCCTTTCCCACACCGACCCTGGTTCTTTCTGCTATCCCACGTTGCCCACAGAACTAGCCGTCAGTCAGAACACGCCACCAACCTCCCCCAAACTCAGAAAAGGCTCATCACACTGAGCTCCCCACCTTATTTTACTCTGCTCTATTCCTCCGATTCTTTTACTTGGTTTTTTGCTCTTTTCTTAAGAAAAAAAAATGCAAACTTTTCCCTTTTATACCTGTAGTTCATTATGCTCCTTTCCAAGGATGCTTGGAGTCCTACAGCATGTCGGCTCTGACCTCGCCTCCTGGCGCCTCCCAGTCTTGCCATGCATTAGACCCCCTGCTCCCCCAGTATTAGCCCCATGTGAGCCAAACCTGGGAACTAACCTGCTAGTCAAGTGCCCTGGTAGGGTGGGTTTGGAACCCACAGATGAGAGACAGAGAGAGAGAAATCCATTCCTGGGCCCTGCCAGTTCTGGGCAAAATGGCAGTAGGAAGAGGCTTGCCTTCTACTACTATCATCCTCCTCTGAGTTCATCCTCTCTCTGCTCTCTCCCTTGTTTCTAAAAATGCTGATGTTGTCATGTACCTTTATTTTCTTCAGAACCGTTCTGATCTGAGTCCCTTTGTCAGTAATAAGCTCTTTACCAGATGGCAGATGTCTGGTCCACTATACCTGAGCATAGATCTCTTTAAAAGATGTAGTAGATGATGCTTTCTGGCTTGAAAGTGGTGTAGGAGTCTTAATAAGCCATCCAAATGCGATCTTCTAACTCACACTCTGAAGGCGCCTCAGTACCATCCAGGAACAAGGTAGGACATGAGTAAATACAGTAGAAAACAAAACAAAGAACAGGAGCAGTGACACCTTTCGTGTCACTGTGGCACACGCTGTGACTGCCTGTGGATTGTCCTCCAGATCCCTTTTTCCTGGGAGCAAAGCTGCTAAGCTGCCAACAACATTGCCCAGCACCGTGTGTGGTCACCCACAGTCCTGTGACTCAGTCTGGAACAGTAGAATATTTGAGGTGATGTTATGTTCAACTACTGTTACTTGCAAACTAAGATAAGCTTCTGGCTCTGAGCTTTGTCTCTGTCTGCCGTATCTGATGGCCAGAATTTGGATGAGACAGGAACCTGGCTTTGCCTACCCAGATGCCAACACCACCCAAGGAAATGGCCAAGAGGGCAAGAACCCGGGTCCCTGAATGATTTCCTTAGAGCAGAACCATCCCCACCAGCCTCTGTGGGCTAGACTTTTACATTAGAAATACATTTCTATTTGTTTAAGCCATTGTCTTTGGTTTCTTTTGTTATAGCAGCCTAACACCTACTGTAACTAACATAGAAAAAATATGAAACTACAGGGGGTCTGGGAAGTATCTGAATCTGTGAGATTCTCAGGGCTTGGAAACCTGCATTGTGGCTATTTGGGATTTTGGAGAAGTTCAAGTCTCCGTCTTCTCTTAGAGGATAAATTGATTTATGGATAGGGGCCCTTTCTACCTTAAAGCTGTGATTTGCAGATTTTCCATGTTCTTCAGAATCACCTGGAGGTCTTCCACAAACACAGCTTGCTGGGCAACACTCCCCAGGTTTCTGATTCAGGACACCTGGGGAGGACCCAGGAATCTGCATTTCTAATGAGCTCCCAAGGGATGCTGATGTGGCTGGTCTGGGGAACCACTCTGAAATTCACTGAGCATTCCTCTGCCTTTCCTCTAACAACATTTTGAAGAAATCTAGAGCTAACACTGGTTGGATGGGGCACTGATGAAGCACTGTCGAGGCCTTCCCTCATAACCGGTGGCCTGCCTGAGTTCCCCAGGGCACAGCTGATGTGCACACTGATAGCTTCACACTCATACCCACGCACTTCCTCACTCTTTGTCTGCCCAGGGGCTTTCTCCAGCTCAGGGCATTGTGCTCAGCCTGCCTGTGGAGCAGCCCAGAAGCACTCAAGTCAAGCCCAGTAGCAATTGTTGACCAAGCAAGGATGCTGTTGATGGATAGATACCCATGCTCCCCCAGCCTTGGGCAGGACAGTCTGAGACAGGTCTAAGTAATGTGCCAGGGGATCCTGGGAAGTCAAGACTCAGTTGCCCATAATAAACTTAACGCTCCTTTTATTGACTTTCCCTCCTTGCTGGCCTCACATTCCCTGCTCCCTCACTCCTCCCTTCCCAGACCACCTCCAGAGAAACTATGTGCACCCAAGTCCTCCAACCAGGATCTGATTGGGGGATCCAACCAGAGTCTTCTCTCTACTTACCTGTTATCGGAGCACCCATGTATCTTGGGAAAACTCTAATTCAGATAGAGTCTCACAGTGGAATCAGCCATCACTGCAAGGGAAGTGTTTCTTATGATGGAAGGACAGTGACCCTATTCAGTAGGAACAAATGAGAAGCAGCAAGGTGCAGCCCTGCAGAGCACGAGCTCTGGAGCCACACTGCCTTATTCAAACCTCAGATTTGTCACTCACTGCCTGGGACCTTGGGCAGATTGATGTCTTTATGCCCTAGCTCCCTTATCTATAAAAGCAGGATAATAGTAGTTTACCATACAGGATTAAGTGAGTTAACACATAAAGAATTCTTGGAATAGTGCATACACACAGTAAACTCAGCACAGGTTAGCTTTTTATCACATTTCTGGGGCTGGGACTCCAGAACAATGGGGTGGAGGCTTCTAATCCTCTCCAACCCTGATGTACCTTCTCTTCATGTCAGGAACAGAACTGCCATGTCTCTGCCACTCTTGCTAGAGCAGACAGCTGGCCGAGAGCTATGTGTTCTCTAATTGTTTAGTGCTTTCTGAAAAGTGAAAGGACTCTCTCGTCCTTCTGTTAGCCTGTTTTCCTGTTGATTTTGGTAAATAACCAGTTGAAATAATTTTACAGAGATGGCTACAAAAAAAGGACAGTCTTTAACAGTCAGTCTTTAGTAATAGAAGCTTTCTAATATAGTTTCTGCTGGTAACAGTCCACAACATGTGCTAAAATATTTAAAATGCTATTAAAAAATACCTTTAATACAAATAATGCATCCTCTCCAGGAAAAAGAAAATATAGGGAAAAAAGAAAGAAGAGCCCTAATAATTCTGTTTCCCCCTAAGCTTCTGTTTACTACCTTATCTGGCTTTCTTTGTACCTGTGTGTGTGTGTGTGTGTGTGTGTGTGTGTGTAAGATACATAATAGATAAATAGATAAATAGACTGAAAAATAAGATTGCACAATCATGTTGCTTTATAACATTTTCCACTGAATATAACATGAACAGCGTTCTGTGTCTTAAAATATTCCCCCACAACATTATTGATTTTCTCTAATTTTATTCTCAGAAGACGACTTATCTTGAGATCAAAGGGTATCTTACTATCTAACTAATGTCTTTGAAAAGAGAGATAAAATAAGAGATAAAGAAAGAAATCTATAGATAAATGTCCGGACAAAGCTTAAAAGGATTAGCTGAAAACAGCCAATGGGGAAATGCTTCCCACATCATTTTTTTTGAGTCAACTGGGATCACCAAACTGCGAAAAGATAACATTCAAAGGTTTTTTTTTATTCCCTCTCTTACCTGCTATATCCCCATGGGAAGAGTTACCAAAGATGAGTTAAGAAAGACAGTTTATCAGCATTAGCAGGGAGAGTTAACAAGTAGGTTAGATGGAGAATGAACGGATCGTAAGCGATGAAATAATTCTTTTTTCAGTTGTAGGGAACAGGGAGGAAGCAAAAAGTGGAGAATGAGCAAGAGTTTGTTCCTTAAAGTCCATGAATGGGAGCTAATTCCACGAGGGACATTCCTCTGTGAAGGAGAGTTATGTCTGCTTTTTTCAGGTACATGATGTAGTGGATGAAGAAATTTGCAGACTCTTCCTTCACTCTCAGATGACAGGGACACACTGTTCCACCTTCCTCCCGAGACAGGGAAACTGCCTCTCGTCTTCCGTGTACTGTGGAAAATCAAGTGACAACGTGCCCGAAGCAGCATAACCCCAGATTGATTGCTAACATTTATAATTAGTTCCTAAGTCAAGAAAATGTACAGCGTCTGCTAACCTGTTACACAAAGGTTTTAATGGAAAAGCATGAGGGATAAAAATAGATTAAAAGATTCTAAGGCTATCTTTGAGTGGTGGCTGCCACTAAACTCATTCAAAACGTATTTAACCATAAGTAGTTCTTTGAAGAATTTGGAAAGAATGAGAGACCCCATTCATGTAAAATCTTTTTCATAGCATTCCAGTTGGCAAGTAAGCAAGAATGCATACTGGGAGAGGTCAAGGTGGTTTGGAGGGAATGATGTCCCCCCCCCACCCCCGTCCAGGGGAACAGTCTGGTTGTGTCAATGTCAGGGGGAAAATGAAGCGGGCAGAGGGCGCTGGGGGTCCGGTGGGGGGGCGGGGGCAGTAGGGAGAACCCCGAGCCACAGAATTTGACTTGCATATGGAAACTGTGGGCGAGGGCGCTGGTATCTTGACAAAATGATGACACAGTCCAAGTGGCAGGAAAGATGGGAAATCTTGTTTCAACCTGCTTTGACTGTATAGGCTAAAGAAGCAGAACAGGAGCAGAGAGGATTGAACTCGACCTGCTTATTGATAAGTGGAAAACGAGTCTGTGGGCCGAGGAGAAAGGGGAAAAGTACTCTCTGGTCAGACATGAAAACTAGCCCCTGGCCTTGCTAAGGACCCAAGTATATGAAGTAAGCAACAGAAGGGTAAGAGGCAGTGTTAGGCATCTTTGATGTGTGCCTGGAAGGAGAATTACGTACTCTGTGAACCGAAAGGAGAGGAAAGAGGAAAGCCTTTGGAATTATATTAACATAGATAACGGGAAATGATGAAAAGATGCCAGACCCTCAGTAAGTTGGAGAACTCAAGCCAAAGTCATTGTGGTGGTCAAACTTGAACTCACCATTAAAGGGATGGACAAAAACAGATATTTTTATCCTGGGAAAAGCAGAGGAACAGAAAAGCAGTGATGTAAACCTCTTTACACTAATTTCCTTACACACACACACACAAGAGGAGAGAAAACAAGACTCCTTGTTGGTTAATGGTAGGTCAGGTGGAGGCTCAAGCATTAGATACCCACACTGAGGATGTAGGAGTCAGGTTGTGAATGAGATCAGTTCACACATCTTTTATCCAAGCAACTGTTGGATAAAAAGGGGTGAACTGACAGACAGCAGAGCTGGAAGTGGACTTGAGGAAAAGCAAATATCTTTGCATTTTACAAGTGTCTGAATTTCTCACTTCTTGAGTTTTGCCTCAGAGAGACACATTTGCCAAACCCTTTCATGTGCTAACATCTGAAAACAAAGCAAGCCTTAAAAAGGCAAACAAAAGCTTTGCTTAGGCAAAATAGCAAGAACAGCCTTGAAAACAGACATGGGAACAGAACCTACAGTATTAGCAGGCTTATTTTTTCCTTCCTGCTACTTGATTCGTATATAAACAGCAGTGCTCGACTCATGTCATCCCTCTCTGACCCGCAGAGACAATTTCCTTTTGCTATTTCTGTTGGTGGTGTTTTTCTAGAGGAAGTGAACTCTTACTGGCCTCCTGACCAGACGTAAATGGAGACCATGTTCAAGTGTATAAATCACTATATGATTGATTCACACCTACACTGGAGGATTTTGAAGCCCTCGGTGAACAGGACCAGGCTTTTGGCTCTCCTGACATGAGGTCCTACCCAAGGGAACTGCACACAACCACCCTTCAAAAATTCTTATTGTTTCACTTTTCACAATAACAATAAAATTATTATTAATTCACTCTTATGTAGCGGGATACGATCATCAGGTCATTTCACTTTAAACTGTCACCACCAAGATCACAACTAATTTTCATGGCAGGACCATTAGGCAGACTGACATTGATTATTTACTTTGACCAAGTATTGAAAAGCTCAGATTGGATCTACCTCACTCTTCTGAACTGACCACTCAGTTGAGATGTAACAATTTAATTA
This sequence comes from Mustela nigripes, assembly GCF_022355385.1. Lineage (NCBI taxonomy): Eukaryota > Metazoa > Chordata > Mammalia > Carnivora > Mustelidae > Mustela > Mustela nigripes. The sequence goes on along the minus strand of NC_081565.1, from coordinate 85,052,208 downwards.
AATTCAAAACACAGACAATTGACCAGACCATTAAAAAGGGATTATTTAAGCAGAATTGAATGGACAGCTGGTTCGGCCGACTTAACCGAGAAATGGGTCATATGGGGTCATATCTCCTAGCCACAGAGAGGAGCTTATTACCACTCAGGGAGTGGTCAGCCTAGCCAAGCCCAGGATGGGATTTCTCTTTGTTCTTTGATGGGCATCCCAGGCAGGGAGACCCTGAGCTGGGATCTTAATGCAGTGAGGAAAATGACCCAGCAGGTGTGGAAGGCGGGGACGGGGCTCTCCGTGTCCAGAACACCAAGAAAGGGACTGGTCTGGGGGAGACAGGAAGACATGAGGCAGTTGTTTTCTCTGCTACGGATGCTTACTTCCGCCATCCTCTGTCACCTCCCGTCTTTTCACCTTCCCTTCTCTGTCCACTGCTTTTGCTCAATATACCATGACCTCTAGTCCATTACCTCTACGGGACATTATTCCTGATCCTTGAGTTCCAGGTTCCAGCCCTGTGGCCTCACAGCACCTTGGCCTACCTTCACCAGGTCATGTTCATTTATGACCATTCTCTTTCTTCTCTGCCTGTTCCGCAAAATCGTTTCTTCAGGCCATTCACTCTATAAACTTATAATGTGAGTCTATAGGCTTTAAGTAGGGCTCTAGGTGCCAGGCTTACATGAACAAACAAAGCCATGTTCATGAAGCTTACAGTTCTAGTGGGAGAGAACATACAGTGAGCAAACAGCAAAATCATTGCAAACTGTGATGTACTTTGGATAAGGGATAGGGGATAGGTTTCCCAAGGATCTGCCAGCGAAGCTGAGCCTTGGAACCTGGAAAGGAGGGTGGGCAGGTGGGGGCTGGGCAGAGGAAAAGGGTGGATTGGGGTGGCCTGGAGGATTCCAAGATGCAGGAGTAGGAAGGAAAAGGAAGTATAAAGAGCCTGACGTAGGGAAGACTGAATGTTGTTTCAATCATGCACTCTGTACATATTTGGGAATGGGAAGTAAAGCATGATTCCTAGGATTCTGAGCAGGGAATCAGAATACTTACTAAGATGGGGAAGACAGGTATGGTGGGTGCTATGCAGGGGGGGCTCTCAGTTCTCCCTGCAGAACTGTAGCCTTCATTCCTCCAACTGCCAAGGGCTTACAGCATTATTGCCATCTGGGATTTGCCCTAAGCCAAGATAACTCCTTCCTCATACACAACCCAGTGCCAACGACTGGTTGATGCAGGGGTACAAAGGCCTTACCCCCCCTGTCAAGTTGGGACATCTCTACAAGCCCCTTTCAATTCTGGAGCCCCCTGTGGGGTTGGGTGAGGCCATTGTTGCAACTCCCGAAGAGGTCCACTTCCCCCTCCTACCCCTCGGACTCCCGTTAGTCTCTAGAATACTCCCTGATAAGCCTCCTGCAGGCAGATCTTCATTTCAGAGTCTGCTCTTCTGAAAAGCCAACCCAAGGCAACCATAGGGGAACAGGTTTAGAGAGAGAGAAAGAGCATGAGCATGTGTGAGCAGGGGGAGGGGCAGGGCGAGAGGGAGAGAGATCTCAAGCAGGCTCCAAGCCAAGCCACGTCTGAGGCGTGGTTTCGTATCACAACCCCGAGATCATGACCTGAGCAGAAACCAAGAATGAGCTGTCCGGGCGCCTCTCCTCTTATGAGGATGTTTTGAGCAAAAGGATGAGCACGGTAAAATTATTAACCGCTTGGAGCTTTCATCCCCTCTGAAATAGGGGAATGATGTCTGTCTTGCAGAATGTTTGTGAAGACTGAATCATTTCATGATTGCAAAGTACCTAGATGCCTAGAAGGGAGAAAACACTCACCAAATGGAGCTTCTGGTGCTGCTGTTGTTAATATTATTACTTTGGTGTCACGTTCAAGTTCAGCTCCCGGATGGAGGCGTTAATTTTACTCTGTGCGCTTGGCCCAAGGTCAGCCATTTCGCAATGCTTATTAATGAGCACCATAGCATGGGGACAGAGAAGAAGAATAGGGCAGAGACGGCAAATAAATGGCTCATGTTGCCTGTGCCCATTTCTCCTACACCCGCGGTGGACGTAAGTAATCAGTCATGGCGCTCCTTCCCAATGGGCCAGAGCTCAGCTGCAGAATCTTTCCCAACACACCGATCCGGGCGGCTCCCCACCCAGTGGACCAGACTGAGCACTTGCCGTGAAACCGATTCCTTAAGAGAGGAGTAGCTCGGGGCCGAGGGGGGGAAGTGAGCGGAAGTGGATTATTGTTTAAAAAGATAAAACGGTGGTTTTGAAGGAAAAAAAAATGAGTTGATCAATGCAAAGAGCCAAGTTTGTTCTGACAGGAGATTCCAATATTATCAAAACGTCCTCTTTTTCAAAGCATCACTTTGTCAGAGGAATGGAAAACGTCGAAGGTTGTTTAGGGAAAAGGACAATTTAGCAAACCATGTGCTGAACATAGTGTTTTCAGTAACAGCCGCTGAATACTCAGGAAGACATGATGTCCTGCCTCGAAGGCCTTCACCTCGCTCCTCTGAATGGAAACACGAGTGCCTGAGGATATTTGAAGCATGACAAACCTTGGAGCGAGAGCTGATGTAAAGCCCTGTACAGAATTTCCATGCCTGATCGTATAACAGATGGCTCCCTACAAGGATCATTTTAATATTAAACAGACAATTCAGGCCTATGAAAAATTCTGCCGTAAATCTGTAATTGAAAATATTTAAAAACGTTCATTCAAACAGACTGTAAATTTTTACAACGGACTGTAGATTTTTACAAGGATCTTATGCATTCCGGAGCCTACATCAAAAGTGGGGATGTCCTTTTATTTTTTTTTAAAGAGGGGATTTAAAATCGAATGGAAGGTCTGTAGACATTAGGAAAAACTGTCTTATTGAGAAAGAAAAAAGGCATCTGCGTTACTTTATTTAATTGATTCTCATTGGCGTGTTCTCCCTGAGTGTTGTCGTGCTGTCCACACCCCCGGTGACCCATATGCTCTCCCGCTTCCTTGAGTCCATCAACCCCCTGTGCGTCCCGGGGGCTTCTTGTCCAGTGTGGACCCCAAGCAAGGGATGCTGAAGGTCAAGATCTATGTGAGGTTTTCCCATTGCTGCTGCTGAAGTTCTCAGCTCGGTAGTTCGATGGGACGTAGCCCAGCTGTGTTTGTTGTTGTAATGTATTCGTCATCGCTACCCGGTGCACCTGCCACGGATTCTTAGCCCCGAGTCAGCTCTCACCCTGCCATTCGCCCATCTGCTTTCTTCCCAGAGCAAAGGGAGACGCGACCTGCCCAGCCTCCCACTGCTACACAGTGGCTGTCACCTGTCGCGTCGTCCTGCGTCCCCTTCCTAAATGCCTTTAGGATGCTTCTTGCTCCTGCTCCAGGGCACCAGCTAGCCGCAATAACCTTCGCGGACTCTAGCTGCTCTTGGAAAGGAACCCCCGTCTTTGAAGAGAGCATCTTAGGAGGCAGATGGACACCCTTAAAAAAAAAAGTTTAAATATTTGTGTGTATGTATCTTAATATAATTTTTAGAGGGAAAAAATGAACTCATCCAAACCATAGTTTCATGGGTTCTTTATTGCAGTGAAGAAGGCTGAGGGGAAACAGGGTCCTTTCAAAGCTGGTTTTGCAGACCCAGGACGAAGGGAGGAGCAAGGAATGAGGACACGGGACGCCCACCCGAGGCCGACTGTGTGGGATCCGCGGGTGCCTGACGGGCTAAAGAAAGAAAGAACACGGCAGTCGTCTGGGCTCCGCATGCGCCCGTCATCCGTAAATGTAAGATTCCCTCTCGGTCTCAGTCCTTCTCTCTCTCAGTCTCTCTGTCTCCCTCTCCCACTTTCTCTGTCTTCTTCCCCATCTAGACGTGCTGAGACCTAACTCAGCCAGATTCTAGAGTGTGGAGGTCGGCAGCCTTCTCCTGCACCTTGACGGCAACAGAATCACTTCAGAGTTTAGGAGTCCGCTGGCTTGGTCCTCCCTGTGGTCCTTCCCGGACGGCCCTAGGGTGGCTGTGTTGCTGTCACTGATGGCTTCCCTTTTGTGTAGGAGCAGCAGGAAGCGGGCCACCTGGGTGGCCCAGGACGTTGAGCAGTTGTTGAGCGTCTGCCTTCGGCTCGGGTCCCAATCTCAGGGTCCGGGGATTGAGCCCTAGGGTTGGGCTCCCTGCTCAATGGGGAGTCTGCTTCTCTTCCTGCACCCTCCCTGCTTGTGCTCTCTCTCTCTCTCAAATAAATAAATAAAATCTTACCAAAAAAAAGAAAACTAATAGGAAACATCAGCGAGATGGGGAGTGGTCAGTCCCACGGTATCTTTTGCTTCCCCCAAAGGAAGTCCTTTGTTCACATCCATTAGCTCCCCAAATCAATAAGCTTTTCTTGACCTCGATAGCCTCTGGACATAAATGGTTCCTTTTGGAGAAGTTGACTATCTCCACAGTCCTGAATAGGAGAGGGGAGCTAGCTTGAAGTTCTCACACAATAAAGCCTCCATAGTATTTACTTTGACAAAAGTGTAATGCTGACCCTCTGGCAAGACTTGTTCCAGGAACTTCCCAATGATTAACTCATTTACTTTATCTCCCTAAGAACTCCTTGGTGAGGTATACAGCCCCATTTTGCAGACTGGGAAGCTGAGGCTCAGGAACAGTAATGTACCCATGACTCCACGGCTGGTAAAGGGAAACTTGAAACAGAGTCCACAGGTTCTTTACCAATATCTTAGACTGGAATCTGTTATTTAAAGCAAAAACAAAGCCCTGTCGTGCAGATCCATCGGAACCCTAAAATATGAGGCAGGAGAATAAAAAAACAAATCAGACGCCTGGGTGGCTCAGTGGGTTGAGCCTCTGCCTTCGGCTCGGGTCATGATCTCAGGCTCCTGGGATCAAGCCCTGCATCATGCTCTCTGCCCAGCGGGGAGCCTGCTTCCCCCCCTCACTGCCTGTCTCTCTGCCTACTTGTGATCTCTGTCTGTCAAATAAATAAATAAAATCTTAAAAAAAAAAAAAAAGTATCTTGGGTCACTCAGTCCATGAAGCATCTGCCTTGGGCTCAGGTCATGACGCCAGGGTCCTGGGATGGAGCCCCACATTGGGCTCCCGGCTCAGTAGAGAGCCTGCTTCTCCCTCTCTCCCCTGCCCATGCTCTCTCTCTCTCTCTCTCTCAAATAAATAAATAAAATCTTTTTAAAAAAATTTCCTCCTGAGACGCTGATGGCAAAACCACTCTGTGGTGAGGTCACCACATTTAACCCATCCCACTGCTGAGGATGGGCTCGTTCTGTTATTTTGTCTGTAGTTATCTGTGCCGCCTCCTGAAGATCAATATAAATTAACTGGTGGGTAGGCTTAGTAATTAATTGGATCTAGATTCCTTTTAGTTCAATCCAATCATTTTGATGGTCCCTTGCAGTTAAATTTAGTCTCTCTAGGAAGACAAAATCGTTGTCCTCAAAGAGCCTACCTTCTCTCTTGTTCCCTTCTCCGAAATCACATCCGGTGGTTCGGGGCTGGGGAGCTGGCGGGTCCTCGCGGCTGTGAGGCCGGTGAGGGAAGAGGCCCTGGCTGCCTTGGCCTGTGCTGGCTGGAATCCACTGGGGCTGCGGGGGTGTTCTTTGCCCACGTGTGTTCCCTGCCCCACTGTCGTAAGTGCTGCGCTCTGTGGCCGATGTGACTTGGGATCCATTCTTTTGACTCAAGGGATGCTCTGTGGTATTCGGCACTCCTCACCCCCTCAGTCGGGTCGCACAGCTCCAGATCCCACGGGGCCCTTAGCTGCATCATCTGGGCCATCCCCTCACTTGGCGGGTCACCCCCAGCCCCTCACTCAGCCACGGGAGACCGTTCGGAATGTCCGCTGGCTTCCGCTTGCTGTCTATACCACAGAGGAAGTCAGAAGGGCTCGGATATGCAGACCACAGGGGCTCGGCTCTCTGGCCTGCTTGTCCTGTTTCTCAGCTTTACCTTCAGATGTGTTATCACTCAGTTGCCGCACTGCCCTTGCTTTTCACCTAAAGCCCGGAGAAGATAACACTCCCTTTCTAGTTGTCTCCTTTCTACCCTGTTTTCCTACGATCTTCAGGGACCAGAGGGTCAGGGGTTTTTTGTTGTGGTGGTGGTTTTGTTTTTTTTAAAGATTTATTTATTTATTTATTTGACAGAGATCGCAAGTTTTGGCAGAGAGGCAGGCAGAGAGAGAGGAAGGAAAGCAGGCTCCCCGCTGAGCAGAGAGCCCGATGTGGGGCTCGATCCCAGGATCCTGAGATCATGACCTGAGCTGAAGGCAGAGACTTTAACTCACTGGGCAGGTGCCCCAAGGGTGGGTTTTTCCATTAGTGTTCTGTCATATCATTTTTCTTTCTGACTGTAGATCAGACCTAAGGATGGACTTGGCCTTGAGATGCTAAATGGGGCATCCGGATATTTGGGAACAATGTTTCTCAGAAAAAAAACCTGGCTCGAGGGACATTATCTTGTTGCTTCATCCTATTTCTAATGTCAAGAGCTGAATACTACCTTCCTTTTCTTTTTGCATACTTTCTGCTTTAATTTCTAATCTCTTCTCAGACAGATGGGTACCCAGGGCAGATTAGGGCAAAGGTCTTCTCAGAAAGGCAAAAGAGGAAACCATATGAATGTTGAAAATGATTTCTCGTGGAAAACCTGCATTCCTTATGACTCACTCTGGTTGAGGAGTATACAGGAACTTGGTCTCTTGCTAGAACATGGGTCTTTCTTCCTGGCCGAAGAAGGCCAGGTTGGGTCCGCTTCCAGGTTGGGCCCTTCCACTTCATTTCACTTGCTGAAATTGTATATGCTTCCAGCAGGGTTAAAATAGAACCCACTCGGTATGCCACTCATTGGGCCTGGAGTCCACTTACAAAAATTGGTACCAAGGGTATTGTTCAGGAATCGCATTTGATTATAACAGAAATCCAGAAATGATGGCCTTAAATGAATTCAGTGTTTTATTTTTCTTACATAATGAAGGTGTACTCCTAGTCTCTCCTGTAGTTAGAAACAAAAGAATAATTCTGACCAATAGGCTAGATGCAGAAATGAAGTATCTCATTTCTGGGCTGAAACACAGAAACCTCACATCCCCTGAAGAGCCTGTGTGTTCTAGATCGTATAGCTGCAAGATGGCGGAAGGGCCACATCTGGGTCCCTGAGTGATCCGGAGATCAGAGCTGCCCCAGAAACCTACAAGGGCATGAAGTGAAAAATTAACTTTGATTGTGTTAGCCTCTAGTATTGGGGGATTAAAGTGTTACTGGAGCATTATGTAGCCTAACCGGACCCATACCAATGGGAAGGGCCAAGAACAAGAGACACAGTCAGCTCACTCCTGCCCACTTGTGAGGAGATTTGAAGTCTCATTCAGTGTCATTCACTTATATGTTATTAGCTAGAATGATAGGGCCATCCATCATCATGGAAGATAAAGAAATGTCATTTCTTAACTTGACATATGCTTCATTTAATAAAATCAGATTTTGTTAGGGAAATTAAAAGGAGAGCTTTTGGGTAGGCAATTGTCTACCACAGTCTGTCCTTCAGGTTATCCATCATTCAGATGGTATGGAAATTTCCAGTGGTGTGGAAGTAAGACTTACACCAGCTCACAAAAACCACTTGTTAAATTTCAGAAATGTTGTGAGTTCATGATTAGATACAGTCATCATTAAGAAGGAAATTATAGGGGCACCTGGGTGGCACAGTCAGTTAAGCATCTGCTGACTCTTGATCTCAGCTGAGGTCTTGATCTCAGGCTCATGAGTTCAAGCCCTACACTGGGCTCTATGCTGTGCATGGAGCCTACTTAAAATAAATAAATAAAAATAAAAATAAATAAAAAGAATGGAATTATATGAACTTGCAATTAAATAAACTATACTAAAAACAAAGGTATTATATACTCAAAACTGATCACTTCCTCATTTTTTTTACATTTTGTTATCGTCTGTGCTCTTGACATTTACATCTGTCATATCTATATGGCAGAGATACTTTAAAATGGTAGGTGGTAGCACATCTGTTCCCAATTCTGCCCTCAGGAACATCACAATGTTCTCTCAAAATCAGCCACGGTAGGAATATTTACACCTTGGAAATCAGCATATACCATAAGTCAGTGCTTGATTTATTGTTTTGTTGACTGTCTTAAGAATGATGAAGAAAATGTTACTAATGCAAATTAAACTTAAAAGTATGTTGTGATCATAGCCCTTGCATTGTAAATAAAATACTGAGGAAATATTCTTCTAGTATTTAAGAGTTTCTCACCTCGTTGATGAACTGGTGGAATTCTGACATTTGTCTTCCTCACTACACTTTCATTTTTCTCGTTAACATGAACTCATCAACTAACATTCATGCTGGAACAACACTCGTCAATTGCTTTGTCATAAAAAGCATTCTGTGAGAATTAATTAACTATAAGGAATTTACAGTAGAGTGTTAGTAGTAGTAGTAAATTATGTGCTCCAAATCCTTTATATCAGTAAAGTTTATAATAAACTTATGTATATATGTAAATATATTCAACCCTACCCCAGCTGGTGGTTAAACATTTATCAACACATCAATTTCTTTCCAGAAAAAGAACAACCTGAAGTAGAAAAAGTCTTTTGCTTTTCTTGAATCCAGCTCAAAGTGTAGGCTTTTTGGGTGAAAAGCGGTCTTTCCCTCAGATACAGATGGAAAGCTGTTCATCTGTCTGGTTTGTTATAGGTCAACCACTGTATAAATCAAAGGGCAAGTGATGTCCCTTATACAGTAGTGAAGAAGGAACAGGATAGCTACCATAATGAGCTCTTATTCAGAAAGGAGAGGATGGGAAATATCCATCTGATGTTCACAAACTGAAGGGAAACCTACCATCAGTGTCCATAGCAATTAATCAATTCTACTTGACAGGAATAGCAAGGACTCTCTGTCTTGGGATATAATGAGTTCCTCAGTTGGCCAATCTTTCCTTCCTTCCTTCCTTCCTTCCTTCCTTCCTTCCTAAGTAGGCTCCACACCCAACATGGGCTTGAACTCATGACCCTGAGAAAGAGTCACATGTTCTGCCAACTGAGCCAGCCAGGTGTCTTCCTCTTGGTGTAATTTTAGGGACTAAGGCTCCCTTACTGGCCAGAGACTGTAAGGGATTTACTAGCCATAGACTGTTTCAAGCCAGTCTTGAAGGGAAGGAAGTACTTTGGATATAGAATTCCCTCTACATGTAGTGTAGTTTTGCTCTGTTTGCTTCTTGTAAAGTCCAAGTTTAAGAAATAATAGCCAAAGAGCTTGTCCGGATATAGATGTTAAGCCTGAGAAATCTCTTTTAATTATAGGTCTCTATGTTCTACCCATCTCCCTCCTTTTAGACTCCATGACCGCTGCCAAGAGGCAGCTAGAGTCAACGGGCTCCTATAAGAGGGCAACATCCTTGATCCCATTGGTGGCAGTAGGCTTTGTTCCCTTTCCCCGTGGGCACCAGTATTTAGACTGTCATTTGTCCATCACTGTTTATAACTGGTTCAAGTTCAAATAACAGAAACAGTTGGCTTTGGGACTCCCTTCACCGTAACTTATAGACCACAGGTAGGGAAAATTTCCCTTGGAAAAATAATGTTTCCTTCCTCTTCTGTCTGCGGCCTGAGTAGCTCCAGTCTGAGGTCATCTCTTCTGTTGGATTTTGCTGAAAGTGGTAGAAACAGCATGTGCCAATATATCAAAGGTTCACCACCATTTCTCCTAAACATGTTGCCTCAGCCAGGCCATTGCCTGCATTCCAACTAGAGCAGGCAACAATTTCACCAAATATCCTGCCACTCCAAAACAAGGATCACCAACTTTACAGTTTCAGGTGTCCAAGTCCTTATCGCTTAAAGCCCCATTTCTTGCACCAAGTCAATCCCACATTTTGGGTTTGCTTAAAACACCGCACTTCTAAATACCAAATTCTGTTATCAGTTATATTCAGCTCTGAATCATAAGACAGTTGGAAAACAACAGCATAAACTTATTAGTGATCTTCTTTTTCCCAGGAAATGAGAATTCTTGGGATGCCTGGGTGGCTCAGTTGGTTAAGCATCTGCCTTGGGGTCAGGTCATGATCCCAGAGTCCTGGGATCGAGTTCTGCATCAGGCTCTTTGCCCAGCAGGGAGCCTGCTTCTGCCTCTCCCTCTGCCTGACCTGCCCCCTGCTTGTGTTCTCTCACTCTTTGACAAATAAATAAATGAAATCTTAAAGAAAGAAAGAAATGAGAAACCTAGATTTAAGTAATATAGAGCTAATGTGACAGCTTCATCATCATGCCAGCTGGACACTCAACATTCAGCATTTTGTTCATCATCTCAGAGAGGAAAGAGTACAGAGGATTTATCTAGCCCCTTTAAGGAGCTTTACTAAAAGTCCCTTGTTCAAAATAATAGTATTAATAATAAATAGTGATAAATAGCAATTTCTGGTAAAATGGATCAAGATATCACCACAAATGGAAATCGGACAAAGCCACCCTCAGACATATGAAGTTCAAATTTTTCTACTACTATAATCATCTTCGTGCTATAACTGGAATAATTTCCAGAGAAACTCTAGGATTCAGTTGTCAAGGGTAACACTAGTGTCAAATTTGGACATTGGTAACCATGGTACAACTTTTGTAAGAAAGATGATAATAAAAAATGAAATCATCTATTGATGATTGGATAAGAGATCTGCCTCAACTTTACAGTTCTATAGCAATCTCTGCATTTTATAAATTCAAAAGGACTTCTCAGCTGGGATACAGTAATTTCATTTTCTCTAAAATATCAGTGTAATCACATGAAAGGGGAAAAGGCCCCAGGAGAAGTTCTTTTGCTATTAGCAGTAACATATATAAAACTCTTTTCAGAAAAGGACTGTTAATCATGTAATTGGAAAGGGCCCTAAGAAATCATTTATGCCATCTCGGACAGATAAATGAGCATCCTAACCTTAAAAATACACCCAAGGAAGAAGATTTAAACTCTTTTGTTGGCTTAATTATTATGGGCACTGCCTTGGAGCCATGTTAAAATGCCCTGGTGATTCTAGTTCTTCCAGCAGATATTTATTGAGCATCTACTATATGCGTAACACTGTAGGAGAAACAAAAATAGGAGACATGGTCTCTTGCAGCAAAGAGGTTATAATCTACTTAAAGAGATAAGGAGGTAGAAGAATTTGCCATGGTGTAAAATGGCTTTAAAAGAATTTCTGGAGGAGGGGGGACTCTGTTGGGCTTTGATAATAGAAAATATTATTATCTATCCAGTTTTTATCCATTTCTTCCTGTCCTTCACTCCTGATACCTGGTTCCCCCTCCCTCCACTCTACCCTCTTTGTTGCCATAGCTCAGGCTTTCATTATCTTCCACCTGTGCTCTTACAAGAGACTTTGAATTTGCCCCCATTTCCCCAGTCTTAACCACCAGGGTCTTTAGCAATTCCTGTCTGGCACTGTGAGAGAATGACCTTTAAAAAGATAGATCTATGGGCTTTTTCCAGGCTGGCATTACAGTGAGCTGAGCGAATCACTTGCCTTGGATGCAGAATTTAAGGGGCTGCCAGAAAATTCAGTAATCAAGATAAGTGATGTTTTAATGGGAAAAAAAATTTTTTTAAGTTAGTGAATATATTTCTTTTTTGAAAATTTTTTATTAACATATAATGTATTATTGGTTTCGGGGTACAGTTCTATGATTCGTCAGTCTTATACAATTCATAGCACTCACCATAGCACATAACCTCCCCAAAGCCCATTACTCCGCTACTCCATACTCTCACCCCCATCACCTTCAGCAACCCAGTTTGTTTCCTGAGATTAAGAGTCTCTTACATTTTGTCTCCCTCTCTGATTTCATCTTGTTTCATTTTCCCCTCCTTCCCCTATGATCCTCTGTCTTGTTTCTCAAATTCCTCAAATCAAGTGAGATCATATGATAATTGCCTTTCTCTGATTGACTTATTTTGCTTAGGACGATACCCTCTAGTTCTGTCCACATCATTGCAAATAGCAAGATTTCAGTTTTTGATGGGTGCAATATATATATCCCACATCTTTTTTATTCATTCATCTGTCGATGGACATCTAGGCTCTTTCCATAGTTTGGCTATTGTGGACATTGCTGCTATAAACATACGGGTGCACATGCCCCTTTGGATCACTACCTATGTATCTATGAGGTAAATACTCAGTAATGCAATTGCTGGGTCATAGGGTAGCTCTATTTTCAACTTTTTGAAGAACCTCCATACTGTTTTCCAAAGAGGCTGCACCAGCTTGCATTCCCACCAGCAGTGTAGGAAGTTTCCCCTTTCTCTGCATCCTTGCCAAAAGCTGTCATTTCCTGACTTGTTAATTTTAGCCATTCTGACTGGCTTGAGGTGGTATCTCACTGTGGTTTTGATTTGTATTTCCCTGATGCCAAGTGATGTTGAGCAGTTTTTTATGTATCTGTTGGCCATTTGTAATCTTCTTTGGAGAAATGTCAGTTCATGTCCTTCTCACATTTCTTGATTAGATTATTTGTCCTTTGAGTGTTGAGTTTGATAAGTTCTTTATAGATTTTGGATGGTAAATCTTTGTCTGATATATCACCTGCAAATATCTTCTCCCATTCTCTCAGTTGTCTTTTGGTTTTGTTGACTGTTTCCTTTGTTGTGCAAAAGCTTTTTATCTGGATGAAGTCCCAGTAGTTCATCTTTGCCTTTGCTTCCCTTGCCTTTGGCGATGTTTCTAGGAAAAAGTTGCTGCAGCTGAGGTAAAAAAAAAGGTTGCTGCCTGTGTTCTCAAGGATTTTGATGGATTCCTGTTTCATATTGAGGTCTTTCATCCAGTGTTGGTCTATTTTTGTGCATGGTGTAAGAAAATGGTCCAGTTTCATTCTTCTGCATGTGGTTGTCCAATTTTCCCAAAACCATTTGTTGAAGAGACTTGGTTCCCCCCTGCCCACCATTGGACATTCTTTCCCGCTTTGTTGAAGATTAGTTGACCATAGAGTTGAGAGTCCATTTCTGGGCTCTCTTTTATGTTCCATTGATCTATGTGTCTGTTTTTGTGCTAATACCATACTGTCTTGATGATGACAGCTTTGTAATAGAGCTTGAAGTCTGGAATTGTGATGCTGCCAGCTTTGATTTTCTTTTTCTCCATTCCTCTGGCTACTTGGGGTCCTTTCTGGTTCCATATAAATTTTAGGTTTATTTGTTCCATTTCTTTGAAAAACATTGATGGTATTTTGATAGGGATTGCACTGAATGTGTAGATTGCTCTAGGCAGCATAGACATTTTCACAATATTTGTTCTTCCAATCCATGAGCATGGAATGTTTTTCTGTTTCTTTGTGTCTTCCTCAATTTCTTTCCTGAGTATTCTGTAGTTTTCTGAATACAGATTCTTTGCCTCTATGGTTAGATTTATTCCTAGGTATCTTACAGTTTGGGGTACAATTGTAAATGGGATCTATTCCTTAATTTCTTTCTTCTGTCTTGTTGGTATATAGAAATGCAACTGATTTCTGTGCATTGATTTTGCATCCTGACACTTTACTGAATTTCTGTATGATTTCTAGAAGTTTTGGAGTGGAGTCTTTTGGGTTTTCCACATAAAGTATCATATCATCTGCAAAGAGTGAGAGTTTGACAACTTCTTTGCTGATTCGGATGCCTGTTATTTCTTTTTGTTGTCTGATTGATGAGGGTGGGACTTCTAGTACTATATAGAGTGGCAGTGGTGATAGTGGACTCTGCCATGTTCCTGATCTTAGGGAAAAGCTCTCAGTTTTTCCCCATTGAGAATGATATTCATTGTGGGTTTTTCTACAGATGGCTTTTATGATACTGAGGTATGTACCCTCTGTCTCTACACTGAAGAGTTTTGATCAAGAAATGATGCTGTACTTTGTCAAATGCTTTTTCTGCATCTATCATGTGGTTCTTATTCTTACTTTTATTAATGTATTGTATCACATTGGTTGATTTGCAGATGTTGAAACAACTTTTTAGTCCAGGAATAAATCCCTGTTGGAGGTGGTGAATAATCCTTTTAATGTACTGTTGGATCCTATTGGCTAGTATTTTGGTGAGAATTTTTGCATCCATGTTCATTAGGGATATTGGTTTCTAATTCACTTTTTAGATGGGGTCTTTGTCTGGTTTTGAGATCAAGGTAATGCAGGCCTCAAAAAATGAATTGGGGGACATCTGGGTGGCTCAGTTGGTTAAGCCGCTGACTTCGGCTCGGGTTGTGATCCCAGGGTCCTAGAATCAAGTTGTGCATCAGGCTCCTTGCTCGGCAGGGAGCCTGCTTCTCTCTCTGCCTCTGCCTGCCACTCTGCCTGCCTATGTGTACTCTCTCTCTCTGAAAAATAAATAAACAAATAAAATCTTTTTTAAAAAATGAGTTGGAGGTTTTCCTTCCATTTCTATTTTTTGGAAGTTTCAGGAGAATAGGTATTAATTCATCTTTAAACATTATGTAGAATTTCCTTGGAAAGCCATCTGGTCCTGGGCTCTTGTTTGCTGGGAGATTTTTGATTTCTGCTTCAATCTCCTTACTGGGTATGGGTCTCCTCAGGTTTTCTATTTCTTCCTGGTTCAGTTGGGTAGTTTATACATCTTTAGGAATGTATCCATTTCTTTCAGATTGTCTAACTTTCGGGCATATAATTGTTTATAATAAATTCTTATAATTGTTTGTATTTCTTTGGTGTTGGTTGTAATCTCTCCTCTTTAATTCATGATTTTATTTATTTGGGGCTTTCTCTTTTCTTTTTGATAAGTCTGGCCAGGGGTTTATCAATCTTATTAATTCTTTCAAAGAACCAGCTCCTAGTTTTGTTAATCTGTTCTACTGTTCTTTTGATTTCTATTTCATTGATTTCTGCTCTGATCTTTATTATTTCTCTTCTCCTGCTGGGCTTAGGCTTTCTTTGCTGTTCTTTCTCCAGCTCCTTTAGGTGTAGGGTTAGGTTATGTATTTGAGACCTTTCTTGTTTCTTAAGAAAGGCTTGTATTGCTATAGACTTTCCTATTCAGAGTGTCTTTGCTGCATCCCAGAGATTTTAAACACTTGTGTTTTCATTTTCATTTGTTTCCAGAGTTTTTTTTTTTAAGATTTTTTATTTATTTGCCAGAGACAGAGAGAGAGAGAGAGTACACACAAGCAGGCAGAGAGGCAGGCAGAGGCAGCGAGAGAAGCAGGCTCCCTGCTGAGCAAGGAGCCTGATGCAGGACTCGATCCCAGGACCCTGGGATCATGACCTGAGCTGAAGGCAGTGGCTTAACCTACTGAGCCACCCAGGCATCCCTGTTTCCATGAGATTTTAAAATTCTTTAATTTCCTTGTTGACCCATTCATTCTTTAGTAAGATGCTCTTTAGCCTCCATATATTTGAGTTCATTCCAACTTTCCTCCTGTGATTGAGTTCTAGTTTCAAAGCATTGTGGTCTGAAAATATGCAGGGAATCAACCCAATCTTTTGGTACCAGTTGAGACCTTATTTGTTATCCAGGATGTGATCTGTTTTGGAGAATGTTCCATGCACACTAGAGAAGACTGTGCATTCTGTTGCTTTGGGATGGAATGTTCTGAATATATCAGTGATGTCCATCTGGTCCAGTGTGTCATTTAAAGCTTTATTTCCTTGTTGGTCTTTTGTTTAGATGATCTGTTCATTTCAATGAGGAGGGTGTTAAAGTCCCCTACTATTATTGTATTATTGTTGATGTGTTTCCTTGATTTTGTTACTAATAAACTTATATAATTGCCTGCTCCTATGTTAAGGGTATAGATATTTAAAATTGTTATATCTTCTTGTTGGACAGACCCTTTAAGTATGATACAGTGTCCTTCCTCATCTCTTATTATAGTCTTTGGTTTAAAATCTAATTTGTCTGATATAAGGATTGCCACCCCAGCTTTCTTTTGATGCCCATTAGCATGGCAAATGATTTTCCACCCTCTCACTTCAGATCTAGAGGTGTCTTTCAGTCTAAAATGAGGTTCTTGCAGACAGCATATCAAAGAGTCTTGTTAATTAGTTAGTTTGCTTGTTTTATCCATTCTGATACCCTGTGTCTTTTGATTGAGGCATTTTAGCCCATTTACATTCAGGGTAACTATTGAAAGATATAAATTTAGTGTCATTGTATTGCCTGTTACTGTATATTGCCTCTGTTCCTTTCTGGTCTATGTTACTTTTAGATTTTCTCTTTGCTTAAGGAACCCCTTTCAATATTTCCCATAGGGCTGATTTGGTGTTTGCAAATTCTTTTACTTTTTGTTTGTCCTGGAAGCTTTTTATCTCTCCTATTTTCAATGACAGCCTAGCTGGATATAATATTCTTCGCTGCATATTTTTCTTGTTTAGTGTTCTGAATATATCATGCCAGTCCTTTCTGGCCTGCCAGGTCTCTGTAGATAGGTCTGCTGCCCATCTAATATTTCTGCTGTTGTAGGTTACAGACTTCTTGTCCCAAACCTTTGCCTCCTGGATTTTCATGGTTGTTCCCTTCCCCAAATTAGGGAAGTTCTCTGCTATAATTTGCTCCAAAATACCTTCTGCCCCTTTATCTCTTTCTTCATCTTCTGGAATCCCAATTATTTTAATATTGTTTCATCTTATGGTATTACTTATCTCTCGAATTCTCCCCTCATGATCCAATAGTTGATTAACCTTCTTTTTCTCAGCTTCTTTGTTCTCCATCATTTGGTTTTCTATTTCACTAATTCTCTTTTCTGCCTCATTTATCCTAGCAGTAGGAGTTATCCATTTTTTACTGCATCTCATTAATAGTCTTTTTTATTTCAACTTGGTTAGATGTTAATTCTTTTATTTCTCCAGAAAGGGATTCTGTAGTATCTTCTATGCTTTTTTCAAGCCCAGCTATTATTTTTATAATCATCATTCTGTACTCTACTTCCAACATCTTACTAATGTCCATATTGATTATGTCCCTGATTTGGAACTGCCTCTTATTCTTTTTTTTTCTTTTGAGGTTTTTCCATTTTGGCATTTTGTTCAGAAAAGAATAGATGAATGTGAGAACAAAATGCTAAAAGGGTCACAACGACCCCAGAAAAATATACACTAAACGAATCAGAAGACATATGTAACCAGTTGGGGGGTGGGATAGAAATGGGAAAGAAAAGAAAAGAATATGATCATGCTCATGGATAGAATAGAGCCACACACTAGATTTCTGGTGTATTTTTGGTCTATTAGAAGAAACTGCCTCCGAAAATTTTAAAGAAAGGAAAACTTGTATATATACAAAAATAAGGATAAATATGATGCAGGCATGGAATATGACTATAATGATGAAAATTTTAAAATATTTTTAAAAAAGAATTGATAAGCTGGTTGAAAAAAGAAAGAAAGAATTAAAAAAAAAAAAGATGATAATGTGATCAGGCAGGAGACTAGAACAAAGCCATATGCTAGATTTAGGGTATATTTTGGTCTGTTAGAGGAAACTGTATCCCAAAAACTGTATCCCAAAATTTTAAAGAAATAAAACATATATGTACAAAAAATAAAAAGAAAATACAGTGAAGGGAAAGAATATGACTGTAAAAATGAAAATTTAAAAAGATTTTTTAAAGGTATTGATAAGATAAGATGTTGGATGAAATAGGAAAGAGGAAAAATTCAAAAAAAAAAAAAAGAAAGAAAAAGAATAAATAAAGTTTTAAAAAATTTAACTTTGAAATACTAAAGAATCATAGGGGGAAAGCCATGAGTTAATTCCATGTGCTGTATTACCCTAGCTCTGTAGTTCCACAGTTCTCATTGATCTGTAGACTTGGTCTTGACTGGATGTTCTTGCTGATCTTCTGGGGGAGGGGCCAGTTGCATTGATCCTCAAATGTTTTTGGCATTTACACCACCCTTGCCAGGGTCCAGGTAGAATTGCACCACCCTTGCCAGGGGCCAGGCTAAGTAATCTGCTGGGGATCCCTCTCAGGAGCTTTTGTTCCCTGAATGCTTTCTGTACAGCTTTGGAGGAGAATGAAAATGGCAGCATCCCAATATCCAGCCCAGAGGAGCCAAGAGCTTGTGGCCCCACTCCTCAGTGCACCTTGGAGAAAAGCAGTGAATCCCTCTTGTCTCCCTGGTCTCCCACTGCATTCTGAGCTCACCCAGCCTATGACTGAGCAGTTCTGTCTCTGTCACACAGCCCCATTTAGAGTCTCCAAATGTAGCAGATTCCTGTACCACTCCTCCCAGAGGAGGAAGGGGTGTCTCCCCAGATCTGCCACTTGTGGGGTCCCTGTTCGAAGAGCAGTGACCCAATTGTGCCTTGGATCATGGTTTATTGTAACCCTGAGTTGAGAGCCCCTCCTCGGCTCCATCTCTGCCGCTGGCTTCCCCGCTCTGATACCTGGAGCTCTGCCACACTCAGACACCCCTGATCTTTCTGTGACCCCACGGGACTTGAGACTACACTGACCCAGTGAGGGCTCCACCCCCGCTTAGCCTCTGGAGCGACATCCCTCCATAGAGGAGACTTCTAGACGTTCCGATTTTGTGTTCTGCGGCTCCATCACTTGCTGTGAGACGGCTGATGGACACTCCCTCCCATATATTGCCTTGGATTCATTTCTCTGGACATCCTACCTTGCAGTAAATGGTCACTTTTCTGTTCATAGAGTTGCTGCTATTCTTCTCTCCTATTTCCTGTTGAGTTTGAGGGGTTCAGAATGGTTTGCTAACTATCTAGCTGAATTCCTGGGACCAGAAGAATTTAGGTCTCTTACTCCTCCACCATCTTCCTCCTCTCTGGAAAGAAATTTTAAGTAAAAGGTAATACAAATAACCCATGATAAAGAAAATGTCAAAATTTTACTTTTTTTTTTATTTTTTAAATGGAAGCCTTTTTCTTAAGCTTTTATTTATTTATTTGACAGAGAGTGAGAGAGCACAAGCAGTGGGAACAAGAGAAAGAGTGGGAGAAGCAGTCTACCTGCTGAGCAGGCAGCCTGAATGCAGGGCTCGATCCGAGGACCCTGAGATCATGACCTGAGCTGAAGGCACACACCTAACCAACTAAGCCACCCAGGAAACCCCAAAATGTCAAAATTTTAAATAAAAACAGTATCTGACTGTGCCAAAACTAAGTCATATTAGAGTCTGAGACAAAAATAAAAATGTGTGCCCCTAAACACATGTTTTTATGTATTTTGTTTGGTTTTTATGTATTTTTAAATGGTTGTTTTCTGGACCATTAAGATAGCTTTAAAAAATACTGACAAGTTGAATAGCAGATATATTAAAACTCACAACATTATTTTAAGTTTAAATATTTTAATTATATGCCAAATACAACTTATTGTAATTTTATTATTTTTGCTCTGATAAATACAAACTCGCCAATTCAACAATACTTTCAAGATCTATTTCTTGCCAAAATGCCTTTGTTCCTATTACTATTTCTGTGTGGAATGCACTTGTCCAAATGTATGCCAGATACATGGTTATAGATTTTCCAGAAATAAGCTTTTCCTGAACCACCCGCTCCTCTTCCCTCTCCTCAGACAGAACCGACCCCGCTTCCCTTGTGCTTTTCACTGCAGTCAGTGAGAACCTCTGTCAAAACATTCTGGAGCATTTTGGGTAGATGTATTTTACTATTAGTCTTCTTCCAGAGTAGGGCAAGGATTGCTTGTACTCATTCCTGAATTCTCAGGGTCTTACTACAATGTCTGGGACTCTACAGGTCCTTAATAATGTTAGTTGAATGGCTGGATTAATGAACAAACCACAACAAAACTGTGTTAAGCATATTCAAAGAAGAGTCAGTAAAAATGCTTTGGTAGAAAGTTACAAGATACTTCAGATAAAGCCAAACATTTATGTTTACACAGCAAAAACATAGTACATTACTACAAAATATCCAAGTCATTCAGTGTAATGAATTAATTAGCTGTTTAGTTGTATTATACTTAAAATTGTCTGGTGGACTGTCATTTTAGCAAGTCCAACTTGTTGGCCCTCTGTTGAGGAAGGGACAACTTCAGGCAGGGAGACAAAATTAAAATGTATTATGATAGTTTGTTGTGAAGTGACAGAGGCCTCTCAGAGCTGGTGGAAGAAGACAGGAAAAGCACAGTCTGGCTGGAAAAGTTATAAAGAATATTCCATTGCATTCTGATAACTAGAAGGAGGGATGCCAGGTGAAGAATTTTTACCCCAGTCCAATTTTTCTGAACCTCTGTAGAGCTGAAGTTTCAGATATTGTTCAAGGCCAAGGTCTTTGTCAACATCTAGGTCCATTATATCCATTAAGCATGAGGGTGCCAAACCCAAGGTCCATGAGTTTTCCAAGGGCCTATAAAAATGTTTGAGATGTTACCCTCCCCCACAAAAATTCTTCACTCTGAAACCAGAAAGGAAAATTGCAATACAAAAACTAGCAAATGTTTCATTAAACCCCTGAAAAAAATATTTGGAAATATAAAAAATATTTTATTGACTCCACAATATGCAAGGAAGAATGTAGTATTGAAATGAATAAGTGTTAATTAAATACCTCTAAATTGTGGCAGTATGTCAGCTGGTTGAGGGCATCTCAACTCATTTCTTCTATATATGTATTACATTTAATGTGGAATGTGAGTGCATTTCAATACACATGATAAAAGGCAGGTGGCCACCAAAAGTAAGGGTTCCTAGAACCTGGCAACAATGGAAACCACCTCGTCCATGTACTCGATCGTAGTTTACAACAGGCTGAGCTTTACCCCTGCACCTCACAGGTGAATTCTCAAGGGTGAGTCAACGTCCGTAGGATATGGCTACAGTTGCGGTGGCTTCTAAGCATCCGAGCAGTACCTTAAATGAGAACTGGCCATGAAATACGACATTCTTTAGTTAATCTATGTCTTCAGTTAACATTGTGTTCATTTAAAAAAAAAAAAGTTCAAAAAACATCTTCCAGTGAACACTACTGATGGCATACAGTAGCAAAGAAAAGGTTTCTCCACAAGTGGTGGTTATCCGTACGGGATGATAACCTGATTATATCTATGATGAAAGTACGTTATGAAATGTACTTTGCCTTTACCCCATTGTGAACAGAGAAGTTGTTTTGGATGCAATGTATAGCAGGGACGCTAATGTTGAATTAGGTGCTGAACTACAGAATGGTCTATGGGATGAATAACCAAGAACATTAGGAGCTTGTTCTTTCAACTGTCTTGCAGCTGTCTTGAAAGCATGAATAGTTCTTTCAACTACCCATAAACTGCTAAATGTGTGCCATTTTCAAAGGCCTTTTCTTAGGGACTCCGTGTCACATACACTAATTTACCAAGCACCGATCTTGCCCAGGTGTAGTCGATTTCTCACGACGGCAGTAGCATGCATAGGTGGTAGGGTCACAGTACAAGCAGCTGGGTCTCCTGGTACACAGGCCTGGGGCCTACCTGCAGTTACTTTAGCAGGAGCAATGGTTACGGTGAGGGCCAGAGGTGACTCGCATTATAATTCTATTGCCGTGGACCAATGTCTATAGAAACCGGAGGCACCTCTGGAAATGACTACTCACCATTTTCGAGATGAGCAAATTGTCTCTCAGTAATTTTATCTGGCCAAAAAGGGAAATGGAAGTTTAGTTCATTTGAGAGAAAAAATGGTCCTTGCTCTTATCCCTGCCTTGGAGCAGGTTCAAGGGTGTTCGAGTCTGGAGAGAACATCATTTGGAATCTGCACCATTTTATTCTGGTTTTCTCTGCTTCATCAATTGAACCGAGTTATTCCTAGACATTAGATCACTGGAAATGCTCATTTGCTGGGCTTATTTTATGCTGCCCCGGCAAAAAGCTTGCATTTCCCTAAAATTCCTACTAATGGTTGACTGAGACTATCCATATCCACAAACCCCTGAATTCTGCAAGGTTTTTTTTACCCCTCTCCCTCTTACAGATCAATCACAGTAATTTCCCCAGAGTCACACAGTTCTTGGGTGCTAAAGCTTTCACGAGATGTTCATTTCACCTCTCTGGTCACAGAATTTTTTTCTACCTGGGTCTCCATGTACCCTTGGCTATTTCTTCAGTTTCTTAATTCAAATTCTGAAAAAGCCAAATAGAACTGTTAACGTTCACAGTTCAACAAAAACATCTGTTACAGCCAGTTGCTGACTGACTTGTAATATTCATCTTCTCTGCCAGATCTAAATTGGACCTGAGAGAATTTCCACATTTTCTGGTAAACTATGAACGGCTCCATACTGGAGCATTTTCCTGATAGAAAAAAAAAAGCTCCCATATCTCTTCTTAACACCTATGAAGAAAATTGGCCCCGAATGGGAAACTGTGGCTTCTTGTGGGAGGGGAAAAAGTGGAGTCTGTCTTGCTTTGTCTGAGAAGCTAACTCCTTTTCCCACCACCAAATCTAACCACCGTGTGCACCTAGGTCTACACAGTGTACGTCGCCACCATTGTGTTAATGCGCATGTACATCAGCCACTCCCTTGTACGCAGCCTCCATCCTGATTCTCCTACTTGCAGAATCTACTTGCTTCGCCAAGCTGTTTCTCTCTCCTAGATCCTTCAACATTAGCGTACATAGGTGCTCTAATATCTTCCATTTAAAAAAAATCAATCCTTTCCTGGATTTCATATCCCCTCGAGCCATGCCCCATTTTTCTTCCAGCTTCTCAAAAAGGTGACCTGTGCTTCCTGTTTTCATTTTTTCTTCCTTGCTCTCTTCTTAGCCCACATCAACCAGACCGCCATCACTGCAACTCCACTGAAACCAGTCTCATGAGGGTCACTGTGGCGAAGGGGACCATATGTTCTTGTTTGCCCAGGACAGTACCAGTTTACATATATGGTGTTGGAAGAATTATTAATAACTTTAAAAAGTCATGGTTTGGATATAAATTGCTTAGGCTATAAATCATGCTACTAGTGACCTCCATTTGCAAACTTTCCTGGTCACTTCTCGCTGCGGTATTCCTCAACATCCCAGCAGTGCTTCTCATTGACCTCTAAATGTGGCACACTGCCAGGGTTTCAAATCCCCTGGCTTCTCTCTTGTTGCTTCTGGCCCCATATTCTCCCTATAAGTCACCTCATACAGTCCCCTAGCTTTAGACACTACGTATAGTTTGATGGCTCACAAATTTTTACCTCTGTCTGGGACAGTCTTCACTGAACTCTAAATTCACCTTTGCTGCCTACATGGTAGTCCACCTGTTCGTCTAATAGGCAGCTTGATATAACAGCCCAAATAGAACTTTTAATTCCCTTCCACCCTTTACCTGTCCTTCCCTTGGGGCTCTTGGTGAATCCTATCTCTGTTGCCTCAGCTACTGCAGTAAAAAAAATCTGTGCTTCATCCTCTTCTTACTCCTCCGTCATAACCCATATTCAAGAACTTCAGCAAGTTTTATTGACTCTTTCAAAACCAGCCATCTTGCTGACCACTCTTCACCCATCTTACTGTCCTCACGGTCGGAGTCACCCTATGTCCTCACCAGGACCTCCAGGGGGGCTTGTTTCGATTCCTGCTCCTGCACAGAGCCCGTACAGGATATCAGATCAAATCCTCCATAGGATTTCTATAGGGCCATGAGGATAAAATCTAGATTTCTGTCTGTTGCTTAGAAGGTCCTGGTTTCCTCCGTTTCCGTGAGCTCATTTGTTAGCACTCTGTCCCTTTCTTTCTCTGTTCTGTCTACCAGATGGCATCTGTGTTGTGATTATGTGCCTCAGGACCTTTGATCTTATAGTTCCCCACTACCTGGGAAGCTCTTCTTCTGTGCTTTTTCATGGTTTTACTCCCTGACTTCTTCAGGTCTGACCCCCTAACTAAGGTAGCACCCCCATCACTCTCCATCCCCTTCGGCTGCTTTCATTTTTCTTTCTGGCACTTATCAGTGCTCAAAATTGTAGTGCCCTTGGGTATTCTTATTCTCTCTCCCCTCCATCATAATGTAAGTGCAGATAAGAGAAGAAAGAAGTTGCATGTCTTGTTCATCCCTGAATCCATAGTGTCTCATTTAGCATTACCATATAGTAGATGCTCAATTAACATGTGCCAAAGAAATGAATGAATCTGTTCTCAACCAAGTGAATTCAGAATTGTGAGCCCTCCTCATCTCATCAAGTATCTGTTTCCCTCTGTACTTGTTGAATATTGGTTCTATTATCTGCATTTTTAAAGACCTGTCTAGTTGAGGAACACTCCCATAGCCTGTAAACTCCCAAAAGGCAGTGGTGGAGGAGCTAATTAACCTACTTTAGGCCCAAAGAGCTACACATCAGAGTGTCTATACTTCTTGTGTCCCTTTTAAGACATGTAGACACATACATGTTGAACCATAAAGGCAACCATGGATATTCCAGTTGTAAACATCCCTAGACTGTCTTCCTTGTTAGTTTCTTACTCAATTTTCACATATACTTCAATTATGTTTCCCATCTGATTCCAAACCTACCTTTGGGAATGAATTGGGGTGAAAGAGAACTTCAGAAACACATATATAATTCTCCCGATTCCCAAGAGAAATGAAAACATAGTCAAACTGTCCGAAGAAAGATAGAAGAGTCAGAAGTACATAGTAAATCAGTTATTTATGCAAAACATGGAAAAAAACAGAAATGACAGTCTTTTACCAGTAAAATTATCTACCATAAGTACATCTAAGCAATCAGTACTTCCCTGTCATCTTCAGTATTTATCACGTGACTCTGTTCCCTATGAGGCTTGGTGCTCAGGTCCTCCTTGGGAATTTTACTTCTGCAGCGCGTCTTGGTCTCTTAGTCATTTCCATCAGCACATCCTCATTGGGAAAGCCCAGGCCCCATGGGTGGTGCATTTCAGCTGGGACAAATGAAGCCTTTGGTTGATTGTAGGGAGGGATCTGGGCACAGGTGGAGTTTAAAAATGCTTTATAATATGGTCAGTACCACAATTCAAGAACTCTCTAAATTGCAGTATGAATAAGGTTTGTGATGACAGAATGTTTTGACATAAAGACATCATTCCACTGAAGAAGTCATAGGCATCAGAACTCCCCATGACCTGGATGAAGTATTCTTCAAGACTCCTACCAACTGTACTGATTCTATATGCCCTGAAAGAATTTCTATTAATTTGACTTCTCAATAATTCTGATACCAGCAAAAAATTGTTTCCTTTGGATTCTCCCCCAAGGTAAATTAACAATCTATCATTTGATCTTAGCCTTTCAAATATGAATTTCTTTTAATTCAGTAATTTTGTTTTTTTTTCTTATGGGACAAACCAGCAATATAATAAAAAACTTTATAGAAGAATACTTATGATAACATTATTTACAAATGTGGCAAATTTGGAGTGGCAGGTGTTATGTGTTTGAGAGTAGTCTGGAAAATGGTACAGCCACAGTAGAAGACAAGCATGGAAGCTCCTCAAAAAATTAAAAATGTAACTACCCTGTGATCCAGTAATTATACTACTGGGTACTTACCCCAAAAATACAAAAACACTAATTCAAAGGGATACATGCTCTCCTATGTTTATTTCAGCATTATTTACAATAGTCAAGATATGGAAGCAGTCCAGGTGTCCATCCACAGATGGATGGATAAAGAAGATGTGATAAATATACATAATGGAATATTACTCAGCCACAAAAAAGAATGAAATCCTGACATTTGCAACGACATGGATGGAGCTAGAGAGTGCAATGCTAAGCCAGACAAGTCAAAGAAATGCAAAAACCATATGATCTCACTCACATGTAGAATTTAAGAAACAAAGCAAATAAGCAAAGGACCGAAAAAAGAGAAAGGGGGTGAGACAAACCAAGAAAAAGATTCTTAGCTATAAGGAACACACTTGTGGTTAGCAGAGGGGAGGTAGGGAGGGGATTGGGGCAATCAGTGGTAGGGATTAAAGAGTGCACTTACCATGATAAAAAAAAAAATTAAAATAATTTTTAAAAAAGAAAAGAAAAAGAAAAAAAAAGAGTGGCCTGGTAAAATACTTGATGGTAAATTCTTGTGTATGCCATCATTAAAAAACATTTTAATGTCTATCTGCTGATATTTGAAACTGCTCACAGAATGAAAGAAGTTAGATACAAAGCTCTGCTTTATATGATCTCGTGTGTGTGTGTGTGTGTGTGTGTGTGTGTATGAGCTATAAAATATTATAAAGGAAGATACCCAAATGTCAATGGTTGCATCAAATGATAATTAAAAAGATGGTTCTTATTCTACTTTATATTCCTTTTTTCCATCTTATATATTTTTTAGTAATTTCTAAATTTTGCATGAGTATGTAATACTTTTTAAATCAGAAAGCTCTACATAAATTTACATCTTTTTATGTGGTATTTCAGTCAAACATGATATTTTTTTCTGAGATACATCACATGTCCTCTATACATCTTGCCCCAAAGAATAAGTTTACTCTGCAGAGGTCACCAAGTTCTAAATTAGTTACCCAAATCATTAAGGATGGAGTCTCTAAAAATATGCAATTTTAAAAATGCAATTTAACTGGAGGTAGAAATGCCGCCATGTAGAAAATTGTGAGAATGTTCATCCTTACATGATCACAGCAATGACATGACACGATTAAAATCCTATTCAAAATCCAAATGCCCAGGTGCCTATTACTCATCAGGTGCCTGAGGAGTTAATTTCCAGAAAAATGAGTAAGTCACACAAATTGTGACATATCTATTCTCCTACCTCCCATCTCTGAAAATATCCAGAATAGGCTCTAAGAGCTGTGCAAAAATGGCAAACCCCCATACAGATAAAAGATCAAGGGAGGGAAGGGAGATGAAGCAGCAGACAAGATAACAGACAAGATAATTACAGAGCTTTAAAAGCCTTGGATTTATTTTTAAGATGTAAGAGCTCTATTTAGAAAAGCCCATAGCTAACTTTATGTGAATCTTGAATGGATTGTTCTGAAACATGTAAATAGTAATGAAATGAAGGAGAGGACAGTCTGCTTTGTTTTCCGCATGAGGTCTACCTGGCTAGCCTCAGAGCTAAGGTGGTCCCGTGACCTTCTGTCCTTTGCATCCACAGTTAAGTCCACTGACCTCCCCAACTGGTAGATCAGGGCCTGGGGTTTGGTAGGACCTCACTCTCTAATTTCCCATCATGGCTCACACAATAAAATCACTGTCTGCCGAAGAAATAAGACGCTCCTTTCTGCCTTTCTCTCTCTCACAACTTCCCCAGAGAGGAAAAGTAATCTACCTCAGTCATGGGGTAGGAAGAGATGACTTTTTTGGTTTTGAGCAAGCCTGTTTTCGGGCAAGACTTGCCCTTCTCTCTGAATCTCCCATTGGCCAAGGTAGCCGTGTCTTCCTCTGCTGGGCTCTGACCCATAGCTGGGGTCCCACAGTCTTCTATCTGCAGTAGGAGCTTCGAAGGGCAACCTGTGGTCTAGACAGAAGGTCTACCAAGTATTAAAAGATGACCTTTTGGTCTCTGTCTGACTCCACTGTGGTTCCAAATTCTGAGAGGAAAAAGGATTTGGTTGTTGCCTCAGAGAATCCCAGAAAGCTGCCTCTCCTTGAGTGATCTTAAATGTCTACTTACCTATCCACATGATGATAGGATGGCTCTCTCACGGAAGCAACAATGTGAGGCTGAATATTGCCAATATAGTCAATCATGAGAAAGGCTGAGATTGAGGCTGCAGACCATATTCTTGTTGATACATTCCAATTGATGGAATCTACAGATAGGATTTATGTGAAAGGAAACAAAAACTCAGCATTCTGGGGAAGAATGGATTGATGGATGACCTTTGGATTAGAGGAAGCATTGTGACTTTTTGCATAAGAAAATAAATTAGGGATTTGTTTTAGAACATCAATTATAAGGAATTTTAGTCTGGTTCAATTCAGGATCCAAATCTATGGGTGGCAATATCATGCTCAGAATGTAATATATCCTTTCCAGGCAAAAGAACTATAGAGCCATAGTCCTTGACCCTGGGAGGATGCATTTCTTTAAGTGTGGGTGACATCACCTACTCTTGAAAGTAAACAATGTATGTCATGTCCTCGTCCTCCGCGAGGCAGATGCCAAGACACGATTAACTAGGCAAAGGTGTCCTCAGGGGAAATGTTTGTGGAGAAGGAGCTGGAGAAGTTACAAGTCCTCAGACCTGATGCAAGTCTGAGGAAAGAAACATCCCCCCACAACAAGGGCATCAGGAGTTCTGGAGCTAATCACAAGATCCCTGGGTCTCCCGGGGGTCGGCCTGATTTTGTGTCTCTGACCCACTGAACCCCTGGCTTAGAGCAGCATAGGAAGCGTGGCCTTGGCACCAATCACAAACATGGTGGTGGGTTTCAGAGTGTCCCTCGGTTTTGCTCCCCATACGTGGGGGTCTGTGAGGCTCATCACTGTGACCGCCAGAACCAAGATCTGGCCACCAAGAGGAACAAGGTTAGATTGTTTTCAAAGCTGTATTTCCCCCTAGTCATTAGCTAAGAATGTCCCACCAGCAGAATGTTGCTTTCACTTACCCTAGGGAAGAACTGGTCAAGGAATGTGTTGTTTTTAGCATGTCATGCACGTAACTGAGAAACATGCAAAGGAAAACCACTTGCCAATGAGCAAGACGAGCTCAAGGGGTGTTCAGAATTGGGCAAGAATCGTTCACTGGAGATCCCAGGGTAAGGTACTGCATGCGGCATTCCATGGTGGTCTTTCCTCAAGGATCGTGTCTACTCTGAATACGAGGTCCCCATCACCTGCTAAGTGTCTGCATTCGCAGTGTGTGGAGTGTGCGCTCGTGTGTTTATGAGAGAGACGCATGGTCTTGAGCTGAGAAGCAGAGAGGGGGCAGAGGTCCCTAAAGCCCAAACACATGTCAGTAATCAGTCAGTAACTAGAAGGTCCAAGTGGAGCTAAATTTAAACATATGTTTTTGGTTTAAGAAACCTTGTTCTGACGGCCAAAGGAAGAGAGGCTCTTTAATTTTTCTTTTAACCATCCTGAATTTATAATAGGGTGGTCTCATGAAGCAAAACATAATAAAATGCATTTATCGGAAACACATTTATGCTTGTATTGGAGGAACAGGGTCATAATAATTTATCTAAAAGTTTTATGGTAGGTTAGGCAAGGCCTTTATTTTCCAACGCTTTTGCATATTTCACATAGGCCTGTGTCATGTACTTTTTACAACGGGTTCCTCAGATGAATCCTGTGGACCATCCCTGAGACCTTTGCTTCTTCTCGTACGCCGGGGTGAGATGAGGTTTCCTTGTCATCAAGCAAGAATTTGAAATGTCTTGTAGGATCCAATCTGGTCAGATGGGTTGGTTTCACCCCGCGATGGGATTCAGCAGGAATTTTCTTACCAACAGATAATGCTGGCCATGCAGTCCTCTCCACACAGAGGAGCTTAACTCTCTGGATCACCAAGGCCAAGAGGGAGTAAGAGGTTTGGCTTTCAGAACCTTTCCCCTCCTTCCTTAGCTTTCTCAGAGCCTTACCCTTGCCTCATGCCCTTGACCTAAGCTGATGGGAGTTTTGAGGAAGTGGCTATTGTGAAACTTGGTGCTTTGCAGGGGTATTATTGAGGCGACTGTTGATGACATTAAAATGTCCCCTCCTCTGGGGGAGCTTCTGACTTGTCTCAGTCCTTGGAAAGACCGTGTCTCTCTGGTGCAGCTGGTCAGTGTTTCCCGAGCAGGCACCTTCAGGCTTGATTCCGATCATGCTCTCCTCTTTGCGTTGGCCACCAAGAAGCTCCGAGGCAGATTCACAAATGGTCTTTAACCACGATGCAGCCCTCACAGGCCCTTGTCTGTGTCCTGAATTTACCCCACTTCACCGTATTCTTCCATCTTTACTTTTGTTTCTTTCTTGGCATAGAATCATGACATTAGTTTTAGGTGTACCACATAATGACTCAAAATTACCTTCACTTTCTTGTTATTTGATTGTATTGTTTTTTGGTGTTTGGTTTTTGTTTGTTTGGTTGGTTGGTTTGGGGGGGGGTTGTTAGTTTTATTGTTTTGTTTTTTGGGGTTGGTTTTTTTTTTTTTTTATTCCACAGTAATTAGCTTTGGTGGGAAAAATGTGATATATAAACTTCCTGGAGTTCTAGCGTGAACTAAAACCAAGTGAATTCTTTCCAGATCCACAAGAATTTTTCCACTTTTTCTGATGATCTCTAGGGCTGCGAACGGTATGGTAGGTCATTCCCTGCAGCAGTAGCCCGTCGGAGAAGACATCTCTGGTTTACTGGAATGAGAATGTTAGCTGCTTCTGACAATAGGTACGGCTTGCAGGCTGGGAGCGCGTGCTTCTGCATGCATGTGCGCGCGTGGAGCAGTCGCAGAGAAGGTGTCCAGATCCCCCAGGAGACACGCAAAGAGAATGGGAGCCTTGTCACCTGGTTGCCTCTCCCTCCCTCTTCACTGGTTTTCCAGAGCTGCGTCACCCTGACAAGTTCAATTCTCTCCAAAAACACATCCCTCACCCTTGCGTGGCCACTCCCTCAGGTACCTGAACTCTGTCCTCTTTCTGTGTGACACACGCTTTTACTTCTGAACTGTATCCCTCATCATTGCCCTTCCCAGCTGGGCTTTTCTTCCTCAGTTTTCTGTGCTGTTCTTCACAGCCTTCAACACGCCAAGTAACATCTGATGCTCTTGTTACACAGACTTTTTTTTTTGGAGAGGCCATCACAAATTTACAGAGATAAAAATAACAATATGAGTGATGTATTGTGCAAATCTTTTAAGAAGCCTACAAAAACAGCAGAAAGAAATCAATTAGAATTGCCATGGCAACTACCAACAATTTTTATATGCAAGAATGAAATAAAATAAGAAAAGTAACAAAGTAGAAAAAGCCTAAACCGATTGAAATACCGTGAAGTGTTTAAAGTAAGTACTATAGAGCGAAGCCTTGGGAAAATAGATTTCATTAAGGTAAATGAAATTGAGTTTAACTCTTGATTACACATGAGCTAGGTATGTATTGTGGAATAAACTATTATTGATGGACTCTTGATGTAATTTGGGGGGGAACAGTATTTTTGGAAAACAAGTTTAGACAGGTTGGAGAAGTACATTAAAATGTATAAAATGCAATTTTAAATAATATATTTTCTAGGGGAAGATTTCTTAACTTCTAAGAATATTGAAAGCCCACACATTAAATTTGATAGTTCAAGGTAAATTAAAGAGGTTGGACTTGATATGTAATAGAAGTAACTGATGGAAATTGGCAAAAAGCCCAGAATTCTAGAATATGTATGATCTGGGTTTCTGTGCTGGCCCCCTAGAGTTAAGATGGCAACTCTGTTGCTTCCTGAATCAATGTGTGTAAAACACCCCTGAGTTATCCGGAGCCATGAATCCCAACATGACCACGTCTGAAACCCATCCCACACCTGTTAAATTAGAACACTTGAGGGTGTAACATGGGCATTCGTGTTTTATAAATGTGACGCCGTTGTACATGCAGCCGGTGTTGAGAACCAAGGTTGGGTCCATTCATTCCGCAGCTTGCTTACGTTCCCTTTGGTATGATCTTGTTGGAGATCCTGGGTGTGGTAGGCAGCACAATTCCCCTTCCCCACAGCTGTCTGTCTCCTCCCCCCTGGAAACCATGAATATTTTAGGTTAATAGAAAAGGGGAATTAAGGTGGCAAATAGAATTAAGGTACATAATCAGGTGACTTTATGATAAGGAAATTACCCAAGTGAGCCCACTATAATCTCAGGGGTCCTGACAAGTAGAGGAGGGAGGCAGAGCAAAGAGAACCAAGGAATTATCAGTGGGAGATGGACTCAGTCTGACTCACAGGAGTAAGGGAGTCACCAGTCAAGGAATATGTGCAGCTTCTCGATGTTGGGAAATGTGATGAAATGGGTCTTGCCTAGGGTATCCAGAAGGGAGACAGCTCTGGAACACCCTGATTTTAGCCCAGTGAGACCCACTTTGGACTCTACACTTCCAGAACTGAAAGATAATCAGTGTGTGTTGTTTTAAGCGACTTCATTTGTGGTTATCGGATATAGCAGCCATAGAAAACTAATACAACCTGTCTCCATAAATTTATCACCAAGAAAAAAAAAAAAAATCCTCAGCCTTATGTAGTCCAAAACAGTCAGTATAACTTCTAGACCCAAGACGGGTCTTGCTCTTCCACTGCGGGGTTGCCGTTGCTATTGCTATTGTGAATTTCCTCTTTGGCCTCCCACATAAGATAGAAGATTGCAGCTCATTCTGACATGCTGCCTCACTGTCTGGATTCCTGTTCAGCCTCTGGTGTGAATACCCTTAAGAAATACAGCTCCCGGGAACCTGGGTGGCTCTGTCACCCTGGTCACCTTCCAACTCTTGATTTTGGCTCAGGTCATGATCCTGAGATCATGGGATAGAGCCCCACAACGGGCTCCCTGCTCTGTGGGGAGTCTGCTTGTCCCTTTCCCTCTGTGTCTCCCCACTGTGGTGCTTACACTCTCTCTCTGTCTCAAATAAATAAGTAAATAAAATCTTTTTTTTTTTTTTATTTTTTTGAAGAAGGAAATACAGCTCCTTTCATTTTGGTCTTGGCCAAAAGTTCCTACAGTTTGTCTTCTGTCAGTTGCTTCATAATATTCAGCTTTTCCTCTGATAACCTTTGCCTTTCAGGAATCTATACCCTCAGAGTTTAGATAACTATCCCTTTTCTTTTCTTTTCTTTTCTTTTTTTAAGATTTTATTTATTTATTTGACAGAGAGAGATCACAAGTAGGCAGAGAGGCAGGCAGAGAGAGAGGAGGAAGCAGACTCCCTGCTGAGCAGAGAGCCCGATGCGGGGCTCGATCCCAGGACCCTGAGATCATGACCTGAGCCGAAGGCAGAGGCTTAACCCACTGAGCCACCCAGGCGCCCAACTATCCCTTTTCTAACCTGAAAACATACCCAGCATGATTAAACCTCCTTCTGGGGACAAAGGCGAGCTGCAAGGTGCACAGGACCTCATTTTCCCCTTTCCTACAAAGAAGAACACTTTGTCCTGCCCCAGCCTCTGCTTCTGTGATTCCAGGCTTTCCTCGTGTTCCCTCTCTCTGGGGGTGAGTTCCAAAGCTGGTTTTCTGGCATTCTCCCTTGCCCTGTAGGAGTAAGAAACACAAATCTCCAGCAGGACATTACAGCCCACTGTAACCTCAGGATAACGCAGTCTCACGACACGATGCAGCCGAAGGGAAACTTCTTTGGGGTTTTCGTAAGATCTTTCGGACACCAAAACCATGTGTATAGATCTGGCAGTCTCAGGTGAGTTAGAAAGTTGACGTAAGAAGTATCAGAATTTAAGAAAGACATCGCTGTCGCAGGTATTACCCAGAAACTGACGCCGCTGGTCCTCCCTGGGACATAACAGGCTCACGTGTGATGGCCATCTTGCCTTTTGTTTAGTCACGGGGCTGGGGTCCGATGCCATCCATTACTACCATTCAAATGTTAGGAAGGGAAACTTGATAGTAGGTGTTAATGGTGATGGGAAAAATTATACCTCCAAATCCATTCCGCCTGCCAATTTGTTTCTCTCTGAAAAGAAAGCATCAGGAGTAATTGTACTCCTGCCCTACACAGGGATGATTGTGTTTTCAAGGATAATGATGCTATTTTATGGTTGTTCCTACTTGGAACGAAACATAATTGGTATGGAATCCTTGAACACTCCCGTGCGAAAATACCGGGGTAGCTGTGTCAATCGACTGACTGTATACAGAGCAGTAAGTAATGGGGCAATGGGGAAGAAAAATCGGGAAGAGGGAGTGAGAAAATCATAAGGGAGGCTGGTGAGTGTAAACCAGAAAGCCTGAAATTTATGTTTCAATTGCTTTCCTTTCAAGTTTCAGAGTCAGAGATTTTGTTACACGTAAAATCAGTACGGGGTGATGGTATGTAAATGACATCTCCATGGAGCTGTTAATTAAAAAAAAAAAAAAAAAAAAAAAAAGGTGTGGGCTCCCTCTCTGGCTTTAGATCCAGCATCTCCTGTAGGTTAAGAAGTATCCTAGAACCTCCGTACAATCTTAGGAGAAAGAAGTAGCTTTAATGGGAGTAGAGAAGTGGATACAATGTATTCGTTATTCCTGTCACTTCAGGCAAGTGACATGCACTGCTGTTTAATTCGCTTTCTCCTAGAATGGGCAAAGCTTATTTAACTTCATGCAAGGTGTTTACTGACGCAAGAATCGGTTTCAAATGTGATTCTTTTAAAGTCCCCGATGGGCTTTGCTTAGAACTGAAGGTTGCAAAGAAAAGCATTTTATTTTGATTTTCTCTTCAATGTTGAGGGGGTTAAAATAAAAGCAAATGTTGTAATGTAAAGATAAATTAGAATCCTGAGTTTCTTTGTGAGGCCAACAGAAAACATGGAATCCTTGTGGGAAAAATTACAGGAGCAGGTTATAAGCTTCAGAGTGCTCTAAATGAATAAATGGTGTGCTGGGACTATGTATGTAATCGATGTGTTGGAAGGTTCAACATATGTTCCATATAATAATTGGCAAATATAGGAGTCTAGCAACAACAACAATAAAACAACTCAAAGAGAAGTGATACAAGTGTGTTTTACTGGAATTAGCAGATTAAAAAACATAAGGTTTACGATGTGTGTGTGTGTGTGTGGTTTTAATGTTTACGTAAAGGAAATACATGGTGGCTTTTTGGTGTAAAAATCTAGGTGTGTGGGTTAGTTCTACCAGGAGCTGGTTTTTCGAGCTTTTGAACCTTGGGCAACTTACTCTACTTGTCTAAATCCAGCGTCTATATAAGTAACAAGGGCTGACCTTGTTGTGCCAACGTTAATATGGCTACCTATCTTTGGATACTGTTATATTTTCTTTCTGGTAAGCTGAAATATTAAGTCAAAGGACAAATATATAATCATACTTAATGTACTTTTTTTTTTTTTGAGAGAGAGAGAGAAAGACAGCATGATCAAGGGGGAGGGGCAGGAGGAGAGCGAGAGAGGAAATCCCAAGCAGACTCCATGCCCAAGGCTGAACCCAACAAGGGACTCAGTCTCACAACACTGAAATGATGACTTGAGCCAAAAACAAGAGTCAGATGCTCAACTGATTGACCACCCAGGCACCCCTTAATGTACCTTTATAAAACTTTATAAATGAAAGGAGATGTTTTAGAAACCTCTCCTTTTTTACAGTTTGAAAGGAAGTATATGTATTGCATATAATATAAATATTATATTTCTATTATTTGTCTCATGAAAAAAAAAGCTTCTTTTTGAAACACACACACACAAAAACAAAACAAAACAAAACAAAAAAAACCTTGAGTGATGAATGGGAAGAAATAATACCCCTGGTACATAGTCTGTGCTCCCTAACCTTCAATAATGTCCTTATGCCAAAGAACAGCTGAAAGTTTGTCTTTGGGGAAAATAAGAAAAGAAAGAACAAGTGAAATCATAAAAGTTGAATGGGCAGGAAATAGAAAAGATGGTAAGAGGTGCCTTATTACATCCACTAACATGGAGTCTCAGTTAGGCAAGCCAGACCCCACCTAATTTTTCTCGATATTCTTCCGACTTAGCTAATACTTATATTTGGAGAGACAGATCCCAGGAATGGAAATGGGACCAAATTAAATGCATTTAAAACTAACATGAGGGTTTTCACTCAAAAAAGCAAAATGAGTAAAACCCAGAAGCAGTGGCTTTTGAAGTGTGAAACATAAAATCAATATAATGGTTTCAAACAGCATTTAAAAAGATTAGAGTAGAATGGAACATTTCTTAGTGTATAAAATACAGTAAGGGTAAGGCTTATTCCATAAAACTTTTATTTCAACCACACACACACACACACACACACACACACACACACACACACACAACGTGTATGTGTGTATCAGGTCACAATGTGAAATATATTTTTTACTGTGAGTTGAGGTTTTAAAGAGAATTTAAAAGCTCCTGCTCAAAAGGGAAAGAAACAAGCTATGTTCCTTTTCAATCCATTAGATTCTCCCTTGGCCTTGTTCAAAGACAGTGTCATTGCTTCCAGGGAAAAAGTAGGCTTTTACTTAAATATCCTTGTCCTTGAGTCATGTCCAAACTATTCATATATTATTTCAGATTGTGAGGTACCTTTATTGAAACTTCCATACATTTCATCAGGAGAGAGGTAGAAGAAACACTGTCATATTAAAGGAAGAAAGAATTGTGGAAGCCAATGATATTTTCATCTTCTTCCAATCCCTGATTGTTCTACTGAAAAACAGTACCCCAAAATAGTGAGGGATGAGGAACACAAAAAGGACTCATTCTGCATTTTTTTAAAAGAATATTTTCCTAAATAATCCAAAAGGCATTGATTGATGGAAGTTTTTAAGTGGGTGCTTAGATGTGATATATTACAAAGGAATTGGCTCTGAAAGAGATTGTCTTGGTGGGAAAAAAAATTTTTTTAAGATTTTTAGTTATTTATTTAACACGGGGTGGGGCGGGGGGCGGCAGAGAGAGGGAGGGAGAGGAAGAGAGCAAGTAGGAGCCGGGGGATGGCAGGGGGAGAAGCAGGCTCCTGCTCCGCAAGGGGTCTGGTGCGGGGCTCCATCCCAGGACCCTGGGATCATGACCTGAGCCGAAGGCAGCAGCTTAACTGACTGTGCCACCCAGGCGCCCATGAAAAAAATCTTTTTGAAAAAGCGAAATCTGGGGTGCCTGGGTGACTCAGTCATTAAGCGTCTGGCTTCAGCTCAGGTCATGATCCTTAGGGTCCTGAGATTAAGCCCCTTTTCGGGCTCTTCGCCCTGCAGGAAGCCAGCTTCTCCCTCTCCCACTCCCCCTGCTTGTGTTCCCTCTCTTGCTGCATCTTTCTCTGTCAGATAAATAAATAAAATCTTAAAAAAAAAAAAAGGCAAAACCTTGGCCATATGGGAGCTAACACTTAATGTGCTCTTATTCTGGGTCCAAATATCAGGTGCCTTTTAGCAGCTTTTTCCATTGATCCTTAAACATATGCAGGTACTATATATTCCCATTTTACGGCTGAGAAAAATGAGGTTCTCACTGGGTAAGTCACTAGTCCAGGGCAGCCATGATTCTTACCCAGATCTGCCTGTTGAACTCCGAACCTGAACCACATCCTGCCAACCCTTTTCCTGGGGCACCTGTCCCTCCGGTTCTGCTTTTCTCTTTTCTGCCTTTGCCGCGTGGCAGAGTCTTCCTCTACTCCTGTTAGTGCTTCCTGCTCCCCCATCCCACATCAAGACCTATTCTGAATAATACGGTCTTTTATACTCAAATGCCAGGAACTGTGGTTTTCTTCACGCTGTAGTAGGGATCTAAGCTTAAAGTAAAAAATATTCCTCCAAGGTGGAATTTCAGACATGGTGGAAAAGTTCAGAGACACTTTAGAGCTAAGGGGTGGGGGAGAGGAAAGGGAGAGGTGTTTCATGACGTTGCTGTACCTTTCCAGTGAGACACTGTCTAATATCGCTTATCTTTAATCGTTAGTTCTTGGAAGATGATGGAGAGCTGCCTGACCTGTAACAGTCCTCAGGATGCACCTGACTTTCCCATGTGCTTTGCATTCCACATCTGAGCCCCGTTGCTTTGCCTACGTGCTGATGCTTTTCTTGTTTAGAACTCAAGCAAATTATGGGTCAGTCGGCCACCAAGAAGTTTTTTTGAACAGTCGCTTTAGCAGAGCCCTCATTTTCTTCTCTTAATCTCATACTACACCCTCTCCCAATTAACCCCTATACAAAAAAAAAAAAAAATTGGCATCTAAAACTCAGAATGGGGGAAAGGAGTAACTATTACCTGTCCTCCAACAGTGCATGGTTTCCTGGCCAAGCGGATGTCTGGTTCTCCCATTCCCAGGCCAGGGTACTTCAAGAAGCCCCATTCTACCCATGAATAAGGGTGCTGGGACCATTTCACCTGGTTCAGCACAGCAGGTGTCACATGAGCAGTGGTCATGTGATAGCTATGGGCAGGGTATTGCTCCCAGAGGGCTGGCAAGGGCTTAAGTGAAGAACAAGCAACTTCCCATTCATCTAAAGACCATATTGCTGTTGGCACAGACCCGTGTGCAGGTGCATAATGTCCCCACTAATGCGAAGTCAGGAAGACCTCCTGTGTTATCATCTATAAGCATTATTGTCTTGCCTTTCACATTTACGTCTATAACCCATCAATAACTGATCAAGTTATGTTGTGCCATGGGGGTATAATTTCATTCTTTTTTCCATTTAAATATCTACTAGTCCTAGTTCCATTTTTCAAAAAGCCAGTCCTTTCCCTCTTGCCTGCAGTGATGCCTCTGTCTTCATTTTAGAGTCCAGTCAAGTGTAGGTCTCTTACGTTGGTTAATGGAACTGGATAAACTGATTGTAATTTTATTCTGAAATGCAAAAAAAGCCAAAAGTGGCCAAGATATTCTTTTTAAAAAGGATTTAATTTATGTATTTGAGAGAGAGAGAGAGAGAGCACAAACTTGGGGAGGGGTAAAGGGAGAAGCAGAGTCCCCTTTGGGCAGGGAGCCTCACGCCAGGGGATCCCAGGACCCTGGGTCATGACCTGAGCGGAAGGCAGTTGCTTATCCAACTGAGCCACCAGGTGCCCCTAAAAAATAGCCAAGATATTCTTGAAGATGAGGAGCAGGATGGAAGGACTTGGCCCGCCAGATACTAAGTGAGTGTGGCAGCAGCAGAAAGGTAGACAAGTAGACCCCGAGCAGGACTGAGGGGACAGTCTCTTGGGATTTTGATGAGATACACTCAATCTTTGTATCAACTTTGGAAGGATTACAGTTTTTACAGTGTTCAGTTTCCAATCTATGTTCATAGGGTAACTCTCCATTTATTAGGTCTTCCTAAATATCTCTTAATAAGTTTTTATAATTCTTTCTGGAAGGGCCTTAGGAATTTTTTACTTGGATATCTTCTTGTATATGTAGTATTCTGATGTCATTTAAAATTGAACCCATTAAATATTCCATTCTGTTATTGATGACAGAAAATATTGGTTTTTTGTGTATTGAATTTTAGCCTGCAAAATTATAAACTCAATTATGAATTTGAATAATTTATAGTTACTTTTTTCCTGCATATACAATTATAAGTTCTTTAAGTAATAACAGCTTTTCTATGACTTTCCCAATCCTTTATTTCCTTTTCTGGCCTTACTATTATAATGGGTAATGTTAAAAGGCATAATGTTGAGAGATAGTATCCTTCTCCTGTTACTTTGTTATGATCTTAGAGGAAAACTTGCAACCTTTTTAAGAATGTTTGTTAAAAGATTTTTTTTTTCTCTATAGATCTCTTATAACAGCATATGAAAGCCCCCTTTTAAATTTTTTTTTTACATTTCTTTATTATGAATGGATGTTGAGTTCAGTTACCTTGTGCTTGCATTGGTGGTTCAGTGGTAGAATTCTCGCCTGCCAGTTACCTTGTGCTTTATAGTCCTGGGGAAATAAAAACTTGGTCTTATGCTTGCTTCTCTTTTATGGAGGATTTTGGCATCTGTGTTCTTGAGGGAGAATGCTGGTAACTTTCCCTTCTCTTACTATGCTTGTCAGGCTTTGATATTAAGGTATCAGTGTCATAAAATCAATCTTGGGACTGCACCCTATTTCACACAATCTCGAAGAGTTATTTAAGCCTGTAATAGTTTCTTCCTTCAGTGTTTGGTAGAACTCACCATTGACAATCTGGGTAGACCTAGAGTTGTTTTTGTGGGAAAGATTTTAACTGGTGACTCAATTTTATATGACTATTCACTGCTGCTGTTTCTTGAATGGTAAATTAAATTTGCCAGGGAATCTCTCCATTTCATTTAAACTTTTTAATGCATTGACGTAAAGCAGCTCACAGAATCCTCTTACAATCTTTGCAATGTCTGTCCAACTGGTGTCGATATCCCGTTTTTAATTCCTAGCAAAGGCTAATGTGCCGTCTCTCTTCCTGCCTGGATCAATCCCTCCAGGGTCTTATCTCTTTTATCAATTTGTTCAAAAAACCAAATTGTAGCTTCCTTTTTTTTTTTTTTTAAAGAATTTATTTATTTATTTGACAGAGCCCACAAGTAGACAGAGAGGCAGGCAGAGAGAGAGAGAGAGGAAGAAGCAGGCTCCCTGCCGAGCAGAGAGCCTGATTCAGGGCTCGATCCCAGGACCCTGGGATCATGACCTGGGCTGAAGGCAGAGGCTTAACCCACTGCGCCACCCATGCGCCCCAAATTGTAGCTTTCTTGATCATCAGTATCGAGCGTTTCTCTTTCTTTATTATCTTCTGCTCTAATCATTATGATCTCTTTCTTTCTAATTTCTATGGGTTTAATTTGTTCTTCTTCATAAAGACACTTAGATCACTGATGGTTTAACTTCCTTTTTTGATATATTCATTGAAGGCTATAAATTTCCTCGTAAGTACTGCATTAGCTGCTTTCTACAAGTCTTGATATATTGTATTTTTGTCAGTGTTCCATACAAACTATTTTTAAACTCCATTGTGATTGCTTCTTCTACCCATTAATTATTTAGAAGACTATTTCTTAATTTACAAACTTACAGGCATGTTCTACCTATTTTTATTCATATCTACTACAGTTTCATTGAATTTAGGAAATATACTTTAATACATTCTCTCTTGAGAATTTTATGGCTGTTTTTTATCTTGAAAAGAATATGTACTTTGAAGTTGTGTCTGTTAGGTCAATTTTGTTCATCACATTGTTTAACTCTCACATTTTCCTTTTTTGCTTTGTTCTATCAGTTACTGAAAGAGACAAACTAAATTGTCTCATTTTTGTCAATTTTTTATTTTAGTTGGATCAGTGCTGGATTCATATATTTTTAGGTCATGTTATTAGGCACATTCAAATTTTAAATTAAGTCTTCATGGTGAGTATAACATTTTATCATTATGTAGAAATACCATTTCTCTGTAGAGACTATGCTAAAGCTTCTCATCTTCAAGATTACTCTGTTATTAGTATGACTGCCATTGATTTCTTAGAGTTAGTATTTCAATGATTTTTCTGTTTCCTTTCACTCTCTAGCTTTCTGTATCCTTATATTTTAAGTATATCTTTATAAACAGTGTATAATTGAGTTTTGTTTTACATGCAATCTGCACATCCCTTCTTCAAATTGAATATTTGGTTCTTTTATGTTCAATGTAATTACTGATATGTTTGAGTTAAATCTGTAATCTTGTTTTGTGTGACTTATCCCAACTGTTCTATTGATAGATTACCCTTTGTAACATTCCAATTTCTTTGTCTTCTAGCTTCCAAGTTGTACTCTTCCTGCACTTTTTGAAGTGATTTAATTACAAATAACTTATTTCCTTACCATCTCAAACGTTAATGTTAATTAAAAGATCACTCTGTTGTTTTCTGCTTTTTGGTTACTCCAGAGAAGTCAGTGTTGAGTCTAAACGTCCTTCTTTTGAAATGTTTCTTTATTCCTCAGGCTGTTTCAAAG
This sequence comes from Mustela nigripes, assembly GCF_022355385.1. NCBI lineage: Eukaryota > Metazoa > Chordata > Mammalia > Carnivora > Mustelidae > Mustela > Mustela nigripes. The sequence continues at coordinate 85,010,741 of NC_081565.1, read as the reverse complement.
ATTTTATTTATTTATGTGTTTTTTGTCCGCGTGTCAAGGTGCAGATTTGTTTAATCTACTTGGGGTTCATTGGGATTCATGGAGTTGTGGAGGGATGGCTTCACTGCCTTTGAAAAACACAGAGCTCGTCCGTCTTCAAGTTTCACTTTCATACCCTTCTCTCACTTCACCTTTTTTTAGGCTAAAACTATAATAACAATACGGGTATACCCGTACACCATCTGTCCTCTCTTTTGTGACATTCGTCCTTTTGTCTCTTCACGCTACATTCTGGATATTTTCTATTAGGTGGTTTTAAGCTTGGGGTTTTCTTCATGGGCTACATTGCATTTTAGAGTTTCCAATTCACTTCTGATATTTTGAGGCTTTGACTTTATTTCAGACATGTTGCAAGCATGATGATTTTAGGAACCATGTCTGATAATTCTGATAACTTGAGTTCAGGGTTCTCTTTCTGTTGTTTATCTTTCCTCTGTTATTCAGCATCACATCCTGTGGTCTTACAAGCCTGGTTATTTTTTATGCATGTTTATTTTGCATAGTATATTTTACTATATATTTTATATTTATATTTATATACTTATATTTTATTTTTATATATTTACATATAAATAGACTTATATATAAATCTATATATATTATATATAAACCTATATATAGTATATGTATATATATAAATATAATATAATATATGTGTATTATATATTATATATTGTATATTTATATATTATATATATTTATATATTTATATTTATTTTACTATATGCATAGTATATTTTACAAATTATTTAGAGGAAAATTTGAGGCCCAGTATGGTGACGGCTTCTTCCAGAGAAGATACTCATTTGCTTGTGCAAATAGCACTAGGGTCATCATTCCAGAAGTATCTTAGTGTAATGTCAATGGTTGATTGCTTGCACCATTAAATGAGCCACACCTGGCTGCAAGTCCATGCAAAGGCTAAGGTTTACTTGCTGCTCACATTGAGTATATGGATTTTCAGATTTCCAACTCAGAGGGGGTTTGGTTGATCAAATACCTACTCCTGGGGTGCCCAGGTGGCTCAGATGCTTAACTGTCCGACTCTTGGTTTCAGCTCAGGTCATGGTCTCAGGGTCGTGAGATCAAGCCCGGTGTCGGGCTCCACACTGAGCACAGAGTCTGCTTGAGACTCTCTCCCTCTCTGCCTGCCCCTTCCCAGCTCGCAGCCCCGGAGATATCACTGAAAGGGTGGTTCAGCTGTGCAACTGCCTCCTGCCTTCGCCGTAGTCCTAAGGTAAAAAAAGCATGTTGAGGACTAGGTGTCTCCCTAGTTGTCTTCTTTGACATCTGAACCCCAAGTCTCCTTACCGTCTCACAAGTCTTTGATGCTTTTGAGGAAGTGCTTCCTGTATTTCATCCAACTTCTTCAGTTGTCTTCAGCATGAGGACAAAATACCTAGTTAGGCATTACAGGAAGTCAGTATGGTATTATATAGAGATACATGATTTTGGTAGGCTATTTAGAGTCTATAAGATATTATTTAGAGATAAACAGGTAAGTTTATCTTTATCTAAATCTCAAAATGGCTGAAAAGTACAGCATTGGATTTCCCCAGTGGTTTCTCTGGGGAATGGTGTTAACACGTTAACACAAGAGAGTAGGAAGATGTCTGTTACTTTCATAAAACTTCCCTCCATTCTAGCTGAGCCTTTTTTTTTTTTTTTTTGAGATGTTATTTATTTATTTGAGTAGGTGAAAGAGAGAGAGCACAAGCAGAGGGAGGGCAGAGGGAGAAGGAAAAGCAGACTCCCCACTGAGCAGGAAGCCCAACTCAGGACTTGACCCCAGGACCCCGAGATCATGACCTGAACTGAAGGCAGACATTTAATTGACTGACCCACCCAGGTGCCCCAGGAGAGAGAGGATCTTAAGCAGGACATAGATGGGGTAACACCCCAGGGGATGGTAAGACAATGCAGAAAGGACCCAGTTTGTGTGCCCTGGACCACACACATTCTTCTGGGTTGTTACATGAGAGAAAAACACAAGTTTCCCCTATTTAACCCGTTGTATTTGGGGATCCTTTGTTATAGCAGTTTAGCTATACCCTAACTAAAATGATATGGAAAATATTTGAGCAAAAATTTTAAGATAAAATATTTTATGAAAAGAATAATAGAATAATAGTCTGGGAAATGTGGGTCTCATCTCGGAACCATCGTTGAACCAGGAGTTGGGCTTCCTGCTCAGTGGGGAGTCTGCTTTTCCTTCTGCTTGTGCTCTCTCTCTTTCACCTACTCAAATAAATAAATAACATCTCAAAAAAAAAAAAAGGCTCAGCTAGAATGGAGGGAAGTATTATGAAAACACATTTAAGGGAAAAAGGTTTATATGACAGAATATCTCCTGGGAATCTGGGAGAGCGTAGAGCTATTCTGCATTAACCTAAAAACAAAGAGCTAGCCTTTGGAACCATATAGAGAACAGAAGGGGCAGAGTCAAAAGTCACCAGGCTGTGCTGAGAGTAGCAGCAAAATGTGCAACTCTGATGGGGAACTCCTGGTTAATGACAAAACTTCTGCTGCTTGACATCAATCATTATGAGTGATGAGAGTCTGGATGCCTGCGATCTTCTTATTTTGTTTGCGATTTACACAGATCCTAATCTGTAGACAGATCATTTGTAGGGTACTCTGTCACAGCAACAGTGGGAACGACTTCGTGCAATTTCTATGGGCAGATACCATGCCACATACGCATGGCACGTACGCTCCCATTCAGTTCTCTCAACACTACGGTGTAGGTCGCCCCGCGGTCCCCATACACAGAGGCTCAGAAAGGTCAGTGATTGGCCCAGAGTTACATACCTCGTATGAGACAGCTGACATTTAGACTCAGTGTGTTGGCCAAAGTCAGACTCAACAGCTCTGCAAGATGGTTGCAGTCAAATAGTTGTGAGGACTCTGAGAAGCTAAGCATCTCCTATATGGAGGAGAAGAGGAGGCTCAGAGGGCCAGGGAATGGTCCGGGAGTGGAGCCGCGGGGCTGGTGGTGGCAAGCCTGCCCCTGGCAGAGCACAAGAGCATTGCCAACCAGTCCCTGTCCAGAGCCCGTTTTAGCAGAGATCCACCAAACCTCCCGGGGATGGAGGACCAGGGGTCCGAATGTCACAAGCCGGGCAGCCACAATTCCCACTGGAAATGGCGGTGCCGGACGGTCGTATCGCCAGCTGAGCCCAGCAGCAGTGTCGGTGAGGATGGCAGGAACTGAGCGATGTGACAGTTACGACCTCAGGAAGAAGGAGGAATCGTGTACGAGCAAGAGAAAAGCAAGCGCCAGCGGCTGTTTGGAAGGCACTTTAGGAAAGAGTGGGATGAGTGGGTCTGAGGACGGAGCCGACTGGCAGCCTCCTCTCACCCTCGGAGAAACGTCAGTAATGATGGCAGTGAAGACAGCAGCTGGCAGGGGTGCCCGGGGGCTCAGTGGGTGAAGTGTCTGCCTTGGGCTCAGGTCATGATCTCAGAGTCTTGGGATCAAGTCCTGCATCGGGGTCCTGCTCAACCAGGAGCCTGCTTCTCCCTCTCCCTCTCTGCCTGCTTGTGTTCCCTCTTTCACTGTGTCTCTGTCAAATAAATAGATAAAATCTTAAAAAAAAAAAAAAAAAAAAGGCTGCGGCTGGCAGAGGGGCTGGAGAGACGACCAGAGAGTACAAAGAAGGCTTGGCAGGAAGTTGGCGTTTTACCTACCTGCGGAAAGCTCTGTGTATCTTCTTTTCCTCTTATGGGGCTTAAGGAAATAATCAGATTCTCCAGAGATCCTTTCGCTTGAGTGTCTGTCTCTGGGACTCTCACCCTCCTTAGTACATACTATATGGAAGAAAGGTGATGCCCCATTATAAATATGACTGGGGCAGACATTTAATTTTTTACTTTATGCAATTAAATGCTACATCCTTTGTGGGGTTACGGCTATAAGTTACCATTAAGATTATCTGGAGAGGGTCTGAAAGAATAGGGCTCATGGCCGGGCTCCCCACCTGAGTTGTTCTGTAACTTGAAGCAGCTTCCTTAACTCTGGGACAAAAATGTTGGGCTAGAAGATGACTTCTGAGATCCCCCTCAGTTTCCTAATTGTGTTTTGTGCCCTACTGGGAGAGAGTCTGTTTGGAGCACTTGGAGAGGCTCTGCTTGGAGCACTTACCTTCGATAATGGGTCTGTTTCCACAGCCCCCTGTAGAGACACATGAACTTGAACACCCCCCGCCAGACACTGTGATGTAGGATTTGGGTGTTTTCCAACCTCTCACGTACTACAGCAAACAGAAAATGACATTTGTGTAGCCACTACAAAAGCCAAAGGACATATTATCTCCATGTGCCTATAACGCAATTCCATTCTGACATCGGGAACCTATTTCCCCCATTAGACAAGTACTTTCAGGTGGTACCCTAGAAACACCAGGGGAGCTTTGAAAAAAGAAGAGTACCCAGACCTCACCCCAGAGCAAGTGAATCCAAATAGCCTGGTGTCAGAATTTCTAAGTTCTAGAATGTTCTAGTTGCGATAGTTTGAGAACCATTGCATGGCTGTCATCAAAGCAGGGGCTCTGTCTTAGGAACCCAAGTTTAGTGCTTCATAAATAGCAATCCCCCTGTACAGATGTGCTGAGATGATAAATCAGTCCATGCCCTGAATAGCATAGCCAGGGATGGTCCTCAACCAGGTCAGAAAGCTGATTTAATTTTATTGGTCCTTCCTACCAGGATGGCCATCCCTGAGGTCCTTCCTAAGTGCCACTTTCTCATGCTCTCCTTCCCTTAGGTTTATGCCATGTCCTGACTCTCGAATAGCTACTGCTAAAGCCATCCCAAAATGTTAACCACTAAGGAACATCTTCACTTCCCAGATCCCACTAAAATCCCCCCAGTATGGGGAGGCAGCTGGAAACATGAGGGCTCTGGAGTCTGAGAGGCAGTTTTGAATCCGCCCAGTTCACTCATTCATAAATAGTGTGCAAGCCCCTAGCCTTCAGTTTCCTCATCTGTCGTATTAAGGGAACACCTCCCTCTGAACACTGCAGTGATAACGGTAAGTTACCAAAGTCTGCACATGGGTCATTTATACACACTCACTCTGCTAGGTTATTATTATCCTTACAACAGTAAAAATCTGTTTGGATTACCTTCAAACTTAGTCATATGGAAATAGCGAAGGGAGAAAACTTTGGGTGAATCCAAAGGCATTTTTCTTAAATTCTGTCACCAATATAGGGCCACCAGGGTGGCACAGTCTATTGTGCCACTCTTTTTTTTTTTTAAGATTTTATTAATTAATTAATTTATTTATTTATTTATGTGGTAGCACACAAGAAGGGGAAGAGGAAGAAGTGGGACCCTGATACGGGGCTCAATCCCAGGACCCTGCGTTTATGACCCAAGGTGAAGGCAGATTCTTCACAGACTGAGCCACCCCGTGGCCAACTCTTGGTTTCAGCTCAGGTCATGATCTCAGGGTTGTGGGACTGACGCCACAATGTGAAGTCCATTTGCCGCTCCCCCTCTGCTCCCCACCCAATGCTCGTCCTCTCAAATAAAATCTAAAATAACAAAACAAAACCAAACAACCCCCAAAACAGGAAAACCTCTCTCACCAATACGTAAATTCCTCCTGCTTCCTTCCTTCATGGTCTCATTCTAGCATCTTCTCTTTCTTTTTCTATCTTCCTTCCAGACAGCGATGCAGAGTTTGGAAATCCTGCCTTTAAAAAACCTACTTCACCGATGGGGCTTGCAGACACAAAGGCAGGTCACTGGGTCAGCGGTTTTCTTTTCCACCTTGTTGTCAGGTTGGGTCTTTGTTGTTGTAGTTGTTAGGTTAGGTCTTGACCCCACAGTTAGAAATGTACAAAGGGGCCTGAAGCATATGTGGTCGGAGGGCACAGTCCTCTGTCTTCCCTTCTGCTGATGAGCCTGGAGTTGTAGGATCAGAAGTTCAAGGCTGAGAAGACCCTCTCCCATGGTAGCAGTGACTGGGCTGTGGCTAGAACACTTCATTAATTACTTTGCGGGACACATGGGTTTAGGGGAACCTGCCTCCACACCTGCCCTTCATCCGCCATTTTCCAGGTAGTAAACGAAGACGGGATGTGTTGTTATTTTAAAGTTTCTGGTCACTGCCCTACTGGCTACTCCCACCTCAGACATTTCTTCTGCCACCAACACAGACAAGAAATGATGCATTTTTAAACTTGTAGTAAACTAAACTTAATAAAACAATTTAGAGAAAAATATTTATTTACAGACACCTATGTATACATATTCTCATAGACCTCAAAAGAACAGTTTGAGTCCTTTGTAGGAACTTATTTAATTACTTAGGAGAACATGAACTCGCTACCATTCATTGAGAAGTCACACCTTCTGGTCTGTTCTTACTGTATAGAAACAAAAAATCCTGAATTCGTTTCTCTGTTCCATTCTTCGGCATATGTGATAGAAGTGTTTGAGAGGGGTTACACAGCGTTCAAGGTCGGATGGGGCAATTCTCACAGAGCATTGCTGGTTTACCTCCATGATAAATCCAGTAACTCTGCTCATAAATTCATGCCAAAATGACAGTTTTCAGAAACTTCTGCAAGAGGATTTAAACAGTTTTGTGCCTTGCCACAAAAATGTGTGTTCATCTCTCTCTACACCTCCACACCTGGCAGTGTTTCAGCCCAACATTTGCTACAGTATTTTGAGTTCATCTTGTTTATTTTCTGCTTTATTTTTTGTCTCCCGATGTACATTTTATGTGCAAAGCCAAAGTTACCGTTGCTCGTGTGCACCGCCACTGCTCAGCCCTGCTTTTAGACCGCATTTCTTAATTAAAATACACATCAAAGCAACACGGACTTCAGGGTTTTGGATTTTTGCTTCCAACCTCAGCTCATGTAGCTGCTGTCTAGAATGGCCTTCGTTACATGTCAGACCCGTAGCACAAAACTGCAGAGAACTATGCTGAGAGTGCGTATTCGCTAGGAAATACTATGTCTTGGAAAATTCTATTTCAGAATATTGACAAGATGTCAGCCGTGCGATAGGACTGGGAAAGCTCTTCTTGGTGCACAAGTAGAGGGATGCCGTGCAGCGGTGTATAAGAATCCCCGAATTTGAATTGAGTTGGTCTAGACTAGTGGGTGTCTCCAAGGGGGGTCGGGGAGCCAGGAGAACCAGCATCACTGGAAAACTTGTTAGAAATGCAGAGTCTTGGGCTTTTCCCCCAAACTTCCCAAATCGGGAAGTTTTTTTTTTTTTTTTTTTTTTAATGATTTTATTTATTTATTTGACAGAGAGAAAGTGAGAGAGGGAACACAAGCAGAGTGAGTGGGAGAGGGAGAAGCGGGCTCCCCACTGAACAGGGAGCCCGATGTGGGGCTCGATCCCAGGATCTTGGGATCACAAGGTGAGCCAAAGGCAGACGCTTAACAATGGAGCCACCCAGACGCCCTGTGTTGCTCTTATTAGTGAGTGTTGAAAGTCCTGCCCTGAGGTTCTGACGTGTGCTCCCCTGTGAACATCCCTGGTTTATCTTGAAACCTGGCTCACCCACTGCCCCGGGATGTGGCCTCGGGGAGTTACTCTCTGAGCAGGGGTTTCCGGTGCCACTGTCTTCCCAGCGCCCTTTTCCTGGGCCCCGTTTCGCACCTGACAGGCAGGAATGCAGATAAAACTGATGTCCAGCTGGGCCCAGATCTGCCCCACACCCCTCCGTACAGAGGCCCCAATGTCACAAGGGATCTCTTGGCGCCCCCCCCCCAACCCCGGGTCTGGGTCCGCCGTGTGGATTCTCCAAAGCGGCTCTTCCCAGGAAGCCTGAAAAGTGAGGGGCTGCCACTGCCCCAACTGGACCAACTGGAGGTCCTCCCAGTGGAGAAAGCAAAACACCGGGTGCTTTACGCTCCACGGGTCACAGCCTGGACCCTCCCAGCTTGGCCGAGGGACCCGGAGTGCTGAGGAGGGCTGAGACTAGAAAGACAAAGGATGGAGAAAGAGGAACAGAACAATTTCTGAGCATCCGGTGACAACGAAACTGGCCTCCGTGTAGGGCTCTACAGTTTCCAAAGTCCTTCCTCTCCAGCAGCTAGTGAGGGAGGAGCTGGCCTCTCCCTCCCCCTGGCCGCTCTCTGGTCCCAGGGAAGGGCTGTGACTGGGACAGGGTGACAGATGGGGTCAGGCCCAGGTCATGGGGCTCCCCCAAAGAAGGAGGAGGTGACAGCTGGTGAGGAACACAGTGTGCGACCAGCGGCAGAGTCGTGGGGAAGACCAAGGCCACCAGCTAAGACCCCATAGGAGTCCTCTGGCTGCACTGGGAGGGCTGAGGGGACACTTGAGTTTGGATACTTTGCGGCTTCCCAGGGCTCAGACGCGTGCAGAAAAGGACTTCAACACTCACAAGTAAGAATAACACAGGGCGCCTGGGGGACTCAGGCAGTTAAGCATCTGCCTTCAGCTCAGGTCATGATCTCAGGTCCTGGGATTGAGCCCCGCATCGGGCTCCCTCCTTAGCAGGGAGCCTGCTTCTCCCTCTCCCTCTGCCCTTGCTCATGCTCTCTTTCTCTCTCGGATAAATAAATGAAATCTTAAAAAAGAAGGAGAAGAAGGAGGAGGAGATAAAGATGTCTTCCTAAGCACAAAACCCAAGCCATCAATGAAGGGTTCATTGCTTCGGCTGCCTCCAACAAGTAATTAGCTTATCATCTCTTCATGAATGAAGTCTCCTTAAGAGATGAAATCCAGAGTCCTGAGATCACGAGGAGCCAGATGTGCCTGCCCTCAAGGCTCTCCCCATCCAAGTTGCTAAGTGACTGAACATAGCTGTCATGTAGCCCACGGTCCTCGCGGCGATTTTCAGCAAGGAAAAGACAAGCTAATGGCTCGTGGTTGTACGTGGGTAGAAAACTCTCAGAAATGCAGACGGCAAATACTCAAAGCACATCTACGCTATTAAAAATACTAATGTTTTCCCTAGGATTTGATCTTTATTCCTTAGATCAAAACCAGCTAGCATTTGTTCCAAACCGAGACTGCAGCTTCTTAAAACATCACCCACGTGGACCAGCAGCGTAGTGTAAATTTATGGCTGAGAGACGTGGGGTTTGAAAAGCCAAGCTTTCCCTAAGAGCCACGGTGGCAACAATTTATGAATTTATATGTTGTTACAGATTAAAGTAATTACTTAGACTGGCTCAGGGAAGCCAGATATAATCCCCACACTTAAAACAAGCTATAGATTGCAATTTCATCTTGAAAGCCCTGGTTAGACGGGTACATCTTATCAATAATTTTGAAAACTCTATTTCCATGAAGAAATTATAAAAGAAATGACTGCCATTCAATTTCTTTATGCTTTGCATTCTTTCGGAGTCGGCAAACATAAAAAAGTCAGCAGGTGGAGCTCCTATTCCCTTGACAGGACTGATAGAAGTCCTTCTCTTGAAAGAACATTCAATTATAGACTGTCTCTCCGGCAGCCCGTTCTAGGCTCCCTACAGACAGGTATCAGAATAATACATGAAAATGCAAGACTGAAACCTTCCAGTGTGCTGTCAGAGGTCAGGAAGGAGAAGAGAGAAAGAAGAGCTAGAGATCTTTTATTTCTTATTTAAAAAAAAAATTTTTTTTTTTTTTGCTATTTTCCCCATTTTACATTTCTTTTCAATTAACAAAGAAAAGTGCCATCTTTCAGGAATGAGACCTGGCAGGCTGTGCTAATTCATTTGTTCCCCGGGTACACGCTGCACCAGTTCTCTCTCTGGCTTGCGTTCGGTTGGCTTGCACGACGTGCAACTTCTATACCACTGAGTTTCGCCTCCGATCAGCCCAAGCCATGGCAGCAACAGGAGAATGAAAAAAAAAAAAAACAAAAAAATGTACCTACCGCAAGTGCCCCTAGATTCCCCGCCTAAATTTCTTCGGGGGCATTCTGTTGACAAGCAAATTCACACACACGCACACGCACACGCACACACGCCTCTCTTCTGCTAGCCACGAACTCCGAGAACTTCTCTACATTTTTCATAAGGGTGTGTGTGTGCCATCTTGCAGCCGGCAGTTACAATGAAAATTCTTTTTAGTTCACTCCATTTCATATGCACATAATTCCTGCCGTGTGAAACCTACTTAATGTCTTGTTCAATTTGCCGTTTCTAAAGAAGGAGTGAGAAAGGGGGTGATCCAATCCATTGCTTACAAGGCCCCGGCACCCGGTATCATGTGACGGCAGATGGCATGTGAAAGCCTTGGTGGGAAATAGGACCCCCGAGAAGCAGGCTGGGAACGTGTAAGGCTGCGCGTGGCTCCTCGGCGCGTCATTCAGTCACCTTGGCGTCCGCAGCTGAGCCAACAGCGGCCCGTTCACTCTCGCAATGAACGCTAACGGGAGTGACCTCCCCAAAGCCATGGAGCTGCAGGTGCACGCGGCCTCTTGCTGGGCCGACAAGGGCACGGACCAGAGCGGATCGCGTGTTCGCTCGGCCGGGGCGCTGGGCTGGCGCAGCCCGCGGGGGTTTGGAATGGATCCGACTGAGCTGTAGGAAGCCACAGATGAAACCTCGGCGGGGTAGGGGGGGCAGGAGGAACCAGAGGTTCCCAGCGTGGTCCCCAAACCCCTTTTTGTCTCTCCCACCGTCGGGGAGAGAAAGGAGAGGGCGCTCTGCCCACCCAAAGGGGTCTCCTGGGCGGAGGACTTCCAACATTTTGTACACCCTGAGAATTTCATGGCTCTTTTCTTGATCCACACCGAGGAGGAGCTGAGTTGTGCCACACACATCCAAGGCAGCGTGCTAATGAGAATTATTACTAAGCCGGGTAGAGTTGGCACCAGCCTCTTGCAATCTGCTCGGTGGCAGAAGCGGGAAGGGCAGAGGCAGAGAGTCAGAAAAGCAGCTTTACCGAATGCTCTTCTGGACCCAGTTCGTTTTGGTCACTTCTAACACCAGGCAGAGCCAAGTATCGTTGTGAGGTTTTGCAGGAATGCCACACTGTTTCCCACTATTTAAAAAAAAAAAAAAAAAAAAAAAAAAGTCTTTTGGCTTTTGCCGTCACTTTTAAAACAACCGTGTCTTCAGGAACTGCAGACATCAGGGGGACGTTCTGTATCGTCAATTACCAGGATACCCGAAAGACCACTTGGCTGTACATTTCGGGATTTTTCTTTGCTTGTTTGTGTTAACAGCCCATCTTACTCTCATAATAGGAAGTATGTCTTAGCACCTCTCCTGGCAGAACTTCTGGGGTAAGCTGTGACATTCCGGTCCCATGGGGGAGACTGGACCACCAATCAGTGTCAGAGGGTCCCGAAACTCAAGCTACTATGAACTGTCCTTCACGTAGCTAGACCAGACCCTCTTGTGTCACGCTAGGGCATGACACAAATGACTTGGAAATGAACCAGAAGACGCGAATCAGAGGTCATTTCCCATCTGCATTGATTCATATTGTGCTGTATCATTCAAGACACTTTGTCTGACAGGCTTTTACTGGAGCATTCTGACATGAGGCGAAGAGGCATCGGTTATCCATGTCCCTGTCTCCCTTGAGGGCTAGACCCATGGGTCCACGGAGCTAATGGCCCTTTGGATGTGCCTTTGGCACGTCCGATGCCGTGAATTCTAAATTGTGCCCTCAGTCTCCGCAGCTGCCACCGGGATAATCTCCTTTGCCACGTTCTAGATTCTGTTCAGTCGAAGGGGCTCAAACACCAGCCACCGCCTCTCGGTTTTCTATCAACTTCCAGTAATCCCCACACCCCAGTGGCCCCTGCTTAGGGAGTTTTCCGCATTTCTGGCCCAGACTTCGGTGATGACCCCCCGTGTCACGCGACGATCCACCCTCCACCATGTCACCAAAGTGACCTTTCAAGACCGCAGTCCTGACCTTGTCTTGAAGGTGGCACCCCCGGTCCCCCTTCTCTTAGCCAAGCATCCCGTGCAATCTGGCGCCAACCCATCCAGACTCCTCTCCGCCCCTGCCCTGGGGTGTGCCTCACAGTGCTTCATGCTCTAGCCGCTCTGAGGGGCTTGCCTCTCTGCACAAAGGTCACACTCCCCAAATCGGGCTTTTCCATGTACCTGCGGCTGCATTCCAGGGGCTGCTTCTGTCCCAGGTCTTCCTTTTGTTAACCTACCACCCTCGACTCCCACAAATGCACTTGACCTTCATTTCTGCTATAAAGACTTTTCAAATCCTCAGCCTCCCCACCCCCCACCTCAGCATTCCCTTCTTTCTGTGTGTCTGTATATATAGTATATATGTTAAACTGATGCATGCATACATATATATATATCCTTTTTTACATGATTGATAATGTATTAAAACACTGTTCTATCCCCTCATCCTTTTTCTTAACAATGTTCGTACATTAGAGTTGGATCCATGTTTACAGATTTATATCTATCTCATTTCTTTTTTTTTTTTTTGAAGATTTTTTTTATTTGATAGAGAGAGAGCGCGCACGCTCACAAGCAGGCAGAGGGGCAGAAAGAGAGGAAGGAGCAGGCTCCCCGCTAGCAAGGGACCCGATGTGAGGCTCGATCCCAGGACCCTGAGATCACAACCTGAGTCAAAGGCAGACAATGAACTGACTCAGCCATCCAGGGACCCCTCATTTCTTCTTTCACAACTTCCCCCTTGATCTCCCAAGCCTGGCCCAGGGGACCCCTCTGTGCCAGCCATACTGCTTGCTCTGATGGGCTATAATCACCTCTCGGACAGGTTTTGATTTCCTTCCACTGGAAACAATAAACACCCAAAGTCACATTAGCTAAAAGAAGGTAGTTTTTTGTTTGTCTTTCTTATACTTAAGTCTGGAAGCAGGCAGGCCCGGGTCAGTCTGGTGCCCTCTTCTCCACAGTGTCCTTGGAGATGTGACGTCTTCTGCTCTACCACAGAGGACCTTTCTGCCCGGAGGCACCTTTGCTTGGGATGCCTACTTCAGCTGAAGCATCACCCCCACATTCCAGCAACCTCTCATTTCTTTTAATGGCTGCACTGCATGGACAAAGCATCAGTCACTCACAGGCCCCCCCTTTTTTTTTCCTTTTTAAAGATTTTATTTATTTATTTGACAGAGAGAGATCACAAGTAGGCAGAGAGGCAGGCAGAGAGAGAGGGGGAGGCAGGCTCCCTGCTGAGCAGAGAGCCCGATGCGGGGCTCGATCCCAGGACCCTGAGATCATGACCTGAGCCGAAGGCAGCGGCTTAACCCACTGAGCCACCCAGGCGCCCTCACTCACAGGCTCTTAATGAACCCTTACCACCTTCCGTCTGAGGCCGCCTGTTGAAGCCAGTTTTCATTACAAGCCTAGATGATCTTCTTTCCATGTCTGGACAGATTTCACATTGAACATCAAGATAATGCACATAAAAATCAGATCCACATCAATAATATTAGTTGTCAGTATTGAACACACTCTATCTGTGAATTATTTCATTTAATACAATAATCCTCTGAGTTGGTTATTATGGTTCCCATTTTACGCATGAAGAAACAGGGTTATGGAGATTGACAGATTCACCCCAAACCACCCAACTCCCAGATTTGCCATTTCTATTTTTTTTTTCAGTTTATTTTGGCTTTATTAAGAGAAATGTTTCTATTTTCACAAGGACATGATTCTCATTTTACTTCAACACCCTTTAGCTTAACATTCTTCATTAAATTAACTCATTTTCTTCTTAAAAAATTAAAAGAAAACTTTATATCACTCCCACTAATAGATATTTAGAGCTGCTTGCCATAAATGCAAGGTGAGAGTAAAAATAAATATGGAACTACTCAAGTATAAATCTTCAAAGGTACACCTCATGTATATAAGATGTATAACATATTTTAGGAAACATTGAATCACAGGATGAAATCAACATCAAAACTCCATAATTATATCTTAATGTATTCTATCCGAAGCCAAATATTGCATAGGTAATACATTATGATACATACTTACTAGCTGTACTATTAATGAGTAAAAAATCTTACTGAGTAAAAATATTTCTTTTTTATTATTCTTATCTTTTAAGTTTTGGGTTTTTTTTATAAGATTTTTTTTTATATATTTAGAGAGCATGAGCAGAGGGAGGGGCAGAGGGAGAGGGAGAGAGAGGATCCCAAGCAGACTCCACACTGAGCACAGAGCCCAATGGGGGCCTGATCCTGCGACCCTGAGATTATGACCCCAGAGGCAATCAAGAGTGGGACACCCAAGCGACTGAACCACCCAGGCAGCCCTAAAGACATTTCTGGTTCACCAATCTAGGGATGAGATAAATGAGAGGAATGGCAAAGAGCACCCGCTCCATTCTTGCCGAAACATCACCGCCCCCAGCCGGTCCTCGAGGCTTCTCAGGACTCTCTTCCTGTACTATAGAGAACTTCAGAATGTGCTTTACAGGAAAGGATCAGGAAAAAGGCGAAAATAGAAAGGAGATCATAGTTTCGGAGAGAAAACTCCAGAAATAAGTCCAGCCCGGAATTAGCAGCAATTTATGGAGGGTACAGGAAGAATGATGACATTCTGGACGTCGTGATCAGACTTTTACAGATGTGGTCCTCTGCTGGGCTTTGAGGGAGCAAACTACGGTGAAGACAGCCCAGGCTGCTACGTCCTGTGGTAGTGTTTATCCTGGTTATGACCCTGGGTACCTACTGAAAATTCCCGTTCCTGGCCCAACCCCAGGCATTCTGAATCAGAATGTGTGCTGATGGAAGTAAAGATGCCCCTCAAAAAGCATCTGCGCGCATTCAGTCTGTCTATCATTGTCATACAGGATTCACTTTAAGAATATCTGTTACTAGAAAACAAATCCAGTGTGTCTAAAGCAGATAACACAGTGTGACTATTTAAAAAAATATTTTTGTTATTGCATTTGAATTATATTCTTTTTTATCTGCTTCTGAGTTAGCAGCCAAAATGAACAGACATGAAAAAATTAGGAAACTTTATGAATTTAAATGACCACTATTTAGGAACTCATTGAACATTATTTGCTATTCACCTCCTACATTACGTATGAGGCACTGCACTAGAGGGACTTAGTAGCATGCAAGCTGATGGGGACTCGATATGGCACAGAGACATTTTCCCACCACTTCTACTCTCTACTCTCCTCATTTCTCGCAGCAGCAGCCCCGTACGTTGTTGGTTGAGAACACAGAATTCCATTATCTACTTCCTATTGCACCTAGTACAGCCACATGCCTCAACTCAAGCTACTGAGGTGTAGGTAGAAGTGCTATGTTGCAGTCACTTCATTTCATCCTTAAAGGAAGGGGGACATTGGCTTCTCCTTCCTTTTGTGCATTCCTGCTCTTCTACAGACAGGCTGGATGGCTACAGACCTTTTGAACCTCCAGGCAGTCTTGGGAATGGAGGTTGTGCATAGCAGAGCAAGAAACAGAAGTCACTGTCAGCAGAGAGCACATACTGGGCCTGCATCACTTACTTCCAGACTCTGAGAAGAAAGAACTTCCAACTTGCTGGAGTCATTATTTGGCCAGGGGGTGGGGGGGAAGGGCTTTCTGCCACTGACAGTTGAATCAACGTTCAATTAATGGGCATAGTGTTTCTTCAGTTTGGAGGTAAGATGCTAGAAGCATGAATTTTGTTGCAGATGAACCTTTGTTTTTAGTGATGTCTAGAGCTGAATAGATAGGCCCCCACATCCTGGAAAAGGATGGTTAATCGCAAGTGTTAAGAATCATGGGCTGGGGGGCACCTGGGTGGCTCCAAGTTAAGCATCTGCCTTCAGCTCAGGTCATGATCCCAGGGTCCTGGGATCGAGTCCCACATTGGGCTCCCTGCTCAGCAGGAAGCCTGCTTCTCCCTCTCTGGCTCCTCCTGCTTATATTCCCTCTCTCACGGTCTCTTTCCCTGTCAAATAAGTAAATAGAATCTTTAAAAAGAAAAAAAAAGAATCATAAGCTGAAAGAAAGGATAATTATGTGAAGGGATAGAGGTGCTAAGGACCACTACGACGGCGATCACAGTACAATATATAAATCAGCAAATTAACACGTTTTACACCTTAAATTTACATAATGTTATATGTCAAATGTATGCAATTAAAAAAGAAGAAAAATAGTAAGCTGGGCCTTTCTTTTGTCTTTTTTATATTTTTTATGTAAGCTCTACACCCGATGTGGGGTTTGAACTCAAGACCCCAAGATCAAGAGTGGTAAGCTCTACCAACGGGACCAGCCAGGTGTCCCTCTTCCTGTTGCTTTTTTCTAAGGTTGTACTGGGCTTTCTTCTGGACACCATCAAGGAATTCAGTCTATTGTCTCTCAAGCCAAGTGGATCTCTCTATAATTCAGTTGACAAGAGGAAGCTTTAATTACGATGACAGAATTGGGGCTGGAGTGCATTGCTTTTCTTATCCTATATCTGACAGCAGGAAAAAGGATGATAGAGATGATGAAATGAGCCCTGCTAGAAA
The DNA here is from genome assembly GCF_022355385.1 of Mustela nigripes. Lineage (NCBI taxonomy): Eukaryota > Metazoa > Chordata > Mammalia > Carnivora > Mustelidae > Mustela > Mustela nigripes. Next base: position 84,994,283 of record NC_081565.1, on the reverse strand, counting down.
GCAAGGCCCATCTGGACCAGACATGTTCTGTTAAGAAATACAAAAATTTGTATTGAAGGTTCAGGTAGATCTCAAGAGATAAGGCCACTGGGCTGATTACATAATTGGTGGAGTCCACTGCAAAAGGAGCCCCTTGTTCAAAAAGCAGAAAAAGAACATTGTGAATGGTCTTAAACTTTAAGTTTTGGGGTGCCTGGATGGCTCAGTCAGTTCAGCATCCAGCTCTTGGTTTTGGCTCCGGTCATGATCTCATGGGGTGGTGAGACTGAGTTCTATCTCAGGCTCCATCCTCAGTGGGAGTCTGCCTGGATATTCTCTCCCTCTGCCCCCCACTCATGCTCTCTCCCTCTCTCTCTCAAATCAATTTTAAAAATCCTAAAACTAAAACAAGAACAAAAACAAAAACCTTAAAGTTTTTCTTTTCTTTTGAAAAGCTTTCTCAGGGTCCCTGGGTGGCTCAGTTGGTTGGGTGACTGCCTTCAGCTCAGGTCATGATCCTGGGGCTCCAGGCTCCGATGGCTCCCTTCTCAGCAGGGAGTCTGCTTCTCCCTCGACCCCTCCCCCATTGCTCATGCTCTCTCTTTCATTCTCTTTCAAATAAGTAAGTAAAATCTTTAACCAAAAAAAAAGAAAGAAAAGAAAAAGAAAAGCTTTCTGAAATTTTCATGGTGTTTGCTACTTAATATTGTTCTAAGTAAAAATGAATTAAAATTATAAATTATTAGCATGAATTTTACCTTCCTTTTATTGTGCAATACCACTTTGAAATGCAAATATTAGAGCATTGAACTTGTATACAGGATTTTGAATTTACACAATTCCTATCTCATAGCTCATATTTGCATATGGATTTTGTTCTTACTAGAACAGTGGAATCACTACAGAGAACTATTGTTTTTAGTTCATCTATTGATCTGTGCACAATCTGCCAACACTTTGTACCTTAGGTTACTGATGAGTAAAGAAGAACTGACTGACATCCTTTTTATCATAAGCAGTTAGCTAACTCTGGGATGTAACCTGAGTTGGAAAGGATAAGATATCAGATAGTTCACGTTTTTTAAAGTGCCATTGCCTTCTTTCTGCATTCGAAGCCAATTCTGGTTCAGACAGAAAGCCTGGCCTTTTGTGGCTGTCACAGCCTCTGTTCACTCAGACATGGTTGTAACAAGTTTACATGTCCTCACTTTGAATCGCAGTAAATCCGCACTCATGGTAGGTCCAGAGGAATTCTGTGCTCAGGAGGCATCCTGAGCGGTAGCCATGGGTGGGGTGGCAGAGAAGGGTGGAGTTCACATGTGCAGGTATATTTCTAACACTTCCTCCACTCATGCTCCATTGTCAGTCCGCTCATGAAACACAAGTGTGGGTTAAGAACGAAGCCTACACCGGTTGCACATCCATGAAGCCAGTCTTGCAGGACAATGAGAAGACTAGGGGTCACAGGAGTTCTCGCTGGCTTACCGGTTCTTTCACACAGCCTACTGGAAAGCTTCTGTGGGCTTAAGCTGTCATGAGGAGACGTCTCCTCTCATGTTTTTCCCCTCCCTATCTTATAAATAGCTCCCTACCCTTTTCTCTCTTTCTTCAGACCTCCATGTAGGACAGTCTTGATGTTCTTTAGTGAGTCTACCTCTCTTCCTAGGGAATTCTGAGAGAACTGTGTCCCGCTCTTTGCCAGGACTTATGGAATCTCTTATCTGTTCATTCAACAGTGTAGGAGTCATGGTGGGTTGGGGGTGGGGGGTGAACAAACATGCATCCTGTAAGTGAGGATGAAGAAAACAGGGCCTCCAAGTTGAACTCAGTTTCCCCATCATAGCTGCACATACTTTTCCTACCAGGTCACCCAGGAAAGTTTAGCACATCAACAAGGCAAGCATTTTGTTATTTTTGAGATGATATTGTCTGTAGTCAAATCAAAGAAATGTGCTTCTATTTAATGGTTTTGAATTTACACTTTTGAATAATAAAGCCTCCTATTATTTTGTTAAGAAGTATTAGGCATTTCTTGACATGGATTGCATTACTAGAAAAGCCAGAGTGGCTGCAAATGGCCCTCTTGCAATGAAAAGGCAGAGCTGGGGCTGGGTCCTTCCTTCTCGGACTTCAAGTCTCCCTTCACCTCTGGCCTCTTGACCCTGGACAGCAAACACATTTCCCTTGTGACTGGGCATCTCCGAGTCAGCGAATTCATGCTGCCATTCTCTGATAATAGCTTAATGAATCCCACTTCTAGAATTTGCATCTTAATAGGAGACTTTTCTAAGTACAGGGAGAGGAGGGAGGAGGAGGAAGAAAATTGGTTCTAATACCCAGAATTTTGTATGTCTCAGAGAGTGCAAAGGCAACAGAGTACTCTGCTAGTTCTGAAGTTTGTGTACCTGGGGGAACGGTTAACCTTACGAAAATGGAAAGAAAATTGAAAGGCGGGTGGCCTAATCGAGGGTAATGGTGGGGGTTTTGCTCAACTCCTTTGACAAACCCTTGACTAATTCACTATGTGTTTCCTTGACACAAAAATGTTTCACAACTATTTTGGTTCGTTCGAATAAGAGAAAGAAGCTCGGATGCAATCCACATCCAAGCACCACACTAACAACGATGCAGGGGTCGTGAGGTTGGGAAGGTCAAAAATTATGGGATCAGCCATAATTTTTGACCTTCCTTCAGATTGTTTTAAATGATAAAGATAAAATCCACAAGTGGAATTAAAGAAGGTTAGAATAAGATGCTAGAGCAAGGCTGACATTTCAGTCGAACCCTTAAATAACATCTTTCAATGAATCCTCATCACCTTACAGGGAAGAACATCTCTCAACACCATCTGGTTCCTGGCCAGCCTTGTCTTTTCCTACTCCCTGCTTCACACTTTTTTCTTTAATTCCATGAATTGTTTATGATTTCCCCTTGGTACTTAGCGGTGTCCTTACTTCATGCCTATGATCTCGTAGTCTTCTGTCACGGAGTGTCCTCACCTCCTCTCCCACCTGCCTCTTCCTGGCTGATGTCCACCCATCCTTCCCTACGGAGCACAAATACCATGGTCTCCAAGAAAACTCGTCCCTTCATTTCTAGATTTAAGGTGACTTAGATCATCTCTTCTCGGTGAGTCCAAAATACCCCATTCCCATCTCCAACACTGTACTAAACCCCTTCTAAAAATTCCCTTGGGCTAGATGTATGTATAGCCTATGCCCTACTTTCCTATGAACTCCTTGAAAGCCAGGACCAAGTCCTTTTCTTTTTCTCTTTAAATTCCCACCACCATGATCAACCGTTAGATCCTCACTGAGTGAATGAGTGATTCATGGAACCTGATGACCCAAAAAGGAAATTGTGATTCAGCAGCACAAAATGGCTTTCCTAAGACTTTTCCCCCACAAACAACAGCCTAGAAGTCCCTAATAATAAGAAAATGATAATTAATTTGGTTAACAAAAATGAAAGGCAGAGGAGAATGTACTGAGGCAGAAATCATTAGGGCATATAGGTATGTTTTCACTTTTAGAAAATTAAGAAGGGGCTTGCTGAGTTGAGATGCCGCTCCACTCTTCAAGGAGAAAATAATGAATTTATCGTACTTGGTGCTAGATTTGCACTTGATAAATTTATTTCTAAGATTAAAGATATAAACAAGCTCATTAAAGAGTGTCAGAAACTTGTCAAACATCAAATGGCTGTTATATAACAACACCCCGAAGTCTGGATTACTACATACAGATTTGCATCTTCATTTTTTTTAAAAATCCCATGTTCTAAAAATCAAGGGAAGGAGTACTACCTAGGTTTTTCCAAATGGCACACATGTTGAAAGTGTTCAGAACCACTGGGAATTCTAAAACCTGATGGGGATAAGACACATAACAATATTGTCATTCCCACTCAGAATTACTATTGTCATTTTAGCAAAGGGGAAAAGCAGATGGGGAAAGGTTTGGATTCTTTTCCTTCATAATTGTTTAAAAGCCAAGTTTTGTAAGAAAATCTAATTTTCTGAAAATAAAATACCCTGCTTCATCCAACCTCCAATGTTTAATAATTACTCCTTGTTGATTACCTACCCTTTTGTCAAGAATGCCCCACTTTTTATTCATTCACCCATACATATTTCCCTTACCTGAAGCCATGTGTTTCAGAAGGGATCCCACTTCCCACAACCCTTGTTAATGATTGGCTCAGGAACGTGGAGGGGCTAAGACGACTGTAGTGGCCAGTAAGGTCAAGGGGAACTTGTTGGGAATCTCTGAAAAATGTTTTCTGATCTTGAAATAATAAACTTCTGAAGAGGTGATGAGCAGGTTTTAAAGCTATAACCAACCATATCATGAAGGCAACAGAAAAGGGAGGACAGAACCCAGAGAATCACCCCTGGAACAGGGGATTTTTTAAGTTTTGTGATTCTGTTAACGAGTTTAAATTCTTAAACCTGCCGGATTAAGCCAACCCTGAAATCTGCTGTACTTCTAGAACTCCAGTTACATGAACCAATACATGCCATTATTATTTAAAATCCCTTGAATTTCTTTAATTTGCAGTGGAACAGATCCTAATTAATATATAGTAAAATTAGCCATTTCATTTAGATCACTAAAATAATGTAAAACTCCAAGAGAATGTTTTACTTTAAAGTAATTCCATTTCTCTCTATTTTTTTTTTTTCCTGTTCTGGGCTAATTGTTTTGGGTTTTCAGGGGCATCAGTTATTTTAACACTTAAGATTCTCCATCGCTTTATGTCTCACACAGATGGCCATGGCATCTAATTCTGGATTTTAATGGATGCTCTCAAAAATTCTGAGATTTTTTAAGTTTTGTGATTCTGTTAACGAGTTGTTGAGTATATTACCTGCACACGGAGGAGACTGTATGGCACAAAAGAGCTCAGAGCATTCAGTCATCCAGGGGATTCATTAAATTCTAGGTATTCTCATGGGGCACTTGGGTAGTTCAGCCAGTTAAGCATCTGACCCTTGATTTCAGCTCAGGTGGTGATTGTAGGGTCATTAGATAGAGCCCCACGTCAGGATCCATGCTTAGTGCTGAATCTGCTTGAGATACTCTCTTCCTCTGCCACTCCTCTTGCTCTCTCTCTCTCTAAAACAAATAAATAAACATTTTTTTAAAATTCTGGGCACCTCATAGAATATCGGTACACATGAAAGTCCCCTAAACTGTATTACCCAGAATTCCTAGGATTACTCCATTCAAATGGGTGCTTTTGGGGCCCCACTGGTCCTAAACATTCAAAGGATCCAATGTTGGTGAGTTAATAGAGGACTTCATAGTATAAGGAAAACAAATACAGGTGGTATACTTATGGCCAGATGAAGAAAATTATTTATTTATTACTTATTTTGTATTTTTTTATGAGAAGATATTTTCAGTAGGTCAAATGCATCACTTTTGATCAAAGTAATTTTGAAATATTGGAGGGAGTCTTAATGATCCTTAGCAACCTTCATGCTGAGATTTTACAAACCACAATAATAATTATGATAATAGGTCCTATTTATTTATTTATTATGTATTGTGAACCAAGCACTGCACTCAACTCTTTCACTATGCTGTCTCACTTAGCCCCCAAAACAGCCCCATGAAACAGGTTCTAGTATTTCTTTCACTTTACAGATGAGAAAACACAGCCTTAGTGAGATTAAGTAATTTTCCCCAAACCTCCAGAGTCCATGTCCTAAATCTCTATTCTCGATAGTACAATTTCTGTTCTACATAGTCTATTCTAAATCATTAATTTGTGTTATAGTCTACAGACTATTTACACTGTCAACAATGTGACTGAGTTTCCAGAAAGGCAACATAGTCTTCAGTTGCCTCAATAGTAGTGGTCAGATCAGAGGTTCCACTTTGTACGAGTAAAATCACATCTGAGGCATATTGCCAAATGATGGGTATCCTATGTGAAGACAATAATAGCAAAGAGTTGCTCAACCAGGGGAGAATGACCAGTATGGCAGGATCTGGAAAAAATCTCATATGGATTGAGGAAATCACTTAGCCAGGTTGACCATAAATGTTTTTAAATGCCTTATTATTATAGAAAGACTATGCAATATTCATTGTAGAAAAAAAGAAAATACAAAGGAAAAGGAAAGAATGTCACATCCAACCATTCGGTGATTGACACTGTTAACACCTTCGTGCATATGTTTGAGATATATATACATATATGTATATATATATATACATATATATATATACCCATTCTGTCTCTTTTAATCTAGAATAGTCTTTTTTCTATGATTGTTGAAGATGAAAAACCAGTTGAGCTCCAGAATATTCCACGATTTTAGACTTCCCTGGTTACATTCTCTTTTGGTTTTTCCCCTGTGTATAATGATTTTAATTGTTTAGATTCAAGGGAAACACCATGGACAGACTCCCATAGGCGACGTTGTATACCTCATGCTTTGTATCACATCAGAAGATACGTTACTTCTAGTTCGTCTACCATTAATTGCTGAAATTGCTAAAAGTTGACTTTCACTGGAAGTGATTGTGGTCTGAACCCTCTCTACGCAATTTTATTTAACCTCTTGTAGTTAGGAAGTACTCTGTGTGGTATTCATTTGACACCCAGTGAATGTCCAAGCTTCCATCAACAATTTAACTAAGGATTTTAACCCTGATGAACTTTATCTAAATTGACATTAACTAGAGGTTCTGAAACGATGTCTCCCTCATTCTGTCATTCCTTCTACTTTCATTAATTGGTATTTAGAATGGAGCTTCCCTTCATCTGCTGGTCAGGGCCTCAGTTACGTCCTTTTATTGACGTGAAGTTGCCTAGTTGATGTCTGTGGAATGTTACATCCTAGAAGTGTATGAAGGAACATATGAAGTTATTGAATATATTTATAATACCTGGGAAAAAAAGAGTAGATAGCTGTCTTTATATGTTTAAATCTGGTCCTCTGGGAAAGGAAGTACATCTACTACACATTGTTCTGGAGGGAAGTTTTGGAAACTAACTCAACACAGGGAATAACTTTCTTGTAATTAAAGATGCCAATTAACAGAAAAGTTTTCTTCCCAAAGAAGTAAGGAAACAGTTCTCTCTGGAAGTATTGAGGGCGAACCTACCATGGTTGTTAATCTCTCCTAACTCAGTTGAAATTATTAGAACACATAAAGACGCTCAGCAGAGTGGAAAACCAGTAGAAATAGTGCCTAATCTTATACCAGCAGCCTAGAAACATACCTGTTAATCAACAAAATCCTAATGAAGCTGAGTAATATGACCAAAGGTCAGAGTGACAAACTGAGTGGGTGTCTTTAGCATCTCAGTCTTCTTTCTGGGATGACAGATGACGCTCCCGGGGAAATGGAGGAAATGAGCGTGGGTGTGATTCAGAGGAAAGTGAGGGTTTAGGACTGCTCACTGCGTGGAGGACCTTAGCTTCTTCCCTCCACCCAGAAAGAGTTTACATCCCCCAGTTAAGTGGACCGAATCCTAGAATATCACATTTAACAAATTATTAGGAGAGTTCTGATAAAGATCGTATATTACCACCTTATCGCTGAGTGATCTCCCTGCTTTCCATATTCTGCCTTTCTACCCATGTACATATCCCTATTCCTTTAAGGTCGCAGAAAATAACCCTAAACTGAAGAGCAAAACATTCTTGCAGACAAACCACGTATCATGTGCAGTTTATCAGAGCAAGGAGAATGTCTGTCCTGAAAATCTTGTAGTCAAAGTCCATACCCATAATCACCAACCTGATTAGTAACAACCCACAGCTCTAGACCAGAGCACACTTTCTACATTCAAATCCTGATGATGTTGACAACTTGGACTTAGTCTAAATTGACTTTCACTCTGTAAATTACCTAACCTGCAAAACTGTATGAGATCAAGTGTAAAATTATAGGTGATGAAGAATGCAAATTGGTAGACATGCTTCTCTAGTACAATCTGTTGCCTCTCATGGAGGGGATACCGGAAATTTAGTGGTCACCATGGCCCAAAATGAAGTACAAAATCTTCCTGGCTGGTGGACATAGACCCATTGGTTGTTGTCTCTTATATGACTTGGGCTGGGTAGAAGGTACTGTAGTTTCCTGCAAGATAATCCCAGAGCCTATGCTTCTATATCATAGCTCTTACTGTATCATTGAACCTACTTGAGTTTTGGGTAGAGTAAGTCTGGCATGGCCTACCACACTTGCCCAAGAGAGAAAAGAGAACTCTACTCAGAAGAAAACATAACTCAGTGGACCAAGAAAAAGGCTGGTCATCATTCCTAGTGGGTGGGTTGAGTGTAACTTAAAATGCATGGCCACAGGATATGCATTCTTTTACCTGTGTACTTTGTGCTTGCTTTTCTCCACATGTGAAGGGGAGCTAGACAAGGGCTGTGTCCCTGGTTATCTGCTTCTTCCTTGTCCTTTTCCAAAGCAGCTATATAGTTAGAGACCCAGGGACCCTTGTACTTCCCTCAGATCTGCATTAGAGTAGTAGCGGGTTGTCATTTGATTCCCATTTTTCCTATTGATCCTCGTTGTAAGAGATGAATCTTGAACCCTGTAGGACTCACTGGCAGGAAAGAGTCAAGCATTCTAGAGTAATAGCAATAATGCTATCAAACTGGCAACAAATACTGCCTTAATTCCTTTATGTGTTTTTAATGCTTTCTCATTGTTGAATATTTGTATTCCCTATAATATGCCCTTTTAGCATACACTTTCCTAATTAGTCTTACCCCGCAATGAATTTGTGTTTATTTGTATAATACACGGATGCCCAAACGTTTTCATCAAAAGCCATGATACCGCCTACCTGGAAGCTGGGCCAAACTTCCCAGGAAAAAGGCATGGTCCTCCACAAAAATGCCCTCAGTGTAGGTACCCACCACAAGCTTGGGGTTCCTCAAACATCCTCACTTCTGGCCAACTGGCTACAAAGTCAGTGACTCCTGCTACCCCCTTAATTTCGATAATTCACCAGAATGACTCAGAATTCTGGAAAGCCCTATACTTAGGATTAAATTTTATTATAGAGAAAATAAACAAGACCAACAAGCCACTACCAAAACCAAATCAAAGTCAGCCAAAGGGAGAGATGTACAGGGCATGGTCCGGGAGGGTCCCAGACATGAACCTTCCATCAGCCTCAGGGACACGTCGTTCTCCTGGGTGATCCACATTTGTGACAATATGCCAACCGTCTGACTCTTGCCAACCATCTGAGCTTTTGGTGTCTGGAACCTGTACTGAGGCTTGATCCCATGTGGTTGACATTCAGGCTCTGGTCATTCCTGGAGGTCCTGGCTAATACATTTATTCTCTAGTTCTTCCAGAAGTTTGAACATGGGTAGGGCAAGTTCCAAAACCCCTATCATGTATCACACTGTTAGACTCTTCAGAAGCAAACTCTCTCAAGGAAAGAAACACTCCTGTCAGGCAGGTTATTCCAGGGACCTCGAGATCTCCCAATAGCCAAGGCAAAGGCCAGAACTCTCTTTGGATAAAGCTGATTCTCTACTGCACACATCCCAGTCCTGTTGCAGGGTGTGGGCTTAAACTTCTGGTCAGCACATAACTGAACCACCTGTCCCTTTAGCCTGTGTGGGATTTTTAAAATTACTCAATGCTAAATAAGTGATTTAAAAGCTTTAGTCATACATGAGTACCTTACATCGCTGCATGACAAAGAATATGCCTTTACTTGATTTAGAAATAAAGCAGGATTCTAGGCTGCTGTGTTAGCAGTGAATCTCCCCAAATTAGAATAAAACAGAAAGAACAAATAGGGTAACAAAAGTAAAAATACAAGTACAGCATCTACCAGTAAATTAGGGGATAAAGTATTCCCGTGAACCTAAAAGATGAACAGGTGTCGACAAAGAACTCATAGCTTTAGATCCATCACCATCTGTGAATTATGAAGGAGAAAACTGAGGGAAGGCCAAAGGTGTCCCTGAGAACCTTCTAGTGAGTACCTACTGGTGGCGCCAAGACTCTCAAACCAGAAGCCATAAGCCTTCAGGGACACAGTCACACTTAGAAGAGACTCGTTAGAATAGAATCTAAATTGAGCAAGATAAGAACAATGGGAAAAAGGAAAGAGAAAGTCCAGATAAAGGTGGAAAAGAAGGTAAGAGGCAGCAGAATTTAGAAAGCAAATGAGGCAGTTTAAAAGGAGACAATAAATACATAAAAATGAGCAAATCCAACCTAGCAGATTATAAAAGGGGTAACTATCACCACATGGGATGTTCCCCCATAGGCAAGACTGGTTTGTTGTTCCAGTTTATCAGTGGTTTTCTCTATTAATAGAAAAGGGAGAAAAAGTTTATGATCATCTAGATCAGAGATTGGCAAGCGTTTTCTTAAAGAGCCAGGTTCTTAATATTTTAAGCTTGAAGGACATATGGACCTGTGCTGCAGCTGTTCAACACTGCTGTTGTAGAGCAAGAGAAGTTACGATGCAGAAATGAGTGAGCGTAACTGCATTCCAATAAAACTTTATAAAAAAAGAGGCAATCAGCTTCTGGTTTGCTGACCTCTAATCTAGGTAGAAGTATTTAGGATACGAGATTTAAAAAATAAATCTCGGCAAACTGAGAATAGGAGAATCTTTAATGTGATTTTAAAAATTTGTAAAAACCTCTCATGGTTTGTCTCCCTCCCAGTTCCGTCTTGTTTCATTTTTCCTTCCTTCCCCCCACAACCCCCGACCCTGCCCCCAAATTCCTCATATCAGAGAGATCATATGATAATTGTCTTTCTCTGATTGACTTATTTCGCTTAGTATAATACCCTCTAGTTCCATCCACGTCGTTGCAAATGGCAAGATTTTGTGGGTTTTGATGGCTGTATAGTATTCCATTCTGTATATATACCACATCTTCTTTATCCATTCATCTGTTGATTGACATCTAGGTTCTTCGCATAGTTTGGCTATTGTGGATGTTGCTGCTATAAACATTCAGGTGCACGTGCCCCTTCAGATCACTACATTTGTATATTTAGGGTAAATACCTAGTAGTGTGATTCCTGGGCCATAGGATAGCTCTATTTTCAACTTTTTGAGGAACCTCCATGCTATTTTCCAGAGTGGCTTCACCAGCTTGCATTCCCACCAACAGTGTAGGAGGGTTCCCCATTCTCCGCATCCTCGCCAGCATCTGTCATTTCCTGACTTGTTGATTTTAGCCATTCTGACTGGGGTGAGGTGGTATCTCACTGTGGTTTTGATTTATATTTCCCTGATGCAGAATGATGTGGAGCACGTTTTCATGTGTCTGTTGTCCATCTGGATGTCTTCTTTGCTGAAATGTCTGCTCATGTCTTCTGCCCATTTCTTGATTGGATTATTTGTTCTTTGGGTGTTGAGTTTGATAAGTGCTTTATAGATTGTGGATACTAGCCCTTTATCTGATGTCATTTAATAAAAAAAGAAAAAGAAAAAATCTATAAAAACCTATCACTCATATGATACTCATGAAATACTGAAAACTTTTCCCGTGAAACTGGGAAGAAGATAAGGATGCCTGCTAACACCGTTTCCATTCAACATTATACCAGCACTCCTAGCGAAGCAAGTAAGTGGGGGAAAAGAAAGTATAAAAAGGATGGAAAGAAAGAAATCTATCATTATTTGCAGACAATATGATTGTGTATCTAGAAAAATCTGAAAGAATCTAAATCATCAGTAAATTTAACAAGATTGCTGAATTCAGAGCCAATATTCGAATTTCATTTGTTTTTCTGTATACCAGCCACATACAGAGAAAAATTTAAAAATTTTAAAGTATATAATGTATAATAGTATCAAAAATACCCAATACCTAGGAATAAATCTAATGAAGATGTACAAAACAGGAACACTAAAAAAATGCACAACATTTTTAAAGAAACAAAATGAGACCTAAATAAATGATGATAACTTATCATATTCATGGATCAGAATACTCTGTCTTTTACAGTGGTCCAGTATCCTCAAATTAATCTCTATACACAATTCAATCCAATAAAAATGCCAGCAGATTATTGTTGTTTTTCAAACAATTGAACAGTTCATTCTAAAGTTGATATGGAAATGCTGTGAACCAAAAAAAAAAAAAAAAAAAAAAAAGGTTTAAGACAGTCTTTAAGAAAGACAAAGCTTGGGGCACCTGGGTGGCTCAGTGGGTTAAAGTCTCTGCCTTTGGCTCAGGGTCCTGGGATCGAGCCCCACATGGTGCTCTCTGCTCTCATGGAGCCTGCTTCCCTTCCTCTCTGCCTACTTGTGATCCCTCTCTCTCTCTTTCTCTGTCAAATAAATAAATAAAATCTTTAAAAAAAAAAAAAAGGAGAAAGCTGGAGGGCTTACACTGTAAGTGCCAGTATCTATTATAAAGTTACCGCGACTAAAATTGTAGGATTTTTTTTTTAAGATATTATTTATTTATTTGACAGAGAGAGACACAGTGAGAGAGGGAACACAAGCAGTGAGAGCAGGAGAGGGAGAAGCAGGCTTCCCACTGAGCAGAGAGCCCGATGCAAGGCTCGATCCCAGGACCCCAGAACCCCAGTATCATGACCTGAGCCGAAGGCAGCTACTTAACAACTGAGCCACCCAGGTGCCCCTAAAATTGTGGTATTTGAGTAAGCACAAACCTACAGAAAAGAGGGGATTCCAGAAAGATTCACATGTGGTCAGCTGACTTATGACAAATACAATACTTCAATGGGGTGGAAAAACAAAAGAGTTTTCAATAAATGGTGCTGGATCAATATCAAAATGTGTATACACACGCAAAATGTATATACACAAAATGTATATACACATATATCTACCTCATATGATTAACAAAATTCCGGATAGATTGCTGCTCCAAACATGAAAGGTAACACAGTAGAGCATTTAGAATTAAATATAGGGGAACATATTTAGGACATTGAGGTAGGCAAAGATTTCTTAAACAGCACATAGAAAACACCAGCCAAAAAAATTTTTAATGGATAATGGTACTGTTTTAAAATTTAAAACTTCCTGGGGGCCTGGGTGGCTCAATGGGTTAAGCGTCTGCCTTTGGTTCTGATCACGATCTCAGGGATCAAGCTCCATGTTGGGCTCCCCGCTTAGCAGGGAGCCTGCTTCTCCCTCTCCCTCCCTGCTGGTGCTCTCTCTCTGAAATAAATAAAATCTTAAAATAAAATAAAACGATACCATTATGTGCTTGAAAAGAAAACCAGAATGGTAGGAAGAGATACTGTCTATACGTATGTCTGAAAAGGGACTCATTCAAAACACCTAAAGAATTTCTACAAGTCAAGAGGAAAATTGACTAAAGACTTGACCAGACACTTCATAGAAGATACCCAAATGACCAATACACATATGAAAAGGTGTTGAACTTCATTAGTCTACAGAGAAAAAATATCAAATTAAACCATAATAAGGTATCACTACAGTGGCACCAGAATGGCATAAATAAAAGAAAATAAAAGGCTGTCAAGGATGTGGAACTATTGGGACTCCCTATACCGCTGGTGGGAATATATATTGAGATAATCAACTTCGGACAACGTTTTGAAAGTATGCTGTATTCTATAACCCAGCAATTTCCACTCCTAGGAGTATACCCAACAAAAACACAAGCATGTGGTCAGCAAAAGCATTTTTCAGTGTGTTCAAAGCCATGCTATTTGAAATAGCTAAAAAGCAGAACTTATTGGGGTGCCTGGGTGGCTTAGTCAGTTGAGTATCTGCCGTTGGCTCTGGTGGTGATCCCGGGGTCCTGGGATCAACCCCTGTTGGGCTCCCTGCTCAGCAGGGAGTCTGCTTCTCTCTTTCCATCTGCCCATCCCCCCTCACTTATGCTCTTGCACACGTGCAAGCTCTCTCTCTCTCTCTTAAATAAATAAATAAACAAATAAAATCTTAAAAGAAAAAAAGGCAGAACTTACTGAAATACCCGTCTATAGTAGGATATTTACATAAGGTGACACTAAACAGTAATGAGAAAGAAAACTTACAACACCCAACAGGATGGATACCAGAAATAGAGTAAGGAGCGGAAGTAGCACAAAAAATGTCCACACCGTGGGCGCCTGGGTGGCTCAGTGGGTTAAGCCACTACCTTCAGCTCAGGTCATGATCTCAGGGTCCTGGGGTCGAGTCAAGCATCAGGCTCTCTGCTCAGCAGGGGGCCTGCTTCCGTTCCTCTCTCTCTGCCTGCCTCTCTGCCTGCTTGTGATCTCTCTCTGTCAAATAAATAAATAAAATCTTTAAAAAAAAAATGTCCACACCGTATGACTGCATTTATGTGATGTACAAACACAGAGGAAATGAATCCGTGCCATCAGGGGAGTGACTCTTGGAGGTTCTCAAATGGAAAGAAGCATGAGTGAGGGACTCTAAGGAGGGAGTGGCTCTGGGGGCTGCTGATTTTTTGCTTCTTGATCTGAGTACTGGATTAGCGGGTGTGTTCCCTTTGTGAAAATGCAGTGAGCAGCACACTTTGACACTTGTACTTTTCTAGATCTCTATTATACTTCAATGAAAAAAAAGTAAATGGAAAAATAATCCCATAGAACAGAAAGAGATTTAAAAGCCAAAAGAATGATTGTGAGTTGACTATTGTTAAGTTTGAATGATGGGTTCATGAGGGTTAATTGTATTTGTTATTGTTAAATATGTTTAAAATTTTGGGGGGCGCCTGGGTGGATCAACTGGTTAAGTGTCTCACTCTTGATTTCAGCTCAGGTCATGATCCCAGGGTTGTGAGATTGAGCCTGGTGTTGGGCTCTGCGCTCAGAGTGGAGTCTGCTTAGCATTCTCTCTCCCCCTCCCTCTGTCCCTCTGTCTCCCCCCTAAAACAAATAAATAAATCTTTAAATATGTTTGAAATTTTATGACATAAAATAAAAATTTTATAAAATTTTATAACATAAAAATAAAAGTTGAAGAAAAGGGGGCAAGATAAAGATATTATTTACAGATCAGGAGATGTTTAAATATGAGACTAGGACCCCTAAGGAAGAGAGAGGTGAGGCATGGAGCCACTATTTTTGTTACAAAATTTTAGGACTATTTGATTTCATAAACTATACGCACATATTACTTAAATAAATTAAAAAATAATTTAAATGTCAAAAAATAAAAATAGTTGGAAGGAAAGGATCGATGAAGAAGTCCTATGACTTTAATCTCAAATGATAATAAAATCATGTCTAGGATTTATATTCTTTGAGGGAATTGGAATAAAGAGAAATTAGAGTCAGGGAGTCTGGCATGCTATAATTTCATACAAAATATAGCATTTATGATCTGAAAGAAAAGGAAAGAAAATAAAAAAAGAGCAATAACTGTGTTGAGGCATACACTGGCAACAGGGGTTTCGAGACAGAGAGAAATTGCTTATAACTTAATGTATGAATATATTTTAACAAGATAGTAAGTCAATTCTAATTTGACCTTATTAAGTTGTGGTCATAGAACCTTGAGAGAATCTCGCTGAATCTTATTCCAAGGATAAGACTTAGGGAAAATCTGAGCTAAAGGTCATTAATAAGCAAAGCAGGCACTTTGTACTATATGGAATTTACCTAAGATAGCACCCTCGTAGCACCCAATAATTAATTCAAATCCCTTCTCCCAGCCAAGTACAGTTCCTGGGCCTTCTGGCAAACTCAGTCGCTGGGCTACTCAATTCACACCCACTTGCCCACTTCTGCAAAATATTTTCTATCCTCAGACTTGGGGCAGCCTTGTGACTTGGTTTCCACCAGTGACACAAAAGCAAAAGGCAACAGGGAAAGATTCTGCTTTCCTGAGAAAACGGGCAGAAATTTTCACAACCCAGAGAGGTTCAAAACAGATAAGCAATGTCCTTAAAACAAATTTTTATGTGTGTGTGTGTGTGTGTGTTTTGTTGTTGTTTTTAGATTAAAAAAAGGTCTTATTGAGGTTGATCTTTCTCGATGTGATGTTGCCATAGAAGCATTAGTGTGTGTCAGTGATCCATGTTTAAAGCCAATATTTAAATCCATATATCCACTTTTAAGGTTTGAGTAGATTTAGTATAGAACAATGCATGAGTGCAAACACTTTTCCATTTGGAGCCTTGCTCAAGGAGCTGCTACACTCAGAGCTAAAACTATTCTAACTAAACTCAATGCGCAATTTACGTATAGTACTATATTTAGAATAACGGCTCTCTTCAATAGCACGTGATCTGAATGATCTGATAGCACAATAGGTTCAATAATTATCCATTCAGCCACAGAAATGCTTGTCTAGGAAATTGAATCACCTCAATTATCCAGTTTGGGGATTCATAATGAAATATCGAATAGGTTTTATCTAAATATGTTTACTATTTTCTTCTAGCAAATGTGCCTCTAAATTATATAATTTGTCTAGATAGTAAACATGATTTAGTAGAAGCAGCATCATTTTTGGAATCAGAACTAGTTTCCAGCCTTAGCAATGCCACTCACCAGATGTGGGATTTGGGTAAATTACTTCACCTCTTTGAGTCTTAAACTCTTCATCTATAAAATGGGGACATATGAATACACCTTATACCATTAGTTTAAATAATCTATGTAGAATGCAATCGATACATGTTAGTTCCTTTCCTGCTTTCATAAAATCCATCTCCAAGGTCACTACCATTGATTAAGATGCTGAGAATCCAAAGCAGTAAGGAACACCATATCTTTTATTTTAGCTGTTTAAAACAATTGATCTATTTGTTTTTTCAAATTACTGAAATGGAAACAAAGTATCACTTATAGTAGGGGCTCTAAAGCTACTTGCAAGACCCCCAGTCAAATTCAGGGGATGGACCATTTCCCTGAAGCCTTCCCACTGATAATAAACCTGAGTGAACCAGAAAGGAAGCAAACATTAAAAAAATGAAAGGTTCAGTTTAGGAGAGGATTGGAAGAGGAGTTTTAATACAAATGTAATGAGAAACCATTGGATGATAGATGATCTTGTACACAAGCAACTAGGAGGGGGGAAACATGTTATATACGAGTGAGAGGGAGAAGAGAAGATACAGAAGTGCTATCATTTGCCTTTGATTCTTCTGTTTGATAAAAAATAAATCATTTACCCTTGACCGAATGAATATAGGGATGACCCAGGAGATTTTCATGGCCTTCTTGGAGAATTAAAATCAGTCTTTATCCACAGGTGAGGTAGGTACACTTCTCCTGGGGACTTGATCAGAGCCTGTACTGTGGTTGTCATTATTCTGATGCCTCAGCTCCCCCTGAGAGCTGCTGAGTAGAGGGAAAACAGAGCTGCTGAGGGGAGTTAGGTAAAACAGGAAAAGTTGAAACTCACAGAGAATCATTTCAGCTGAGAGTGATAGGGGACAAATCAATTGGTAACTTTACTGGCAGCAATCTATAGGAGTCTTTTTTTTTTTTCCTCCTGCTTTAAAGGTTCTATAAATCTAGAAATAAGCAGTATATACCTCCTTTCAATCAGAAACGTCCTAATGATGAGTTGGGCTCTTTTCAGAAAATAAAACCTCTGCTTTTTAGCCCCAATGAAAAGCTGAGCTGGAAATAGTGATATTCAGAATAGATAACCTAAAATGATAATTCCCCAGAACCAATCTGCAGGAAGATATGGGGCTGAATGGGTAACAGTTACCTGGGGAGCTGATTAAAAATACATCTTCCCCAAACTTAGCCCCTGGATTCTGGTTCTATAGTCCTATGGGCGGGCCCAGGAACACGTATTTTTAAAAGCTTTCCAGGTAGACTAAATTTATGGCCCACACATACCATAATATACAATGTGTTTGCAAAAAGAGAATCAGGAACTTTATGTACGGATACGGGCTGATCTTCGATACTTTAAGTGAAAAATCTGAGAGTGTGTATCATTTGCCACCAGTGCTGCTAAAAAGAAGGATGAATGTACCTATTTGCTTATATATGCATGAAATATCTCTGGAAAGCTGCACAAAAAGCTGATAATACTGGTTTTGCCTCTATAGCAAAGAGCTGGGTGGTTAGCAGATAGGAGTGGGAGAGAAATTTTATCATAGCGTAACCTTTTGTATCTTCTGAAATCTGAGCTAAGTAAAAATATTATGTATTCAGAAATGACTGAAAAATATTATTTCTATAATACTCATGACCAGTTATAGCTTATAAATAATTTTCCAAGTAAGTCTGATGTTCAGCCAGGACTTTATCTAGTGGCTAAGGAATATATAATATGTAACATATTAACATCATGGTACATAGTACATACAAACATAGTACATAGTACACAGTATCCATGTCTCTAAGAGATTAAGGATTTCTCCTTCTAAGAAGACAGGACACTGGAAAGCTAGACACAGGGTAGTTACATTAATATGAATGCTATATTCCTGGAAACCTCACTTATTTCCAATCTGTAGAGGCCAACGCTAAGTTTCAATAAATCCGATGAAAGATGGTGGGTCTGTTCAGCAGCTCATCTGTTACCCCCTAAAGAAAATAGAAAAAACACAGTTTATACTGTATGCATCCAGTCAGCTTTGAATTATGTAACGCTTGATTATTTTTCATGATTGGAAAAGATATAAATTATATCAAACTATATACGTACAGGCTTTATTAATGTTTTATAACCACACCACTTCAAATTAGTGGAGTTTGAAATCTCATTAAATGCAGCCATGTTGCTCTTGAACTCCACTTGATTAGTGTCCTCAAAAAAAATCTTCACAGAAAATATATTTTGATGAGATTCATTTGGTTTTTATTTAGAGTTGATCAAAGAACACCCACTTGAAACTGTTTTTCTGCATTTTCTGTGAAACTGTTGAAGACATTGTGACCATTGTGCTCCTTCTTGCCACTTGAATAAATCATAATTTCCCCCACTTAAATTTTTGTACCAGAAAAATGGTTTTGAGAATTGTATGCTTCCTTTTATCAGGTGAGAATTGCTGCTGAGAACCCGGGGATTGAACTTGATGGTCAACCACAGTATATGGCGAATTTCCTAACAAATTTGGGGATGATCCAGCTTTGGGAGAGGAGAAAAGAAAAGTAAGGATCACCTGCTTATAAAATTTAAGTAGCATAATTTTTTTAATAGCAAGCAAAACAACCTTGCCCTGGCTAACAATTTTCACAGTTTCTGGTTTTTATTGATATTTGGCTCCCTATGCAAGGTAAAGCAATCGAGTGGATAATAACGAGGTTCTTTTCTTTGAGAAGATCATGGAGATAAGCAAGCCAATGAGAAAAGCTCCCACTTTTGATGTAGTGATTCTGGAGTGGGTTGGCTAATGAGCACACCCAACCTGGCTGGGTGGGAACAGCGAGGGAAATGCTCTAAGAGCTGAGTGTGAGTCTTGAAGAAAAACCAGCATATTTGACTCGTTCCCAGCACATGGATGGTGCCTTGGGAAGCAAAGACTTTCTCTAGCCTTTCACTTGGTTGGAACCTGCGCAGACCCATCTAAGAGAAATAACTAATCTGTATGTGGCAGAATATTCAGACCCAAAGAGAAACGTGCTTGAACCGAGGGTAGAAAAATAATGTGACTTATGAGTACTGAACGTAAAATGGTGCAGCCACTTTGATAAACAATCTGGCAGTTCCTCCAAAGGCTACATATAGAGTGACCGTGGGACGGAGAAATTGCACTCCTGTGGGTGAGTTTCCAGTCTGTCTGCCTCACCTGGCAACTTCAGTAGAGGCAGTGGATGAATTAGGGAAGAGATGGTTTCCCATTCTTAAATCAAGAGTCTTCTGGGATAGAGAGTAATTATCTTGTTTCTTGTCTCTATGAATTTGTTTTATATATGCATCTATTTTTCTACATATATTATCCTCAAGTATTTCACTTTATCTGCTTAAAATAAACATGTCTAGTATTGATTATTAAAAATACAGAAAAACATCTTGACGATAGCTACTGTTAATATCTCACGATGTTATGCTCCTTCTCAGGATATATTTACATTTATTTAATACACATTTGTTTTATAAAAGTGGGAGCAAATATTTTACAACTGTCATAACCCAATTTTCCCAATATCGTGAAAGTTTCTACTAGACTATTATTCTCATGGTTAGAGATAGTATCTCACATGGTTTTTGCTTTTTGAATTAGCTGTCCCTGAGAAACGGATTCTAAGAAAGAGATCTGTGTTGTGTGCAGTGATTTCATTGGTGAGTCCCCTTACATGGCTGGGACAGGAAGCAGTTTGAGTCAAAGTAGGAGCAGAACTATCCTGAAGTTTCAGCAAAGAGCCTGGGAGCTCTGGAGCTGGGATGAACCTTCAGATCTGTCCCTCCTTAAGGCAAAGGGCCTGAGTCCATGAACTCCTTTATCACCCCTCATTAGATAGGGACTGTGCCCCAGGAATAGATGTGACCTTGGGCAAGGCAACTCTTTTAGCTAGGGCAATTCACAGGTAAAAATTCAACTGAAAGCCATTAGTAGTCATTATTACCCGCAACTGAGGTAACGAATTCCTTAGTCCTGGACAAGGAATCCTGGGTCACATACTGTCTTAAGTCTAATTCCTGTGCTGCTTGATTCCACTTACATATTTTATTAAGTTTTTTTTTTGCTGTATCCTTACTCTAATATTTATTGTAGATTTCACTTAGTCTTGGCCAACATTTCTGCTGGTCTAAGTGGCTTATATGATGGGGTGACCCATACCCTCATCTCTTACTGGTCTGAGCCCCGTGGGACCATGATATTTTTAGGCCATGGCTGTTGCACTCACCCAGTCATTGTCGAAATGGGCAATGCAGTATACCAAGAGATTCCCCAGGGTACTGCCTGGGTACCAAAGATACTCTTTCTGCCCTCATGGTGAAGCAGTTGCCCTGCCTCCTGCTGATGCTCGCAGTCAACCAGCCATGTCAGGATGGTGACTCCTTTCCCTCTACGCTACTTTCTTCTCATCATGAGGACACTAAAGGGACAGCAGTAGCTTTAATTGAAAGTTGAATGGGATTCTTGTTGTATCTTTTGATAGAACATGTCTGCCTCTGGGGGTCAGAACATCAAGACCTGCATTGTTTCGAGTTGTAGTGTGATGTGAAGCACAAATTCTACAAGTTGGTCACTCAGAGTTATGGTGAACAAAGATACTCCTACTTCCTGTTCTTGTGTCCCAGACCCATATATTCTACCTATTGGGAACATAGCATAAGCCCCCTATTGTTGTAGAGTCTCAGCTTCAAGCAGGTGCCTCCATGACACTTTCTAAAGGCTCCCCCATCACCCTAGACTGGCAACCTATGGGTGGTGCGGTATCATCAAACCAGTGGATCCCACAGTCACGTGTTGACTGTAATATCTCCTTCATGGTCTTAAGCCTATGTGATGTTGTGCAAGATCCCATGTCAGTGGATCAAATATCCTGTAGGCCCTTAAATTATGGTGCTTAGATCCTATGGACTGACAAGGCAAACCCACGCCTGAAATGTCTTTTGATTCCAGCCAGCCAAGGTGAATTGCTGCTGCTCCTTGCAGAACAGAAGTGCCTTAGAGTGGTCAGTTGATCGCCTAGCTGGTGGGTGTCCTTGAAGGTTATGCCATATCAGAACTTAGCATTGGTCTCCATTGCTGGGGGGCTGGGATGCTTGGCACTGGCAGGAGCAAGATCAGCCTCGGTGAGTCGGGGCCATGCTGGGCCTGAGAATAGCCTCCCTCCTGCTACTGGGACTTCTCTGTGTATGTGACCATTATGCCAGCACTGGAATGGCTAATAACAGAGGCTAACTGATGGCAACTGGCCATGCCATTCTGTATTTTTCATTGTTCAGTGCTTCTTCTACAAAGAATGATGAAGGAGAGCAGGATGCTCTCCAGAGGGCATATTTACACATGGTACAAAGATCGTCACACTTGGGCTCATTCCTATAGGCCCACCCACAGAAATCTTCCCCAGATGCCCTTGTCGCCAGTCTGCTAATTTCTCTTTTTCTAGGTCCCTAAACAACCAGCTAAATAATTTTCCTCTGTTCATGAATTGGTATGTGGTGTCATTTTGGTCCATCCTTCTTTCCATCAGGGTGGATGACCAGATGCAATGTCTGTCCATTGCTCTGTCCTTTGACCATGTCTGTTCAAAGCTCTGCCTATTGTGAGGATTTCCCTTCACAGTTTTCTTTTAGAGACACCCTGGAGTGAAGGTGTAGTGCAACAGCACTGCGTGTCAGGATGACCCATCTCTGAACTACCTGTTGGGCTTTTCCCTCCTCTGTAAGCTCATCATCTGGAACCCATCATGTGACCACAGGTTTGCTGAGGGAAAGATGCCAATGCAGTTTGATTATACTCTTTATCCTGCTGACGTTTAATTCTGGATTTACCACTTCCACCTTATAATGGTCCATCTAACCCTATGACTTGACAGTTCCCAGAGAAGGCTCGGCTGGGAGCCATCCATGGCCAATACTCCAGCAGCTGGAGGAATGAACGCCTTAGCTCATGCCTCAAAAAAGAACTTCAGTTCTCTAAACTGGAGAATTTGGGGGGGGGGGTTGTTTGTTTGTTTGCTTGCTTGCTTTTTATTTTGTTATTTTCACACAACTTTGAAAGTTCCTATTGTGAGCCGAGAGTTTATAAAAATCAAAGAGTTATGAGCCAAAAATGGAGAAGTAATGAGATGGTGAGACCTGAAACGAGGTGACATGGGTTCTAGCCCTCACTTTGCTATTATCTTTGAATTTTGCATTTGACTGGTCATTTCACTTCTCAGAGCCTTAATTGCCTTATCTACATGATGAGACAGTTGAATGAGGTCAATTTTTCCCAATCTAGAGTCTACCGAGAAAGTAATAAAAATTCAAGAGCTATTTCCAGTATTTTATAAAGTCTAATGAAAATGATTTATCTGTCCTTGGTAAGGTTGCAGAGGGATCAGGTGGGGGACACTGCTCTGACAATTTAGGGAAGCAAGAGAGCAGTGTCTGATAAATACTGTAGAATAAAAAAAATTCTAGAACATCATGATATGATGGGTATTTCCAAGGTCACCTGGTCCAAATCACAAACAGGTGCACAAATGCCCTCATTATTATTATGAGCCTTTTTTTGAGCTCTTCAGTATTCTGAGTAAGCCCAGTTGCAGAGGGCTGTGCTCATGACACGGTCTAGACATGTCCTCTGACCAGTCGCTGCTCTCCTCCTTTCCTTACCTCACATTCTCTCCTTAGTTCATTCTAGTTGAGCTTCGGTACCCACCATTCCAGTGGAACTGCCAAATCTGGAGGACTCTATTTCATTAACCGGCATGCAACACAACCAGCCATTCCCCCCTCGACATTATTTCTTCTCTTGGCTTCCTGCGTAGCATCTCTTCCGCCTTTCCTCCCAACTCACTGGTTCAACCTTCTCAGTCTTGTGTTCTGGCTCCTCCTCTTCTTCTACCCCAATCTCTAAATGTTGGAGTACCATTGGCCCAGTGACTTGGCCCTGTTCCCTTAAGTGGTACCTCCCATTCTCATGGCTTCAGGTAGTTTCAAGTTTTTCAAATCAGTATCTTTCATTTGTCACCCCTTCTCTGAAATTTAGATTCAGATACCCAAATTCATATGTGACAGCTCTTCTTGAGTGGCTAATAGAGGTTTAAAACTTAATTTGTCCATGAGAGAACTTCTCCAAACTAGGAAATATGTGAAAACGGCACCATTTCTACTAGGTTTCTCAGGCCAAAAACTTAGAAGAACACATCCATAATTTAGCTCTTTATTTCTCTAATATATCCCCAAATTCTATCACTTCTAACTCCAAAAACTACCCCAGATCTATTTCTCTTTATGTCCATTATCTTATCTCTAAGTCATCTCCATGTCTTTGCCTAAACTATTGCTACAACCTTCCAATTGATCTCCTAGTTTGCTTGCTTATTTCTGTAACCTAATCTCCATGGAATAGCAAGATTGATTCATATGAATATAATCTGATCGTGTCATTCCTTTGCTTAAAATTCATCAAGTGCCTGGCTTCTGATTGTAGTTACAGTTTTAATGTCTTGCCTTGTCTTTTTTTTTTTAATATTTTATTTAATTTATTTTGAGAAAGAGAAAGAGTGAGCATGAATCGTGGGGAGAAGCCGAGGGAGAAGGAGACTCCCTGACGAGCAGGGAGCCCAATGCAGGGCTCAGTCCCAGGACCCTGGGATCACGACCTGAGCTGAAGGCAGAGGCTGAACTGACTGAGCCACCCAGGCACCTCTACAGTCTGAATTTCTTACCTTGTCCGACCATGCCATGAGTGATCTGGACTCTGCATCTCTGAACGTCCCATACACATCACCCACCCTGGCCATAGCCTTTCAGCCAAACTGGCCTTCTCTCTCACCTAAGAGTCTATGTGCTGTTTTCTTTTCTTAGAATGATATTTTTTTCTTGATCCTCATAGTTCTGGATGCTTATTGTCATTCCTATCTCAGTTGAGATGTCGGCTCCTTGACCACTCAATCCAAAGTAACCACCTAGTTTTGTCCCGTGTTTATGCCCTATTCAGTTCTCCTCTAACACTTTCTGTGATATCCACTTCCTGGACTTCTTTCTGCTTATTGAGTGTGTCTTCTCACTAGATTGTGGGTTCTATGAGAGCAGCAACATTGTCTCCTTTGTGTTTGTTCTTTCCTTGGGGCTTTGTGTTTGTTCTTTCCTTGGCACTTAGTAGATGTTCAATAAAAAATTTGCTTAAGGAATGAAGGAATCAGGAGACCCTGGGACCCAGAGAATCTAGCCCAACCCCCGTAACTGCTATCCAGCATTTTCTCTGTCCAATAAAAAGCTCCTATTTCTCAAATTTGTCATTTTGGGGAAGAAGATTTAGAGCAGCAAATACAGTAGTCATGAAATGTTAATTTCCCAGAGATGTAATCAAAGTTACTTCATGATAGAAGTATTTTCATCTGTCTATATATATTGTCCTTATTTCAGATAATCCACAAGACTATAATTTATTCTGATGGGCCACCTTTGTTCATAGTAAAGTGAGAGGTAACTTCCATAATAGTACGGACACAATACTCTCAACAAGGTTTATTGTCTTGTCTTTACATGCCAAGTCCAAGAAGTTCGCCTGGGCTGGTTAGGTTACTTCCCTCTTGACAATCCAATTTAAAAAAATCAAATAACAATGAGTTTGTGTTTGATCTTGCTGGGTGAAGGGACTGCACTAGATATTTTCAAATATCCTAACTTTAGTAATTATACTGCATTTCTCTGCAGCTCAATTCTCAAACCTGACCTCATCATTTTTTTTTCTTCCCCATCACTACCTTTCCTGGCGGAATCACCATCCAAAGTCTAATTATTCATTTATGTTATCCAACAAGAGGAAAATTTCTATTGTGCTTTACGGGTAACTAAAATGTATGGAGTGCTTAACAGGTACCGGCCACTATTCTCTGTGTTTTGGGTAGCTCGATTCATTTAATCCTAATGACACACGTACTATTGTTTTGATCATTATACAGGTGGGAAAACTGCTGGACAGAACAGTTAAAAAGCTTGAGCAAGGTTAAGCAGCTAGTAAGCACTGAAGCTGGGCTATATACCCAGGCCAGTCTAATGCTAGAAACACTACACTAGTGGGTAAAGTGATAAAACTCTGATTTTTCCCTTTCTTCTGATAACCTATTATTACCCTAGTCACTTTCATAGCTTGCTAAATAGCAACTACTGTCTTTTCCAGAAAAAAAAAATCCCAAATTCTTTAAGAGTTTCTCATTTTACATGGTTCCAGATCTCTCCATCACAATCCAGCGATGTCTGTGAGTCCTCTTAAAGGGTCAGAACTAATCATTGGTCCATGTGCAGGTTTAGCTGTGTGTAGAAAGAGATGGTCAGTTTCTTCTTCTTATGTACATAATTTACTATAATATCAAAGTATCTTAGCTTATTACATGGCCACATCATACTCTTTCCTCATATGTCTATGAAATATGATTTTTATAGGCTCCTGAGAGCTGCTGTCTATACTTCCCAAAATACCTATCAGGAACCAAACAAAAAAGAAAGCTTCACTGCACCTGCCATAATTGGAAAATGGTCTTCCTTTAACATCAAGGGACACATGCATATTCAACCTACAGTTGTCTAAAATAGTGCCCATGTGAAAGATTTTTTTTAAAAAAAACTGAAAACAGTCTAATTTTTTAAACATTAAAATAATAAAGTAAACCAAATAATATTGTTCCAAAAGCTATTAAAGGCCTGCTGACAGTGCAGGAAAGGAAAACAATGAAGCACCTGGAGGCCTTCTGTTGTATATAAGAGGGAGAAGACAGTATACATTAAAAAAAGAGGGACGCCTGGGTGGCTCAGTTGGTTGGACAACTGCCTTCGGCTTAGGTCATGATCTTGGAGTCCTGGGATCGAGTCCCACATCGGGCTCCCAGCTCCACGGGGAGTCTGCTTCTCTCTCTGCCCTTCTCCTCACTCATGCTCTCTCTCCCTGTCTCTCTCTCAAATAAATAAATAAAATCTTAAAAAATAAAAATAAAAAAAATAAAAAATAAATAAAAAAAGAAAGAGCAGGAATGAGTTTGATTTCACTGAAATCTTTCTCCCTCTCCTGCTTTAAATTCTCACTGTTGGCTCAGCTTCCTGGCTGCTTATTCTCCAGTATTTTCCCTGTGTTACTCTCTAGGACTGAGCTATTAGCACTGTTTTTTTCTACCTGCGTGATCTTGGAACCTTTCAATAAAGAGTCAGTTCAGTGATGTAATCTAAAACTTCCTTATCTGACTTTTGGCTTTGGGGAAATTCTGTACTGTGGGGCTGTAATACCACTGAGCTTGCCCTCGACCAACCACACAAGAAGGAGCCGTTCATGAACTCTTGTTAGCTCTTCTTTTTTTTTTTTCCCCTATGTGACATTGGGTAGATTTTGAAAAACCTAAGTGATAGATTTTACAATTATCCCTAATATAATGCCTCTGATTTTATTCACCCTGTGCTGAGATCTTTGGGGAATCAAGTTCCGCTGTTAGGTACTAGCCAGCCAGATTTCAGGTCATCCACATATCTGATAATATGCCATTTACCTATTGAGCCAAGTTGTTCATGAAAAGTTAACCAATGATAGGTTAAAGATGGGGCTCTGGGGTAAGATCACTGGAGATGTCTTTTTCAGTAAACAATGACATTATTCAATGCTTTTCAAAAATAATCATTCCATCATTGATGGACACCCCAAGTATCCCATCAGCTGGTTCATCTTTGTCTCTCTTGTGGTCATGGACATAATTCAGATGTGCCATTTCAATAACGCTCTTGGGATATAGCAGTCCTGTACATTTCAGTGGCATTAGAGAGCAGAGTTTGAGACCATGAATTCTGGAATGTACCAACCTATGCTTAAAAGCATGTTCACCTGTTTTAGCCATGTGGTCTGGGGCGAGTTACTGCCTTAAACCTTTGGTACTTTATCAATAAAATAGGGAGAAATAACACTTAGGATCAAGTGAGAAAATGCATATAATGCATTTAACCTAGAGGCTCACATCAAATAAGTGCTAAAGGATATTAGCTCTTCTTAACAGTAGCGGTTCACCTACCCAAAAAGAAAATAAGGTTACTCTGGTACAACTTAATCTTAATGAGCCTGTGCCAAGTCTCAGTGAATACCAGTTCCCTTTGTAAGAATTTACATGCCCTCATCTTATACTCTTTGAAAACCCATCCATTTTAATAATCTGTTCTATAATTTTGCTTAGGGATTAATGTCAGGCTCACTGATCTATAATTGCAGAATTTACTGTTTTCTTCCATTGAAAATTTGCACTGCCTTTGTTCCTCTCCAGTCCTGTGACACTTTCCCCACTGCTCCCTTCTCTCCCACTCCTCAGAGGGAACAGTCACTGGTTGAGAAGATTCACCCCCTGCTCTCTCCAGCCCTCTCTTGAAGTTCATCTTAGCAAGGGCACTTGATGTTCTCTATCTTCCCACCTATCTTTGACATCAGTCCCTCTTAAACTAGTTCGTTCTCCTGTCTCTAGTCTGAAGATCATTGTCTCTGACGCAGAAGACAGGCAGAACAGGAACGCAGTGGTCCTGCTTTCTTGCTGTCGTCTGTTATCACCATCTGTCTCAAGCAGAGGGCCTACCCTACCCCTTCCTGTTTGTTCTCTTGCTTGTTAGGATAACTTTCAAAATTCCCCTCTTTCTGCCTTATTATTTTCTACAAACTTTGGTTATCTATTCCTCTTTCTGCTTTTTGTCTTTTCAAAATAGAAGCTCAGATATTTCCAGTCTAAAATGACATTTGAAGACGTTTCTCCAAGTTTCTCCCTTAACATATATTTTAAGCCTCAAAGTAAAAGCAAATCCTCACATACAGTATGTGACTCTGGAGAAGTTTAAGGTACTGCTGCTTTAAAATTACCTGCTAGCTGTGTCAAAGTTTTAAGTGAATTCAGAAAGTCAATTAGGAAGCAGCTGGGAGGTGAGTAGGTGAAATGGACTAAGGTTGTAACTGGAGATGGTGGTAAGTGGGTAGATTAGGACATCGTGAGGTACCTATCTATAAGTAGATAGGACATCGTGAAAGCAGCTCCAGCAGTCCCCATTGATGGATTAGAATACTGGTTTTTATCACCAAAGTAGGAAAAATCAAGGATTCCAAAAGCTATAAATTTAGGGGCTTTTTGAGCCATTAGGTAGATGGTAAATCTGTTTGGTGAGAAGTAGAAGACTTTGGAGCAGCAAATCAGGAAAGGATATTAATCATTCTGCTTGACTGCATTTGGGTTTTCTAGTAGACATCTAAATTGAAATGTCAAGTAGAATATAGGAGTTTGGAGTTCTGAAGAGAGGTCTAGGCTAGAGATATAAATTTGACTTGTCTGCTCAAGATGGTATTTAAAGCCCTAGGACCACTGAAATTACCCAGATGAGATCACAGAAGGTGGGAGGAAAGCCAATGAGAGAGTCCTGGGTCACCAAAACATGTAGAGGTCTGGGCAAAGAAGTGTAAAAGGTTTGAGCTGAAGCAGCCAGAAATGAGAGAACACCAAGTGAGGAACGGACACTGAATGAGGAATGTGTGTCAAGAAGGAGGGAATAGCGCCTCGTGTCAAAATGTTAAGAGCTCGAGTAAGATGATCTCAGAGAAGTGAACATTAGCTCTAGCCAGATGAGGTCATTGGTGAGATACGGCCCATTTTATTAGAGAAGTCAAGAGAAATGCCCAGTTAGGATGATTTGAAGAGCAAATGGGAGGCGAGGTAGTGGAGACGGTGAATATAGACAATGTTCTATTTTTCTACGGAGGCCCAGAGAGAGATGGGCAGTAGCTGGGTTAGGATGTGGGGTCGCAGGAAAACTTTTGTTTGCTTGCTTTTTTGTTTGTTTGTTTGTTTCAATGGGTCATCTTAAAGTACACTTTACTTTGGATGGGATGTATCCAGTAGAAATTTTTGTTTGTTTCTTTGTTTCAGCAGGTCATCTTAGAGTATGCTTTACATTGGATGGGAAGGATCTAGTAGAAATTAATACTGTAGTCAAGAAAGAAAAAAATGGCAGTACAAATTCCTTTAAAAAAAGGAAGAAAGGGTAAGTGGAAAGGTTGAGCTAAGATAGGAACAGTGAATTTTCTATTGTAATTATAAGGGAGGCCAATATGTGTGTATAGATGCAAGTAGGTTGATGGGCTCTCTGGGTGAAAGAAGAGGCAGTTCTTATTGGAGTAGAACTATTTTTGTATAATATATGCAGAGAGGTTATTAGCGTAGAGCGAAGGGGGAAGAGGATGTTGGTGATTTGAAGTTGTCCACTGAATAGTGGGAAGGTAGATTTACCAGAAAATTGGGATAGGTTTGTCAGTGTCAAGTGATCATCTGAGAGGTTTGGTGATAGATTTGAAATGACTCTGGTCAATAGTGCTGTGATGTTCTCCAGCTATATGGAAATCTTGCAAACAAATGTGGAGAAAAATTTTTTCTGGCTATGTACAAAAGTAAAGAAGATAGACAAGTGATTAATGACAATTGTAGGGGAATAATTATAATGCTAGACAATGGAATATAGGCCTGGTAACAAGAAAAGTGAAGGAATTAAGAATTGCCTTTGCTTGCTTTGGGCTTATTTTGCTCTTTTTCTGGTAAATTCTTGACAAAGAAATTTATATTATTGGTTTGAGACCTTTCCTCTTTTCTAAGGTAAGCATTTAGTACAATAAATATCCCTCTCAACACTGCTTTATCTGCATCCCATGTATTTTAATATAGTGTTTCCATTTTCATTTTCATTTTCTTCTATGTATTTTAAAATTTCCTTTGAGACTTTCTCTTTGATAAGTTATTTATAATTATGTGGTTAAATTTCCAAGTGTTTGGAGATTTTCCTCTTGTCTCTCTGTTATTGGTTTCTCATTTGATTTCATTATGGTCAGGGAACATATTTTGTATGTTT
The DNA here is from genome assembly GCF_022355385.1 of Mustela nigripes. NCBI lineage: Eukaryota > Metazoa > Chordata > Mammalia > Carnivora > Mustelidae > Mustela > Mustela nigripes. The sequence continues at coordinate 84,963,905 of NC_081565.1, read as the reverse complement.
TCAATTATATTAAACATATGAAAGTTTGTTTTATGGCTTAAGATATGATAGATTTGGTATATGTTTCAGGGATGCTTGAACAATGCCTCTTCTGCTCTTGTTGAGCAATTTTTTGTTGGTTAGTCATGTTGTACAGATCTTCTATGTCTTTGCTGATTACCCATCTATTAATTATATTGCTTGGTAAGAGGGGGCATTAAAGACTAAACGATAATTGTGAATTTGCCTATTTTACTTTTCAGCTATATTGATTTCTGCTACATGTTTTGGAGGCTCTGCTGTTTGGTGAAAACACATTAGGCTTGTTGTCTTTCTGGTGGATCGATTCTCTTATTGTTGTCTAATGTGCCTCTTTTCTTCTAATAATACTGCCTGTTCTGAAGTCTACTTTATCTAATATTAATATAGCCAGTCCTGCTTTTTAAAAATTAACATTAGCATGGTGTACTTTTCCATCCTTTTACTTCCAGCCTATGTTGTTAAATTTTAAGTGAGTTTCTTGTAAGCAGCATATAGTTGGCTTGTGTTTTTTGATGTACTTCTAATTTCTGTATTTAGACCATTTATATTTAAAGGGAATTTTTAATATGTTAGAACTTAAGTCTGTCTATTATTAATTTCCTCTGGTTCCTAATCCTGTCTTTCATGGCTTCCTGCAAGTTACATAAACAGTTTTTAGCATTTCATCTCGATTTATGTAGAGTGATTTTTCCTTGTATATCTCTTTGTATAGTTTTCATAGCGGTTGCTCTGGGTATTATAAAATATGTATATGACATAACATTTTACTGGTATCAACATTTTAAATTTGTTAAAAAGACTTTATTTATTTATTTATTTGAGAGGGAGAGAGAGCACACACTTGAGCAGAGCAGGGGGAGGGAAAAGAGATGCCCTGCTGAACAGGAAGGCCAATACTGGGCTTGATCCCAGGACCCTGGGTTCATGACCTGGCCAATGGCAGATGTTTAACCAACTGAGCCACTCAGGTGCCCCCAACATCAACATTTTATTACTCTGAGTGAAATGTGGAATCCTTTCTTCCATTCAGTTTCCTTTACCTTCCCCACTTCTCCATAGCATTCTCTTAAGTAGAGGATAGGGTCACAGTATATTCAATCATCAAATATGATTTACAAAACCCATGAAGAGGATAGTCTATTGCATGTACCCATATTTCTTTTCTTTGCATTGGTTTTTCTTTTTAATTTCTGATGCTCAAAATGGATTCTTTTTTCATTTTCTTTATTTTTGAATAAAATTCTTTAGCAATCTTGAAGTGTAGATGTGCTACCCATAAATTCTTATAGTTTTCCTTCATCTGGAAATGTTTTTTATTGCCTCTTCATTCCTAAGGGATAGTTTTGCCAGATGTAAAATTTGATATTGACAACTGTTTTCTTTCAGCACTTGAAAAATGTTGTGGCACATCCTTCTGCATACAGTGGTTTCAGATAAGAAATCCACTGATGTTCAGAGTGGTGGTTCCTGTAGTGAATGTGTTCATTCTCCCTGCTTTCCAGACTTTTCCCATGTCTTTAGTTTTCACAAGTATAATTTTATGGCTTAGCATGGAGTTCTTTGAGTTTTAACATAGTTGGAGTTTGCTCAGTTTCTTAATTCTATAGTTTAAGGGCCTTTTCCCCCCTCACCTGTTTTTTCTTTTTTTTCTTTTTCTTTTCTTTTTTTAAACCAAGTTTGAAAAGTTCTCAACCATTATTTCTTCAGCCCACTCTGTTTATTCTAGGATTAGGGTTCCAATAACATAGTTGCTGGGTTTTCATTTGTTTGTTATTGCTCCCATTTTCTCAGTCTCTGTTCAGTTTTGGGGGGGTATTTTTGGTCTATTTTTCTTTATTGTTCAAATTGGATAAATTCTGTTGACCCATCCTCAAGTTCACTGATTTTATCTCTGCCATTTCCACTCTACTATTAAACCATCAAGCAAATTTTTATTTCTACTGTTGTATTTTCATCTCTATATTTTCTACATCATTCTTTTTGTAACTGCTGTTTCTCTTCCATGATATTTAATTGTTTCATTTATTTCAGCAGAATTTGTAATTGTTTACTTATGTAATTTTAACCTGGCTCCTTTAAAATCCCTGTTGGATCAGGGCATCTGGCTGGCTCAATTAGTAGAGCATGTGCCTCTTGATCTTGGGGTTGTGAGTTCAAGCCCCACATTGGGCATAGAGCTTACTTAAAAAAAATAATTCTTGCTGGGTAATTCGAATATTTGATGTATCTTGGTTAGTGTACTTCTTCATCTGAGTTATGATTTTCCTTGTTCTTGGTATGTAACAAGTGATTTTTTAAAATTGTATCCTGGACACTTAGACTATTATTTTAGAAGAATCTGAGTCCTATTTAAAGCTTGTATTCTAGCAATAAATCACTCTATGATGGGTCTAGTGACAATTTAATTTTCAGAGCTCTTGTACTATTTTCATCTGCTTGATTGATCTCATGCTAGGGGGACTCCCAAAGGTCCATGATAGTGCCACCTAAAGGGACTGAAAAAGTCTTCCCAGACCTGGCTGGTGCTTCTTAAAAGAGGAAAGGGCTCTCTTTCCTAATGGAGAAAAGCTTCCTGAGCCAGGCAGCCAGTTGGGGCAGGATTCCCCTTCCTGGTGCTCCCCAACCACTTGACATTTTAGGTAAATGGCATGAACTTCAACAAGGAGATGTCTTTACTCAAGGGCTTTGCTTGTGTTATTCCAGCAGACACCTGGAAATCATATATGATTCTTCTGTCAAGCCGAAGTGAATTTACCAAGAATTAATAAAGCTTAAGTTTCAGTCTCCTTCTTTTGCAGGAAGCTTTCCTAAGACCCTAGTACCTAAATGTATTTACATGTCACATATTTTTGTATATTTGCAAATGTAGAATATTTTAACTACAATTCATTAAAACTTTTTTCCCCCTCTGCCTTTCCCTTTGTCACATTCCCCCGTGTCTCTGCCGTAAGCACTTTTGAGATTTGGCTATGTAGAAGTTGTGTTAGGGGGCGCCTGGGTGGCTCAGTGGGTTAAGCCTCTGCCTTCAGCTCAGGTCATGATCCCAGGATCCTGTGATGGAGCCCTGCATTGGGCTCTCTGCCCCGCAGGGAGCCTGCTTCCTCTCTCGCTGCCTGCTTCTCTACCTACTTATGATCTCTCTGTCAAGTGAATAAATAAAATCTTAAAAAAAAAAAAAAAAGTGTTAGGAATGTATTCAGATTGGATTTAGCAAGATTAACCTTAAGTTGTCCACAGACACTCTCACATATAGTTAAGTTCTTTCTCGGTATTCTTGCATGCAGGAGCTTTAGGCAGGTTCTTAATTACTCCCCATGCTGACTCAGCCAGCTTTGTGACACGAAAGGTCAGGTCCTATGGTTGTCTTGCATTATGAGCATGACCTATCTCACTGAGATGTATTGGGTAGAGAGGAGAAATAATAATACTTGAAATTTGAGGAGCCAGAAATTGGGCTGTGGAAAATTCTTCCAATCATCAGACATGTAATATTTAGTGTTTACTTAGCTAAATATTAGAGCCTTTAACTTAGCTAAATATTGGAACACTTGAGATATAAAATTGCCTTGTCAAAACAGAAGTTCTCTCTTGCCACGAATACTCAATAATGCAACATATTCAATTATAAATAATCCATCCTTTGTTTAGATGAAAATTTCATGAAATAGAATGTACCAGAATTTTTTAATGTAGACTACAAGGTTAAAGCTGTACTCCAGATAGTAAGTACACACACACACACACACACACACACACACACACATATATATGAATATGATGGCAGGTGTCTCATATATCCAGTTCTCAAAAATAAAGACAAGAGTTGATCAACTATGCTACAGCAAAGACTGAATTATTTTCCTTTTCTTTTTCTACAAAATAAACTAATAAAATCATTTTCATAGAAAAGGCGATAGCAAAGAGTTTACTGCCAAAATGTTTCTAGCAGTTGATTGATTAAAAATAGTATGGTTTCTTTTTTTTTTTTTTTTAATTTCGTAATGTTTATGGTATTTGGCAGCTTTTTAAAATTTGTAATTTGTTGTGGCTTTTTTTTTTCTCATTCTAAAGAAATACTCACTTTTGTATCTAATTTGGTGTGAGTAATTTTGTATTTCTTTTCTTAAAAATGATCTCACACAACTTGGATCTTTTTTCCCCACTTTCAAACCCACATCCAGTCTATCTGGAAATCCTGTTACTCCTGCCTTAACATGGGAGTCAAAACTTTGTCTCTCAATCCCCACTGCCACCAGCATTGTGACTACTCTTCCCTCCCATCTGGACAATGGCAGCAGCTGCTCTTTCTTGGGCAAAAACCTCTTAATTTCATGTAACCAAATCTACCACTTTTTCCGTATGTTTTCAAGGCTTGACTGTCTTGCGTTCTCTCCATTCCAAGGTTTAAAAAAAAGCTCTTAATTTTTCTTTGGATATTTTTGTCTTGTAATTTTTTTATACTTCTATCTTTAGCTCTTGTGGGATACTTTTATATTCCCTCAAATAACTAACCAGGAAGGCGAATATCATTGAACAGAGAAAAAAAATTTTTTTGCTATGAAATCAAAATGTCAGCTTTATCATTGACTATGTTCATTTTAGAATTCATTTGTACCAATTAACTATTGTCTATTATTATGCTACGATGTAGTGCTTTGAGTACAGTAGATTTATAGTATCTGATATAGTAAGCCCACCCTTGATGTCATTTTTTAAAATGGAAAATTATTGCACATTCTTTTTCCATATGAATTTAAACTTATTTTGATCAACTGGAAAAAATATTATGTGGTGAATCTGGTTGGATCTGCAATAAATGTCATATATTAATAGAGGAAAGGCTGTCCCTCCAATGTCAGATCTTGTCCTTCAATAAAATGTTATCATTTGGTTCATTTAGATCCGATTCCTGTCTTCTTAATTTACTTTGGATAATTCATCTTTTTTATGGTTCTTATGAATGAATTATCTCCTATTTTAACATCTAATTGCATAATATTGGGAGGAAGAAAAGCTATTAATTTTGTATGCGGCCAGCCACATTAACAAATTCTATTACTAGTATTAAAAGATATTTAGCAGGATATCTTGTATGTTCTAAGTATATAGTCATACCCACTGGAAATGAGGATAGTATTATCATTCCATTCCCCACATTAAACTGTTCTTTTACTTTCTAGCCTTATCCATCTTTAAAATGTGTTGAAGAATAGTGATAATAAGCAGAAATCCCTGTCTTGTTACTGATTTAAATTTAGATATGTCTGTTGTATATAATGTAGTTGTTGGGTTTAGGTAGAGATTTTAAAAAACTTGTTTAGGTATTGCTGTGGACGGGATTACATCACGCCAAAATTCACCCATGGAAGACTTACCTCCCTCCGAGGTGCATGCAGATAGGGCCTCGAAGGAGGTGATCGGGGTGAAATGAGGTGATGGGGTGGAGAACTAGGGCCTTTATGAGAACAGGAAGAGATATCAAAGCTCGTACTCTCCGCCGTATGAGGACACAGAAGCGAGCTGTCTGCAAACCAGAAAGAGATCCCCCAGAGCCCAACTCTTCTGGCACTCTGATCTCAGACTTCAATCTCGAAAAGTGTGAGAAAATAAATTTCTGTTGCTTAAGCCACCCCACTTATGGCATTTTGTTTGGTCAGCCCAAGCTGACTAATACAGCTAGTTTCCCTTTTTCTCTCCCAAGAGAGAATTTATGGGTATAGAGGCAACCCTATAAAGCCCTACATTGTGACAGAGTCATACCATTGTCTTCCAGCCCAGCAGTTCTCCACTGCAAGAATTATGTCTTCCAGGGGACATTAAGCCATGTCCAGAGACATTTTGGGGTCTTGTAACTAGATGGAGAGGGTGATGTGTGATCAGCATCCAGTGGGTAAAAGCCGGGGATGTTGCCGCATTTTCTACAATCAACGGACAGCTCCTTGCAACAAAAACTGACCTGCTCCACAATACCAAGGTTGAGAAACTCTGCCTACTGCCAAGGTTGAGAAACTCTGCCTAGCCAAGTCCCTGAAATCTCCAGTGTCCAGGGAGAAGGAAAAGGAAACTAGGTAGAAAATGCCCCATCCCTGGGACCACTGCCCCATAGACAGGCCAGGCCAGGGGGGCTGGTCCTCAGAGAAGAGGTATTTGGTGGAGCAGGACTGCTCCTTTGGGTGGCCCTTGAAGTAGAGGTAAGCAGTAAGTCTTGGTCTTAGGTTACATGCCAGTGGTGCTAAAGGTGTCCACACCTGTTGCCACGGGCGGGTGTCCTCAGAACAGGTACAGAAACTGGTCCTTTTGTGGCAGTGGGTAGAGCTGCCCTTACTACTTACTCCTCTGGCTGCCAAAACCCACCACCTAACTTTCTGCTATTCCTGTTTTATTTAGAATTTTTCTTTGCAATAACTAGTGAATTTTATCAAATGACTTTCATATGGACTCATATGGTTTTTCCCTGGATACCTCCATTTCAAAAAATAGAGGGGTTGCTTCATTTCAAAAAGTAGAAAGTGTAAATGTGTTTTTTTGTTACTTTCATCCGTTTTTTTATTAAAGCTATTCTAGCTTTATTCAGGAGGACTTTGTGTTTTTTTACAGCTTAGAATCGATGGGCTAAAAATAATTATATATTTATTGGTAGTTAGAAAGAATACATCTCTACAGCCATCTGTGCCTGGTGCCTCATAAATTATCAGTCTTTAGCCTTAGTGATTTTTTTCTTCTTGAACCAGTTTTGATCATTTCTCTTTTTTAACAGCTTCTTGACTGATCTTCCATCATTTAAGTTAAGATTCTAGTGGTCCAGGGAAACCTTCTTTTTAATTTGTCTTTATTTGTTATCATTTTTTAAAATTTTTTTATTTTTTATAAACATATATTTTTATCCCCAGGGGTACAGGTCTGTGAATCGCCAGGTTTACACACTTCACAGCACTCACCAAAGCACATACCCTCCCCAATGTCCATCACCCCACCCCCCTTCTCCCAACCACCCCCTCCCCCAGCAACCCTCCGTTTGTTTTGTGAGATTAAGAGTCACTTATGGTTTGTCTCCCTCCCGATCCCATCTTGTTTCATTGATTCTTCTCCTACCCACTTAAGCCTTCATGTTGCATCATTTTTTAAAGATTTTTTTTTTAAGAATGTTTACACCCAATGTGGGGCTTAAACTCACAATCCTGAGATCAAGAGTTGCACACTCCATTGACTGAGCAAGCCAGGCATCCCTAGGGTAATCTTTTAATTTTTAAAAAAGATTTATTCGTTTATTTGAGAAAACGGGAGGGGGCAGGGAAAGGGAGCACATGCATGGGGAGGGGGGAGGTAGAGAATCTCATGCAGACTCCCTGCTGAGTGTGCGGCCAGACGTGGGGCTTAGCCCCCACACCCCAGAGATCATGATCTCAGCCAAAACCAAGAGTCAGACATTCAACCCACTGAGTCAGCCAGGCATCCTTAGGGTAATCTTTTTAAAACTAAAGTTAAATCATACCACTGTTCTGCTTAAAACTCTACTCAATAAATAAAGTAAAATTGGAACCCTTTACTTGCTTAAAGGTCCCTCGTGATCCATCTGATCCATTCTAATTCTTTCTTGTGACCCTCTTTTCTTTACCACTTCATTTCAGACACACTCAGGCATGCCCATTCCTCAAACATAGGGATCTCTTTCCTTAGCGTCCTTTTTATAGGCTTTTCCCCTGGCCCAGAAAGTTCTCCGTCCCCTCCACATTTCACATCATTTTGCTCCTTTTTGCTTCAGGATTCAGTGTTTCAATCTACTGCCTCACAGGCCTTCCCTGGCCCCTGGCTCCAGATATATTTCCACTGACCCCAACACCCACTGTGGGTCTCCTCATGGCCGGTAGAGAGTTTCTTTTCTGGTGGTCACAAATGCTGGGTGAGCTGTCAGCAGTCACAGTCTCCTCAGGGAAAACTCAAAAAAGTACTGAGTTTGTCACTAAGAGAATTAATCTTCCCCCTCCCCACCTTACTTTGGTTTTGGAACCCAAAGGTGGGAACAGAATTCCAAATGAATTTCCTAAAGAAAAATCCTGTCACTGAGAACTTCTCAGTTCCTTTGAGATTGCATACAAGTGCCAGGAATAGTTTAGAATTGTTAGCCGTGTAGGAATTAATAAGTATAAAGAACACTAATGTGAAGAAAAGGGGGAAGGGAGAAATTGTATTTTTTTTTTTAATATAGGCATTTTTTAAAAGATTTTATTTACTTATTTGACAAACAGAGATCACAAGTAGGCAGAGAGGCAGGCAGAGAGAGGGAGAAGCAGGTTCCCCGCTGAGCAGAGAGCCCAACGTGGGGCTCGATCCCAGGACCCTGAGATCATGACCTTAGACTGAAGGCAGAGGCTTTAACCCACTGAGCCAGGCACCAGAAATTGTATTTTTGATCAAGGTATCAACTACTTTAAAAAAAAAAAAAAGTCCCTCCAAATGGCTTGCTGAGAAATATTGCTTGGCAAGATACTTCTCAATCTGGCTTATGTTGCCTATTGTAATTTTATTTAGCCCAGTATTTGAACATTTCTTGAACATATTCCCGAGGATCTTTAATGATAGATACATCTTTAAAAAGAAATCCATCAATAAAGTAAACATGTAGCAAAAACTGGCCCCTGAAGGCATGCTGGAAATTGGGTGAAGAAAATCAACACCACGAACAATAAAGAAATAAACGCTGTGTCTTCACTAACGAGGTGTGACAATTCCTTTGAAAAAGATTTCTTTTACCAATTTTAACGTGAAAAGTGTTATCATATGCCGTGATCGTGGCTGTCTCTCCCCACCATTTTAACTTTTTGAAAATAGAACCCACCTGGATATCAAAATTTTATAGAGAAATGTCAAGACCCAAATTAAGTAAGTGAATCTAAGATTCGTCCGGGAGTCATTCAGGAGTCCTATTTGTGGACAGGCTTTATCAGTACACATGGCACCTGCTGGCTTCTACCAACGAAACATTGACATGTTAGGATTTTTTGGGTGTAAGTGGCCGGGACTTTGAATGTGGCATTCTTTCATTGTCCCCTCAGATGAGGCAATACTTTTCCTGTCAAAATGATGAGCTTAGGTTCTCCGTGAACTTGAGAAGAGAAAGAGCCGTCCTGCAGCAGATGCTCTCTGGCTAACTCAGAATCATTCATGGGAGTTGTCAATTTGTTCTTCCAAAAATATCTAGGAAGATGAGAAGAAAGCAAATGTTTTTGCTATCAAGGCATAGACATTTGGTCAGAGCAATAAAATAGCCTCACATGCCAAAAAAAATAATAAAGAAAATGTGGAATGAGTAACTTCCAAAGTTATGGAAATAATTTGACTGTGTCTTACTACATGATAAAAATTGACACAATTCCTAAGTACCCACAGATGGAAGTCGTCCTCCAACAGAGCCTTTGAGCAGAATCAGGATAGCCGGCCTTGTCATAATCACGGTGTCGCCAGGAATTTTGTCTGTTTCAAAACAATTATGTACATACATGAAATGTGTAGACATGTGTGCTTCATTCTCTAGTGGTGGTGATTAGTTTGCCTGAAGTCCATACAAATTCTCTTCTAGCAAATGTTGCATATTTAAAAGATACTTAGGGGGTGCCTGGGTGGCTCAATGGGTTAAAGCCTCTGCCTTTGGCTCAGGTCACGGTCCTAGGGTCCTGGATCGAGCCCCACATCAGGCTTTCTTCTCGACCGGGAGCCTGCTTCCTCCTCTCTCTCTGCCTATCTCCTCTGCCTACTTGTAATCTCTGTCTGTCAAATAAATAAATAAAAATCTTTAAAAAAAGATTTTCAAAAAAGGAAAAAAAAAGATACTTAGAAGAACAGGGCGTCAAGTGGGATACAGACGTATAACCGTGTCTAATCTGTTCGTAGTTAACTCGTCTATCAGTCAAGGGATAAAACCCGCATTTTGAACTCAAGTAACATCACATATCAAATAGACATTCACAGTCTGCTTCTGCCACCAAATTAACCCTTATTTTCTTTGGCTCGGAATGGAAATTAGTAACGTTAAAAGAGATATGGATAGAAACCCCACAGAAGGGAGATTTAATTTTCCTTCTTATACAACCGAATCAGTTTGAAAAGCATGATAAACTGGTTTAGGTAGGATTAAGAAAGCCAGGAAGGAAAAAAGGGGGGGGGGGGGGTGGATTCTGTAGCTTAATGCAATGTCGTGGGAACACGGGCTCCGCTCTGGCAGACCTGGGTTTGAATCGCAGCTCCTGAATTATGAGCTCCAGACAGTGAGCAAGTTCCTTCATTATTGGGGGTTTCCTGCTCTGTGAAGTTAGGATAATGAAACATCACAGCGATCTGACGGGTGGTTAGGGATGTAACAAATACAGTTTGCCAGTGCAGTAGACATTTGGTAAATAAGAGAGGTTTTATTTATTGAGTGCCTTCTACCCGCAAGCCACCTTTTAGATGTTGTCCCATTTAAACCTTGAAATCTGGCTCTTCCACATTGCTCCAATTAGAATCACATGGAGACACTTAGAAATGACGGGTGTCTAGTTCCCACCCCCAAAATCCTGAGGCATGATCTGCCGTTTGGGATATTAAAAAGCTCACCTGGTGATTCCAGTACGCAGCGGTTTTGGTACCCCAGCTTTATGATAATGCAGTGGGCATGTCCATTACAGAGTAAAGAAAACAGAATTGGGGGCTGGATTTACTCCAGATTACCTGATTAATGTTTAACCGTGTGGCTAGGGGGAAAATGGGCTTGATATATTCTCTTGTAGTAATACTGGGTCACCAGAATGAAAGGAGTTAAAAATACCATGTAGAGTTCAATGTTAATTTCTTCAATTAAAAAAGTTCATCATATAAGGGGCACCTGGGTGGCTTAGTCTGTTAAGCGTCTGACTCTTGATTTTGGCTCAGGTCGTGATCTCAGGGTCGTGAGACGGAACCACTCACCTGGCTCCTTGTTGGGTATGGAGCCTGCTTACGGTTCTCTTTCTCCCTCTGCCCCTCTCCTGGTTTTCCTTCTCTTAAAAAAAAAAAAAAAAAAAAAAAAGTTAATCATATAGATAAAAAGACTAGAAGCATATTTGTCAAACATATTTTTGGGGTCAGGATGAAGATGACGTTTTGTTTTGTTTTGCTTTAAAGATTTATTTATTTGTTTGGGGGGGGCAGGAGGGAGCTGGGAAGGGGGAAAAGCAGAGGGAGAGAGTCCTTAAGCAGGCTCCATGCTGAGCATGGAGCCCAATCTAGGGCTTGATCCCAGGACCCTGAGATCATGACCTGAGCCAAAATCAGGAATCCGATGCTTAACTGACTGAGCCACCCAGGTGCCCCTTGTTTTGTTTTTTTGCACTTCGGTGATTTCCCCAAATGTTCAACAGAGTATATTTTGCTTGTTTAAGAAGGTGGGGGGGTTAGCACAAATGTTACTTCTTTAAGAATCAGAAAGCTGAGGCATAAGTAGGTTTTAAGTTCAACAATGGACATCTTTAACCTGAGGGGTCTGGAGAACATTTTGATGACAATCTACCCAAGAAGGCAGAAGGAGGCATGGTTTGAACACCAGACTCAAGCTACACACTGGGTATCTAGTCCTCTTCTTTTTTTTTTTTTTTTTTAAGATTTTATTTATTTATTTGACAGAGAGAAATCACAAGTAGATGGAGAGGCAGGCAGAGAGAGAGAGAGGGAAGCAGGCTCCCTGCTGAGCAGAGAGCCCGATGCGGGACTCGATCCCAGGACCCCGAGATCATGACCTGAGCCGAAGGCAGTGGCTTAACCCACTGAGCCACCCAGGCGCCCTCTAGTCCTCTTCTTGAAAACATCAGAGAGGTCCACATTTCTTATGAGTTTTCCATCAATATAAGGTACTAACAAGTCATAAAACTTCCTTACTAGTCTGATGTCAGGATTTGCATCCTCTTCTTTTAAAAAATTTTTTTTCTTTTCTTTTTTCAGGGGTGGGGAGTGGGCAGAGGGGAAAGATAGGCAGCCTCCACACCCAGCATGGAGCCTAACATGGGGTTCGAGCTCACAAACGCTGAGATCATGACCTGAGCCGAAATCAGGAGTCAGATGCTTAATCGACTACGCCGCCCGGGTGCTCCTGTATCCTTTTGTTTTAATTTCCTCTTCTACCATCTTGCCCCAAATAACTCATGGCTTGAAGATTTCTGTAGTATTTTAACTGGTCTCTCTCATGTCAATCTATCTGTATTTCAATATACTCTCTATTTCTAAGTCTGCACGAGAACTTGGAAAGCTCCAATGAGCCTTCTTCTTAAATTCATGATAGCTAGGGTGCCTGGGTGGCTCAGTGGGTTAAAGCCTCTGCCTAGGCTCAGGTCATGATCTCAGGGTCCTGGGATCGAGCCCACCCCCCCTTCCGTGGGGCTCCCTGCTGAGCAGAGAGCCTGCTTCCTCCTCTCTCTCCGCCTGCCTCTCTGCCTACTTGTGATCTCTGTCTGTCAAATAAATCAATAAAATCTTTAAAAAAAAAATTCATGATAGCTTCCCATTGTCTACTGAACGAAAATCAAATTTCTTAGGCAAGCATTTAAGATGCCCCATAATATGACCATTGATGTTGTTTATTTTCCTCTCTGCTTTCCTGTCAAACCTGATCCTTTGCTCAAATACACCACCTACTCGCACACTTCAGGCCCTTTACATATGCCTCTTCCTCTCCTTCGAACGTGCCCGGGTATTGGCACCTTTTCAAATTCTGCCCCTTCCTTGAAACTCGGTCCCAATGCCATGTCCTTCCTCAAAGCCTCCTCCTTTATTCCGGCTGGAAAGGATGACATCTCCGTGCCGGTGTCACACTGACAGGTAGCAGTCACGTGACCTCACCCCCCACCTGGAACGTGGTTTACTATTTAGAATTCACTTCACAACCGATACCCATTTAATTCTTTTTTAAAAAACGCTTCATTTAAATTCAATTTAGTGGATGTATACTCTTGTAGTAGTTTCACGGGTGGTATTTAGTGATTCATCAGTTGCACGTAAGGCTCGGGGCTCATCCCATCACACGCCCGTCACCCAGCTACACTTTCCCTCGCTCTCCTCCCCTCCGGCAGCCCTGTTTGTTCCCTACACTTAAGAGTCTTTTATGTTTGTTTCCCTCTCGATTTCCTTTTTATTTTATTTTCCCTTCCCTTCCCTCATGCTCATCTGTTTTATTTTTTAAATTCCACATATGAGGGAAATCATGCAATATTTGTTTTTCTCTGACTGACTTATTTCCCTTTGCAGAACACCCTCTAGTTCCACCCCTGTCACTGCAACTGGTAAGATTTCATTCTTTCTGATGGCTGAGTAATGGATACTGGTTTAATGCTCACTAACAATCCAGGAATGTAAATACTAGATATTTTTTAACTGAAGAGAATGTGTGGTCTGGTACCAGATAGCCAGTAACTGGCATAGTCTGGATGCAGACCCGTTGCTTTTCAAGACAGAAATATAAATCCCGAGAGGATGTTTTGCACTTCTGAAAGTTGTCGTAAAATATATATAACACAAAATTTAACATCGTGACCATTTTTAGATATAAAGTTCAGTGGTATTAGATACATTGGTATTTTTGTGCAATTTTCTCCCCTACGAACCCTGTCCACTACAAGAACTTTTTTCATCTTGCCAAACTGAAACTCCGTATCCATTAAACAATAAACCCAACACATCCCTCCCCGCCAACTCCTGGCATCCACCACTCTGTTTTCTGTCTCTATGAATTTGACCACTCTGCGCACTTCACATAAGGGGAATTGTTTGGTTTTTAACAGTAGCCATCCTTATGGGTGGCTATTTGTGGGGTTTTTTGTGTGTGACTGCCTTATTTCACTCAGTATCGTGTCCTCTTGGTTCATAGAATGTGCCAGAATTTCCTTCCCTTTGAAGGCTGAATAATATTCCCTTGTATGTATATATTACACTCCGTTTTATTTATCCGTTCATCTGTCAGTGGACACTTGGGTTGCTCCCACCTTCTACCCACCATGAAGGAGCTGTTAGGGATATGATCCTACAAATATTGGCTGAAGTCCTGCTTCAATTCTTTTAGGCGCCTACCCAGCTGCGAGGAACCGCCATCCTGTATTCCAGAGTGACTGTGCCACCTTGATGTGCCCGCCAGTGGCCCCCAAGTGTTCCATTTCCTCCTCATCCTCACCAAGACCTGTTCTTTACTTTTTGTTTGTTTGGTTGGTTTTTGACAGTAGCCATCCCTATGGGTGTGGAGTAGAGCTTTTGGCATTCTTGAGGACTTAAAGCAGGAGTTAGGAATACAAACATCCACAAGGGACCCAAGGGATCAGGAAACACAGTGAGGCAGGCTCAAAGGTCCTGAAGCAGTGATAGGAGGGCGTTCGGAGAGCCCGTGGCTTCTTCATGGCTGCCGTCGTGACTGAGAGCTGCGTGTTAGAGCTCTGGCAGATCTTCATGAAATCTTCTGATTTTTAAGCATTGAAAATGGATTAGAATTTAAAACCCTCTGCAAGCCAATTTCCTGAAGCACTAGGTTTGGATGAATATAGGATCTCTGGTGTGTATAGAAGCCTTCCCACTTTTGAGGTGAGAATCACACTAGAAGGCAAGAGAGCAGAAATTCTGGGTCTGTGCTGGAGGGCGTGCACAGAAACCCAGTGCCTAGAAGGTGGTCGATCTGGCCACCGATGGCTGATGGCTAAGAGCTCCAAGACTTTGGGCTCTCGCTTCTTGGGGTCTTGAGGGGGTCATGATGAGGGTTTCTCTCCCCCCTCCCCAAGCCTCGAAAAGCATGCCTTCACCTCATTTCTGTACTTGAGACACAACTACTGATCAAGGTTGCTATTCCCGTTCTGCGGCAGTCGCCCTTCCACACAAGTCGGCACTAGGAGACAGAGCTGAAACAGACTGAAATTCTCTCTCAAGATATAAAGAAACATATGTGACCCTTGGAAACACATCAGAGAGGAGGCTGGGCAATGGGTGTGTACATGGGGACCATGAGAATATTCTCCAGTATTTGCTTTTGGAGAAGGGCTGTATCCTATTAGTGACTTCCAGAACTGCCGAGAGCAGGGGTCAGCAAACTCTTTCTGGAAAGGGCCAGATGGTAAATATCTTGGGCGCCATCGGCCACTTACAGACTATCACATATTCTTCTTTGTTTTTGTTTTGTTTTGCTTTTTACAATCCCTTAAAAATACAAATAACCTTTCTTAGCTTGCAGGCTGAGAGTCAGATTTGGCCCACGGTCCAGGGGAACGTTCCCTTACCTCGTGTGTACCTTGCCTTTCTAAGAGATCATTAAGAGTCATTCAGGGAAGAAATGATTTCTTTGTATTCATCACAGTTTCTGGCCTAGTGCCTGGTAAATAGGGTCAACAAATATTGTAAGGAAATGAATTCAAGAGGAAGAAGGGAGTTTTCAAATATTTTAAGCAAGATGGTGCTGTCACCAATCAGTTCTCAGATCTAACGTTCTTAAAGTTTTCTCTAAATACATAGTGTTAGTAATTCATGAGAAAGAGATGGTAGGACTCACCATTTATGGCCTGACAGGATGGGGAAGGAGTAGAAAGCCTGTCTTTCTGAGAGCCAAAAGGGGCAGGCTGTGTTTTCTTCATTATGTAAGGGCTAATGGCACCTATATTTCATGGAAAGAACAAAGATGAAAAGCATAAAAAGAAACACTGCATGAACATCACAGATTTGAGATGTTTTAACATCCCAAATTTAGGGTAGACACAACCATTACCCAAAGCTGACTTTTGTAAGAATCAATACAGTATGTTCTCAATGCTCCCATTATTGATATACTCCCTTTGTGAAATGTCTGTTTTAAAGGGGGATTTTATAGTGTTCTTTGGTTTCCAATATAAAATGTATAACTCCAGTAAGGGTTTGAGGGCAGAAATTCATCTCGAGGTCAGTAAAATTACTTCCGCTTCATAAATTTCCTTACTTGGCTTGGGCTGACAGTGCCCCGTGCCACCCCTTGGTGCTGTGTAAAATGGGGATGAATTAACATTCTCAGGTCTCTAGGATACCAGTGTTTAGACTGATCAGGGTATAGTATGTGTTGGCAGAGTAGACAGCTCAGAGTATGATATGACGGGGCCCCCAAAGAGTGTCTAACCTCAAAATATTTCATTATTAGCACTCGAGAGTGACATCAGAACTGTAAAAAAAAAAAAAAAAAAAAAAAGTATTCCTTTGGGATAAGGACAATATCTACCAGAGTATCTTGTTAAAATGGAACA
Source organism: Mustela nigripes (assembly GCF_022355385.1). Lineage (NCBI taxonomy): Eukaryota > Metazoa > Chordata > Mammalia > Carnivora > Mustelidae > Mustela > Mustela nigripes. The sequence continues at coordinate 84,947,643 of NC_081565.1, read as the reverse complement.
CCTTGGAAGAAGCAATGACACACTAATTAGCTCATTATCACTAATTACAAACCCAAGAGGGATCCATTTTTCAGGCCACTACCCCTTGACTGGTCAGCACAGAGGAAGGGGTCTGACAGTAAAAGAATTTCATGGTGGCCCGTGGCCTGTAATGGAAGCACGTCTGGGTAGGGACTGAAATGAGGACCCTAGGACGTAGAAGGACATTTTGAGTGCGGAAGAACAGAAAAGAAAAACCTGCTGAGGGAAGCAAGGGCATATGAAATATTCGTGAACTTCTTTCATAAACTTAACCTGACTCACTGTAGAGATGAGAGATTTCAGAAATGCAGACAAGCTAGTTTCTTAATAGAGCCTTAAGGGCTATGAAAACCTATTACCAATACTGCAGTATTCTAGGGGTTATTAGAGATCGGGGTGGGCAGGGGGTAGAAACCAACATGTCATTATTTAGTTACCTCATTCCATCCCTACGACCCCTCGGTGAAAGAGGCAGTAATTCCTTCATTCTACAGGTGAAACAGTTAAGGTCAAATACCCCATATGACTTGTACAAAGTGTAAAGTTTAGAGCTTAATAATACTTGCTTTTGTTTCGATTGGTTTCCATAATGACATCTGTCCCACTTGACAATGAGGTAGCAGATCGGCACCTCCCATTAAAGTAAGTCTGTCCTTCCTTGGCGCGGGCTTCACCTGTGTTCACCCAGTCTGGTTCCTGTCCATGGTGGTCTGCAGAAACTGGTTCTAACATGGGGCACATCTGGTGGATGTCACACACCTGCTGGGTAGAGACCTCCAAGGGCTCCAGGCATGAGAGGTCTTTAACTGTGCCATCCTTGCATTCCCTTATCCCTACTGCTTTCCCTAAAGTTCTGCACGAGGTCCCCTTTCCATGTTGGAATCTTTTGGGGGGAGGGTGTGTAGGAGTGATGGGCACCAGTGAGCTGGTCCTTGGGTAGACTATTTATGTGACTTTCTTAAGGCACATGGAGATTCAGAAATCCCTGCCAAGCCAACGCCAGCGCCAGTACAAACTTGGGGACAATCTCCAGATTGGCTCTGCCACCTGCCATTCTTAACTGGTTGGAGAAAGGGGAGGAGAAGATATCATGTCAGATGCTCGGTCTCTTCAAAAAGGGATGCAAAGTACCTGTATGAGTTGAAAACTTGGGCCTCTACAGAATCCTGCACACCAATGTTTATAGCAGCTTTATTCATAGTCGCCCCAACCTGGAAGCAAAGAAGACGTCCTTCAGTGGGTGAATGGAGCACAGTCTGTTGTCCCCCCCCCCCCATACAATGAAATATTACTTAATGCCTAGAAAAAAAAGAGCTCTCAAGCCATGAAAAGACAGGAGGAATCTTAAGCACAAATTGCTGGGTCAAAGAAGCCAGTCTGAAAAGGCTACATAGGGTCAGATTGCAACTATGTGACATTCTAGGAATGGCAAGAATATATACACAGTAAAAAGATGAGCCGTTTCCAGGGACTCAAAGGAAGGGAACGTAGGGTCTTAGGGGCAGTGAACTCTCCTGTATGGTGTGGTAATGTTGGATGCAGGTCATTAAACATTTGGTAAAACTGGGGCACCTGGGTGGCTCAGTGGGTTAAGCTTCTGCTTTTGGCTCAGGTCATGATCTCAGGGTCCTGGGATTGAGCCCCCCCCATTGGGCTCTCTGCTCAGCAGGGATCCTGCTTCCTCCTCTCTCTCTCTCTGCCTGCCTCTCTGCCTACTTGTGATCTCTCTCTCTGTGTCAAATAAATAAATAAATAATCTTAAAAAAAAAAAAACACATTTGACAAAACCTATAGAACATAATAAAAAACAAGATAAAATAAAATAGAAAGTACAAGACAGAGAGTGAACCCTAATGTCCATGTTGGATTTTAGTTAATATATGCCAATAGTGGCTCATCAATAGTAAAAACTGTACCGTACAATGAGAGATGATGACAACAGGGAAGACTGTAGGGGAGGGTAAGAAGGTTTGAGGACTGTTTTCTACTCCATTCTTCCATAAACCTAAAACTGCTTTATGAATGTGTGTGAACTTTAAGAATGTGCTTGTCTACAATAGCAGAAGAACCGCACAAATGGTGTGAAGTTGATCTGATTCACACAGAGGCTGGGGGAGGAGGAGGGAGACGGAACAAGGCCATTCGTGGCCACTCATTCATGGCCCAAGCACTTGCATTGTCCCACTCCACCATCCTTAGCACATAGGTCTTTGTCCTCAGGGCTTTCCTGTCAAGGTGGCAGGAGGCTACTGTATCTCCAGGGACGCTATCGTGACCTCGTGGCGCAATGGTAGTGCGTCTGACTCCAGGGATGCTATCAACCTTCCTGGTGGGGAAAAGAAGCAAGAAGAAAGCAGGAAGAAGTTCCTTACTAAACAACAACAACAACAACACAAAAACAGAAACCCTTGACTTCTGTCTCACTGTCCAGAGCTGTGTCACAGGATACCCTTACGTGCAAGGGAGCCTGGAGAAGTATTTCTAGAAAAGCACACTGCGACCCTGACCGAAATTGGAATTCCGATACTAAGGGGGAAGGGGGAATGGATTTGGGGAAGTCAACCAGCATCATCTTCCACAAACACCAGAAAAGATTTCCAGGTGAAACGGAAAGGTCTTCCTACTCCTTCTGTCATCTTCTTCCCATGGAGTTACTGCAGCTGCTGTTTGAGTCAAACAGCAAGACAGAGTGGACATGGATGGAAAGAAAGAATGGAAAGTGATGCAAAAAAAAAAGAAAAAATAAGAATAACGAAAAGAAAAAGCAACAAACAAACAAAAACCACGTTGGGAGGGGAGAGGGAGAGAGAGAGAGAGAGAGAGTGAATCTGAGCCAGTAAATCAAGGTGTGTAAGGTGTGAATTGACGGAGGGCCTTAAAGGTTAGGCAGGGGAGTTGAGCTGCTCTATAAAAAGACTCAGTAAGCCACAGTGGATTGTGAACAGAAGAGTGAAATGTTTCTATAACAAGAAAATACATATTAGTTGTCATACTGAGATTCTGAATCTCTTTCCAAGTTGAGTCAATATACTTATCAACACTTTGCTGCCTACCACCTCCAGAGCCGCCTGCCAGAGAACATGAATAGATCACTGGAGAATGATTCACCATTAATTAACAGTATTATTCCTGTTAGTGATTTATAAAAGACAAAGGAACGATTACTGTTTAACTATGCATCTGTGTCGATAGGAGTGTCCCTGGATTTCCAAGTTCGTTCATAGGAGTGTCTCTGGATTTCCGAGTTGGTTCTGCTTCTGCGGTCTTTCGAAAAGCCATATGGATATGATTTAAGCTTTAAATCATGATGGGCTAATTCCATTCAGGTGCGCTGTAAAATTCGTCAGGAAATACTTCCTTTCTTACCACTGAAATGCTTCAGAGAATATCAATGTTCTATTTTTTTTTTTTAATTGTTTGAACTGTGAATGTCAGAAGTGGTAAAAAGGGAACTTTTTTCAGACGCTGTAACAAAGAGTTTACGCTACTTTACTGAAATATTTTGAGATGGTGTTTAGTGCTGTTGGGGGATTTTGGTGCCCAAAGCCCAAAAATTCTTCAGAAAGGCAGGAACTTGTTCTTTCTAGTTCGTAAGCAAGCTGAGCTTTTAAAGGAATCTCCTGTTGTGATATTTCAGGAAGTAACTTTTCTGTGATTCTGCCTACATGTGTCTTCTCCTGTAACAACATGGGCTTGATATACTGTATTTTGGGACCACCTTAACATATGATACGTCTTAATTTGAAGACAGATTTTTTTCCCTGTAGTTTTTCATTTGTTTGTTTTTGGCTTTTTTTGCTGTGGAAAGTCAGGCTGAAAATTTATTTGTGGAAGTGTGTTCTCTCCTGGCTTTCTATATGCTTCCATAATAATTCTGAGTGTGAAAGTTGATTTTCATTTACACATTTCACTTATTTTTACCGATTAACTTTCATATTGTTTACCGTAAAAAAGATTCCTTTCTTAAATGTACTTGCCTATCTCAATGATTTTTATTGCTGAATTTTGATGACAGAAAGGTCACTTTGTATCTCACCAACGTGTAGTATGTGACAATTTGACCCACAGTGATTTTAATTTGAACTATATACATAAAATTGTAAATATTTCAATGGGAATTAATTCTGCTTGAGAAACCACATTTTTTTTTTTTTGCTCCTGTAAAATTACTATAATTATATCGATTTATATTTTAAAATATGCATAGGGGCATACCTGGTAAGATCTTGGTGGGAAAAAAAATAACAATATTTCTCAATAAAAATAAAACTTAAAGGAGAGAAGCACCACTCCCCACCTCCCAAAAAAACCCCTATAATATAAAAGCTAGAGTTTCCAGAGTTGGAACTCAGTGGGAAATCTCCTTTGGAACAGACAACTGGACTGCATATTTCTGTCTTGTCCTCCAGATTTGTCTTCTCACTGACGTCCATCTCTAATGAATGCGGCCACCACCAGAAATCTACTCTCAGATGTGAGCTGCTCCTCCTTAATGGTCTGACCCAAAGCTGACCTGTGGTCCTTCCTTTAATATCAGGAAACAGAGCCAGGATGGAGACATTCAAAAAACCTTTTATTAAAGATTGAAGGAAGGGTGCTGAGTAGCTCAGTCGGTTGAGCGGCAGACTCTTGATACCAGCTCAGGTCAGGATCTCGGGGGCCTGGGATCGAGCCCTGCGTCAGGCTCTGCACTCAGCCCAGAGTCTGCTGGAGCTTCTGTCTCTCCCTCTGCCTCTCTGGACCCCACTCTTGCTTGCCTGCATGCGCTCTCTCCCTCTCTCTCTAAAATAAAGAAATCTTTTAAAGAGATCAAATGAAAACAAAACGAAGACGAGATGATCTAGGTTTTCAGGCTCATTGCAATCCTGGGGAAGCCTAGTTCCTTAGGGTAAAGCTGCTGCATCAGAAACGCTCAAACTTCTCAGGAGTTTGACACAATTGATGACTACTTCTTGCCCAACCAAGGCTCTTTCCACTTGCCCCTCAGCCATCTGGCACACATCTTCCACAGCGCCAGTGTCTCAGTGTCTTGCTTTATCGTGACAGCTGAGGAAGAGATTTGGAGACTTATCCCTGTGTCCGGGGATTCCGGCGGGCAGGGATGGGCCATGGCGCAGCTGCTCTGATGGAAAACCCTGGAGACAAAGGCAGGGTCTCCAAGGCTGCCCTTCACTTTTGAAGGCAGAAGAGGTCTGTGATAGGAGGTGGGACCTACTCCACCCCACGTTCTCTGCACACCTCGAAACATAGCAAGGTGTCCTAGTGAGCTCTGTGGCCTTGACTGAACAGCATGCAATGTTTTTCTCTCCCTTCTGCTAATAGGAGAGCTATAGTTAGCTCACAACAAGGTTAAGCCATTTCTCTGCTTTGCATTTGCACCGTGAAGTTGTCTGGGTGAATATTCTATTTTGTCTTTCTGAACTCCTTGTTCTTCATATTTAAAAAGGAAAAAAAAAAAAAAAAAAGAAAATCTGACTGATCTGGGCAGGATTAAATCTGGAAATAAATGAGACAAAATGTCTTCATGCTCCTTCTGACCATTTTGTGAGCAGAGTAAAATCCCTCCGCGGCTCCTCGAGGTGTGAGCGGAAGACAGGGCGTGGAAGGGATGGCGGGCTGCTTTCTTGCACGTAGATATGCTTCTCACTTGAGTCCTCTGGGGCTAGGGGCACCTGTCTGAACAAGACTAATGGCCAATTTCCTCAAGCCTGGTTGGAACTAGACAATGTATATCCTTCCCGGTAGTGTATTTTTAGGTTACCCCCCCCCCCCCACCCTTCCATTTCTCCTTCCTTTCGAAGCCTGGGAGGTACTTACTGGTGGGAAGAAATAAAATCCTAAAACTTTTAATTTGAAACAATCGGTTGAAAACATCTTTGATCGAACTGTGGTTATTCTGAGTCTCCCATAGTCACTCAGGATTAAGGTCAAAGGGGTCAATCATTCTCTTAGATTCCACTGAAACCCCAAAACACAAAAGTTAGATAAAGAATAAGACATCACAGTCCATGAAGGTCAAACCGGATACAAAATAAGAATGAGTTGGGAGAAGCATCTAACTTAAATATACTATATACGAGCAATTATCTTGAAAACTGGGGTATGATAATGATTACCTGAGGCAAACAGAGAGTTAATTACATAACATATAAAGAGAAAGAAAAATAATTTTTTTTTCCATATCTACTAGGGTCTGAGTGAGAGGATATTCTCATTCTAGTTGACTGGTACCAGATTTTATTAAAGAAATATCCTCAAAGGACAAAAGCATAACACAATAGTCCAGATTTAGTTGACATGAATTTTCTTTTTTTTTTTTTTTTGGTTCAATACACAATGTCCTTAATTAAGCTCCCTAGTGACTTGATGGACAGTAATGATTAATTAATTAAACTAATGCTTATTGAAATGCTACTTTTGTCACAGGTATTTGACCCTTGATTTTTAGGAGCTTTTCAACCACCAGGAGAGACAGATAAATAAGATTATATTAGAGAGGAATGGGGCCATGAGAGTATAGACACACATGCTCATGGAGACGCATCTCAAGTCAGTCTGGAGAATTGATAAAGGCCAGTGGTGGTTGACAAGCTGGAACTCTAGAGTCAGATTGTCTGGATTTAGTTTCCTACTCTATAATGTAATTGTTTTACAACCTTGTACATGTTTAGTCATCTCTCCAAACGTCAGTTCATTAACCTGAAAAATTAAGAATATGGAAGCACCTTTGCCAAGGAGGCTTAAGGGAGATTCTATAATCCAATTTCTATTCTAAGATCATTCAAGGGGCACCTGAGTGGTTTGATTGGCTAAGTCTCTTACTTCGGCTCGGATCATGATCTCAGGAGTTGGAATCAAGCTCTGCATTTGGGTTCCGTGCTCCGAGGGGAATCTGTTTATCCCTCTGCCCCTCCTTGGGCTCATGCTTTCTCTCTCTCTCTCAGATAAATAAATCAAATCTTAAAAAAAAAAAAATCAAACTATTCTAGTAATAGTTTCTACATCAGATAAAAGAAGCACCATTGGTGGTGTCAGCTCAAGTAATCCCAGGGAGACAGGACTGTTCTAAGAGAGGGGCCGTGAGGAAGAAGGAAAAACAGGGAGTGAAGAGAGGAAGGATGAAAGAGAGAGAATGTCTTGGACTCGGTGGCTGGCTGGCTGTAGAAAGTACATAACAGAGAGGAGTCCAGGATGACCACTGGATTTCTAGCTCACATGAAAAGAGTGGTGATGCCATTCATCAAGAAAAGGAATACAGGATAAATAAATTAAATCTTGTGATAAAAATAATAAGGTCACATGCTGGATATTTTGAGTAGAAGGCATTTGTGGGACTCTAGAGATACCCATAAGCAGAGAAGTCTGGATTTCTTGAATATTGAGATTTTTAAATGAACATATGGAAAGGGATGTGCTTTATGAAGGTGATGATTCCTATTTACAGATGTGGTATATACTATTATAAACAAGTAACTCTTCCGTTCTAAAAATTAATATCTGGTGGTTTGAGATGAGTGATGGAATCCTAGAGTAGCTGATTCTCATTAGATTAATGGACTGAACCAGACCCAAAGTTTCAGCAATCGTATTCTTGGCCTTTTACTATATTAAAAGGCGTATCTTTTCAAGGATTTTTGAAAAGTCTGGACTTATCATTAATTCAGGCAGGCCTGCTAATTTATTTGGGAAAAATATGATTTGTGTTTAATCAACTTGTATGATCAACAGTATCCTGGAGAAGCAGCGTGGTGAACTGTAGGTCCTTACCTGGGTGTATGTATCCTGACTCTGTAACATTGGAAAAATTATTGAAGCTCTCTGTACCTCATTTTCTCAGTATCCAAACATGGGATTTATAACAGTACCCAACCTCACAGGGTTGTTGTGAGGAGTGAACACATAGCTCAGTGACTGGCAGAAGGAGAATCCTCAGTAAATGTTTGCTGTCGTTGTAGTCCAAGATAATACAGCAAAATTGCATTGGAAAGCATTGCCTTTCACTACCGCATTGTTTTAGTTTCACTTAAGATAAAATCATGTTCCTCGTGAATAGAGGCACAAAACATTGCAAATTTCTATGCTGCATTGATTTTTTAAAATTATTTTTAACTAATAAGGATACACACACACACACACATCTCTCACATTAATAGCAGTGTACATGTTGAGAGATATAAACATAAGAGAAACATAGCTATACTTGTGGTTAAAGTGAATATGTGATAAGAATATTTAAATAGTACTTTGGGTTTATGTAGCACAAAGAGTCCAAAGTATTTTATAAGTCTAAATTTTTTTCCTAAACATTTGAAAAATTTCAGTGATATTTCAAAACCTTTCCCATAGCCTTTAGGAGGTAGTTTGTCACACCTAACTCTCCAGAAAAAAAAAAATAAGGACCACTCAAACATACCTTGCCACGATGAAAGACTATTACATTAATTAGATCAATAAAAGCCTATTGATGTGAAGAAAATTTGCTCCAATGAATAGCTGTTTCATCAAAATTTTACTCTGTTAAAACTTTTATACAAGGTTAGAGTTAATAAAAATTCAAATTCTGGTGTTTCAATTACAATATTCCTGTACTGAGTTTAACCAATAGAAAGTAGAACATAGGGGTGTTCAGCCGGTTAGGTATCGGACTTGGGCTCAGGTCCTTATGTCAGGATCTTAAAAAAGAAAAATTTATTTATTTATTTAGAGAGAGAGAGGGAATGAGAGCACACAAACAGGGGAATGGTAGGCAGAGGGAGAGGAAAGAGAAGACTCGCTGCTGCGCAGGGAGCCCAACCAGGGGCCCAGTCCCAGAACCTTGGGATCATGACCTGAGCCAAAGGCAGGTGCTTAACTGAGCCATACACCCACCCCAATAAATAAAATTTTGGAAAAAATAAAGAAAGAAAGTAGAACATTTTAAGCATGTTGAAATTGTAAAATTCAAAAACTAAACCACACTCAAGCATGTTTGCATCTATCCTTAGCTTAAGCACCATGGTACTATTTCAGGTTAGTTCACCAATAACCCAGTAGCCTATTTTAAATTAGAAATTTGAAACCACTGCATTGTTTACATTTCTTAGAGCAATCAACGTTAGAGTATTAATTAGCAATTAAAAATTGCTAATCCTTTTGTAGATCATTATAGATGAAACACTGAAGCCCGGAGAGATGAAGCGTTTTCCTTAAAACAGCTAGTTCTAAAACCCCAATTCAAAGGAGGTTGGGTAAACTTTTGTGATGCGCTAGCCGGGAGAAAAGATGCCCAGGTAATATGCAACTTTCTCAATAGGAAGTGCAACAGCTTTCCAATCATTTTGGAGGCCACTGGGAATGATTTAAGTTTAGGATGGTCCAACACTCAGATCTCATTAATGTGAGAATGTACGGACGAAGAGGATAGTGACTCTAAGAGCAGCCAGCTGCAGTCTTCAGAACTGGAAAAGGGATGAGAAAAAATGGCTAATTATGTAGTCTCTAAGTTCATTTAAAAACCCACTTAGAAGTCACAAAATTCCAAACCCATGAAGGAGAAACACTACAGCACAAGCGGAAATTAGAAATCAAGAACCTTTTTATACACTCTGTGGAAGGAATTTATGAAACCAATAAATCAATTTGTGGGGAATTATAAAATTAAAAGGATTCCAAACGGTGAACATTAAGGAACAACATTTCTGAGGAGTAAAGGGTTGAGGTTTGTGGCTTTTTAATAAAAATTATAGTTCTAAATTTTTGTTTTGTATTTTATTTTCTATAACCTTCCCAGTTTTGGACACAAACTCACTATTGCTAATATGTTTGTCAAAGTGGTACTAAACTATATTCTTCCCTTTTTTTTTGTACAAATAAAAGTATATGAAGTGAGGTTTAAAATTTTTTAAGGAAACACAGTTTTCCAATATTTTTTGTGTCTTCAAATTCCAGATTCGAATCTAGCAAATAAATAAATAAATAAATAAATAAACAATGACATACTAATTACATTAGCAAGCATAAAAACATTTTAACAACTAATTTCAAATTCATTTTCATCGACCTTAAGCCCAAGACACCCAGTGATATTTATTGTACATTGGCTGTCTGTGGTGTAGCTGAAGGTTAGGGCTGAAAGTGAGGGGAGCTACTCCTCCTTCTTCTGTTCATAAATTCATCACTATCCAATAACCACAGGAAAAAAGGATCCAGAGACTAGGATGAACTGAAAAATATAGAATATATTAAAAAGAAACACACTCTTCAATAATCATTGAAAATAGTGACTGCATAAATAAAAATATTGGTTTTACTTGACTCTGCAAAGGATTTTATACCATAATCTCTTTTGTCTAGGCCCTCTAGCCCTCCATGTCTTCTTTGTCCTGTCTTTTATGTGACTGTTTGTTTTTTTCTACCTAATTCACATTTTCACTGAGGGTGTAGTCTTGAGGTCTTGGCTTTATGGACTATAATTCTCATTTCATGAGGTCCAAGGCTTTGTCTCCAATCTCCGAGTGACCATTAAACTGAAATTCTAACTAACTAAGGAATGGCAGATTTCTCTTTTCAACACTCACTTTACTTTTTTTGATTGGGGCTTTTGTTCTTCCCTAAGTCTAAGAATTTCCCTTACTTGTTTGCTACCTCAGCAATACGTTTAATAAGCTGTTTTAAAATACTTTATCCAGAGTTTTTAGGTGTTTGCTGAGGGATATTTATTCAGCTTACCTTCCCCACTACATGATCAAAAATGGAAAAAGAAATTGCTGTAAATCTAGACCATGTAAAAGTATAATGTAATTTTGAAAACTTGGAGTCCAGGAGAAAAACGGGTTGAAGAAAGGGTAAATTTTTCATTTTTCTTTGTAGAGTATCGATATATGCTATTTAAATTTGAACTACCACAGGATCTAAAACCAAAAATTGTTCACAGTGTCTATCTCTGAGACCTGAGTTGGGTGGAGGTTAGGAGAGGAATGCTTCCACTTTTTGAAAAGATAGAAGTAAAAATGATCTTGATTCACACCTCTACGGGAATTGACAGAGTGAATTCTATAATATATTAGGACATAAGATCAATACAAACAGTTACATTCTCTACCCTGGCAATGAACAAAAAATTTAAAAACAATATCATTTACAATAACATCAAAATTATGATATCTTTAGGGATAAATCTGACAAAGATGTGAAAGACCTGTATATAAGAAACAACAACAACAACAACAACAAATCACTGAGAGAAATTAAAGAATATCTAAGTAAAAGGAGAGATACAGCTTTTCCATGGGTCAGAAGACTATACTGTTAAGCTGTCAGTCTCCCTGGAGTGATTTATAGATTCAACACAGTACTGACTCAAATCCCAGCAAGTCTCTTTGTAGAAACTGATTAAGTTGATTCTAAAATTCATATAAAAAATAAAATAAAATTCATATGAACATGCAAAGGACCTAGAATAACCAAACCAACTCTGATAAAGAACAGAAGAGAACAGGTTAAGAGTGCCAGGTTTCAAAATTTACTATACAGTGACAGTAAGCAAAATAATGTGGTATGGGGGTAAAGAGACGTACCAGTGGCATAGAAGAAAATCCCAGAATAGAGCCACACCTGTATGGACAACCGATTCTGACAAAGGTAGAAAAACAATCCAGTGGAGAAGGATGGTCGTTTTAATAAATGCTGCTGCCAAAAAGTTGTCAATGTTGGGGCACCTTTGTGGTGTAGTCAGTTAAGCATCTGACTCTTGGTTTTGGCTCAGGTTATGATCTCAGGGTCATGAAATCAAGCCCAGCATCTGGCTCTGTGCTCAGTGCAGAGTCTGCTGTGGCATCTCTCTTCCTCTCCCTCTGCCCCTCACGATTGTGCGCTTTCTCTCTCTCTCTCTCTAATAAATCAATCTTTAAAGAAAAAAAGAAATATAAGTTGTAATCTCAACCCTTACATCACAGCCTACACAAAAACGAACTCAAAATGTCTCACAGACCCACAACCTTAAGACCTAGAATAATAAAGCTTTATTAAGAAAATAGAAAAATCAAATGACTTTGGGTTAGCCAAAAATTCTTAGATAAAGCAAAGGCACAAACCACAAAATACAATCCTGATAGATGAGGCATCATCAAAATTAAATGGCTTTTGCTCTTTGAAAGATAACCTTAAGGAAATGAAAAGGGAAGAAAGACATCCTCTGGGAGAAATCCTTGCCAAATTTATATCTGACAAAGGACTTATGTCCAAACAGTGTTAAGAACTCTTGTAGCTCAGTAAGAAAAGAAGCAACTCAAAAGTAGACAAAACATCGTCTTCTTACAAAGAGGATATACAAATGGACAATAAGCACATGAAAAGTTCAACATGAGTAGTTACTAAGGAAATACAAATTAAAACCGCAACGAGATTATTACTACACAGTCACTAGATGAACTGACATCGAAAAGATCCTTTAATTCTTGCCAAAAGGGTTGGTAAGGATGCGGAGCACTGGAACCCTCACACATTTCTGCTGGGCATACAAAATAATAAAGGCACTCTGGAAAGCATTCCAGCAATTTCTTATAAAGTGAAAACATACACTTACCATCGCACAGAAATTTCACTTCTAGGTATCCGCTGGAATGAGATGAAAACATCCTTCCACAAGAACACTTCTGCACAAACACTCCTAGCAGCATTATTTATAATAACAAAAAATCAGAAAACAAATTGGAATATGTCCGTTCAATGGAACACTACTCAACGGTAAAAATAAATGAATTACTGATACACACGATGTACGGATGAGAGAAAGAAAGAAAAAGAAAAAGAAAAAACTCCCAACTTTAAAATACTGCATGTTTCCATTTATATGATGCTCTAGTAAAGGGAAAATACAGTGACTGCCGAGCAAAGTTTTCCTGGGGTGAGGCATAGGGAGTGAGAGAAGATTGATTGCAAAGAACCACAAGGGAACTTTTGATGGTGATAGAAATGTTCAATAGCTTCATTAGGATGGTGGTCAAATGGCTGCATGCGTTGCCAAAATGTAACTAATTGTACACTTAATATGGTTGAATTCTACTCTATGTGAATTATACCTCAATAAAGCTGTTTTAAAAAAGGAACATGCATTTATTTCTACCCCGAGATGGCATAATCCTGAGTATGAATGTACTTTGTAAATGTCTCTGTTGGCTGGAAAAATTGGTTAGAAGGAGTAGAAATTAAAAACCACAGTAGGTATAGGGATGGATTCATTTCGAAATCCCATCCTAATAAAGCTATTCTTGAAGATCAGTGCTATCTATAGCCTGAAAGCAAATTGTGTGAGAGACATCATAGGTCCTCTGCCTTCTGTGTTCTGCCTTCAGAACTTCTCGCTGCAAGTGGGTGAATGGTTCTCTTATTTGTTGCATTATTTCTTTACGGAATTATAGTGTGTTAATATCCTCTGAGTAGATCCAGTGGCCTTTCTGAAGCCTTTTATGTGGCCAGATGGGAAGGGGATAGAACTCTCTCCACCGGTCCAGTTTTTTCCTCTTTCCAAACATAAAAAAAAAAAAAAAAATCAAGATGCCCTTAAAATCCTTTTTTCTCCAGTTTCTCTAAGAGCGGGGTTAACAAAGCCCAGTAACACTCTTAAAGCTCTCCTGCTGCTAAAGGGAGTGCAACAGAGACTGTCACCAGAAGGATTGACTCCTGACTGAGAGCTGAGTCTTTCTCAAGAGGAATCTGACAATTAAGGGCAGAAGTTGCCCCTGGATAGCACCAAAGATTATCCCAGCTGGGGCTCTGAGAAGGGCTCTGGCAGAATATGGCCAAGGGGAAGCCCCTTTGTAGCACAGATCTGAAACACCTTCTTGCCCTATGGGCCTGATCTCAGCCAGAGAACTACAAAGCAAATGCATCTTAGATTTCTAGAGCTTCACAAGAGGCTCCAAAGTCAAGTTTTTAAAATTAAGTTCAGAAGTAGAAACGTTGTGGGTCACAAAAAAACGGTGGTAAGTTTTAGGCGAAAATAAGCAGCGACAGTAAGATTATAGCTGTGTACAAGAGTTTGCCTAAGTTTTGCACTTCATTTGCTTTCCTCCTTTGATAGACCGTGTAGCACGGTTGCAAAATCAGATACAATTCTCTTCTCTAGGCTGTAGAGAAAATAATAATAAATATAATAAATAAATAAAATAATAATAACAGTATCAAAAATAACTGTATTCCCCATCAGTGGGACTATGGGGTGTTAGATCAGTCTAGGGAACGGAGGCTCAACATGGTGACTAGGTTCTTAGTCTGATTTAAATCCTAAACTCTGCAGGTGTGTTGTTTAGGGAAAATTACTTACTCTCTGTTTCCTTACAGAGGATAATAATAGTATGTACACAAAGAATTGTTAACAGGATTCACTAAAATAATACATCTAAAAAACTGAGAAGGGTACCTAGCACCTAGAAAATGCTTGTACTTTAAAAAAAAAATTTTTTTTTTAAAGACTTTACTTATTCATTTTACAGAAAGACACAGATTGAGAGGGAGCCCAAGCAGGGGGAGTGGGAGACGGTGAAGCAGGCTTCCCACTGAGCAGGGAACCCGATGTGGGGCTCGATCTCAGGACATTGGGATCAGGGCCTGAGCCGAAGGCAGACACCTAACGACTGAGCCATCCAGATGCCCCAATGCTTGAACTAATTAGGATTCATTTCAGCTGGGAGACGGAAATCAAGATGGCTATGATTTTTTTTTTTTTCTTCCATAAATATAGATAATAGAGGGCAGTATAGGGGTCTCACAATCAGTAGGGACTTAGTCTCCAGTTCTGTTACGGTCCTGTGCTTGGCTTGGTCCAAGTTTGTGGCACTCGAGTTCTGAGCACGGGATGGACAAAGGAATGTGGGTAAAAGGGACAAAGCAAGGAAGGTGACGCTTTCTTAGAAGGGGCCCTACGAACAGTTCTGATTACATCCCACCAACCAGAACTTAGTTACAGGTCCTCATCTAGCGTCAAGTAGGACCAGAACAGGAGCTCTGGAAGTCATTTTGTGGAAAGGGTCCAGTAGAAGCAGGAGAAATTCTGTTATGATAGAAGAAGGGGAAAAATAACGAGCAGTCTTTCTGGTGCCTCCTAAAGTTTAGCTGTGATTGTTACTTTGTTACCTAGATGGTTCTTCCCAGTGCCTGTGCTTTCTGTATGGGTCTCTCTACTTTTTAATTTTTTTATTTTTATTAATTTTTTTCTTAAAGATTTTTATTTATTTATTTCACAGACAGAGATCACAAGTAGGCAGAGAGGCAGGCAGAGAGAGAAAGGAAGAGAAGCAGGCTCCCAGCTGAACAGGGAGCCCGATGCCGGGCTCGATCCCAGGACCCCGGGATCATGACCTGAGCCGAAACCAGAGCCTTAACCAACCCACTGAGTCACTCAGGTGTCCCTGGGTATCTCTACTTGAATGTCCCACTGAGATTTCCATGTATAAAACTGTGTCTGCTTCCCCCACTTCTTTCCCCTTTCTAATGTTCTGCTCAGATTAAGTGTAATACCATCCTTTTCTTATGTTCATACTATCCTCATAATCTTGAGATTATTTCTTCATTTATTAGAAAACATCTTCCTTTTTCAACAAGTCTGTTATGTAGTGAATCATCTTCTCTCACCTCACAATTTATGTGCGGAACCCCTGACTCCCAGTACTTCAGCATGTGAGTGTATCTGGGGACAGGCGCTTTTTTTCATATGAGTTCATTATGGTGAGCCCTACCCCAGTAGCACCGGTAGGCGGCCTTGTAAAGACAGGATTAGGACATGAACACACAGAGAGAAGACACCCCGTGAGGACACAAGGAGAAGACGGCCATCTACAAGCCAAGGAGAGGCCTTAGAAGAAACCAGCCCCGTCGATGCCTTGATCTTCAACTTCTAACCTCCAGAATTTTGGGAAAATAAGCTTCTGTTAAAGCCCATCAGTCTGTGGTGCGTTGTTATGGAGACTCAAGCAGAGGAATACATAGCCTGGGATCTTTTTTTAAAGATTTTATTGACTTATTTATTTGAGATGGAGAGAGAGAGAGAGAAAACGGGAGGGGGAGGGACAGAGGGAGAAGCAGACTTCCTGCTGAGCAGGGAGCCCAGTCCCAGGACTCCAGGATCATGACCTGAGCTGAAGGCAGAGGCTTCACTGACGGGGCCCCCCAGGCGCCTCCATAGTCTGTGATCTTACTTGGTGGCATCACACACAAGAAAGAGGGCAATTTTGAGGAGATATACAGTGCAGAGGTAGGGGAGCCATATGGACAACGTATCAACCCAGGGAGCTGTGGGGCTGTTATGGCCCCTAAACCCAAAGGTAACAGGGGAAGGAGCCTTTATCAGAAGCTTCAGTCAAGGGATGCCACTGTTCCGAAGCAACGATGGAGGGAGGCAAACGGGGTAATAATACTCAGACCTCACACTCCTTCTTCCCTGACTCCGATTCCCTGTCAGCGCTGCCCACTCGTGGAGACCAGAAAGCCGGGGAATCCAACGAGGTGGTCCAGGAAGGTGAGCCTCTGGAAAAGAGGGCAAAGACAAGTAGAGAATGAGTGAATCTGGAGGAATAAAAGATACCCAGTATAGGAAGGAACTTGGACTTTTAGTTCTTCTGTATCTTGCTTGCTTCTTTCTTCCCTACCTGCTCTATTCCCCAACCTGCCCCGCCCCTGGCCCCTCAGAGTGCCTGTGGTAATTCCTGTAGCATGTAGAGGACATCCTCAATAATTATCTGGGAACTGGGTATTTTTTATGCTCAGTAACGATCACATATTGTCTACCAGTTTTCTGAATATATCTCTCACTATTCCTAGTTAGAGCATTAATCCAAGTCTTAGCTACATTTTTCCCTCTACAACTATGATTTCACTCATCCTTTCTTGTTGGTTTCTTCTCCACAAATGAAAAAAGACAAGCAGAGCAAATCAACTCACAACCCACAATACTAAAAACAAAAAAAACCACAAAACACACAAAAAACCCCAAACCATCTCAGCTGATTATATTTTCTGGTTACATTTTTCCTTTCTCTCACCTTTATACTGACCCATTACCATTGGCATTGGATGAAGAGCATTTCCGTTCCTGTTCACTTCCTTTCCAAAAGTGTTACAACTCCCAGCTTGCCTTACCTGTTTCGGACAGGTAAGCATTATATCTTTTGAAGTCTACAATAAACTTTTAGAATATTTCTTTCTCAAAGATGATTGCCCAATAAAGAAGTTGTTTTGATCTTCAAGAAATGCTAATAAGTTGTAATGTTTTGATTACACAACTAAGTTAACTTCAACACTTTCTTACAAGAATTATTTATATTGGATACATCCCTAGTTGACCAAGAAAGTGAGTGTGCCTCAGCAGAGTGAATGCCTACTCAGACGAAGCTGCCCTTTTTAGATCTTGTTTATGATCATTCAGTTCTGTCAATGCCATAGCTGGTTCTTTAGAAGCTGATGTATTTTCTGGCTTTTCCAGAAACACAGTGGTTGGTATTACACTGTTGGGTCGCTGAATCAGTACCGGCTGGAAAGAAAATGACCTGCTTATTTTATGTTTCATTTTTATCTTTTTAGATTTCAGGAAGAACTTAATCCTAAAAAAATTATTCACTTTCAAAAATAAGCATGTTTAACTCTATGAAAAATTCCTTGTCAGATTTTTATATACTGTCTTAAATTATTCACATTCATATTTCTTGTCTTTCATCAATCTTCAACTAAATTAGTGTTCTTTCTTTAAGGGTTACTTCTTGTGGGTGAAGGATGATATCACATTTAACAAGAAGTCTGTAATTATTGTGTCACACATTTGAAGCTACAAATAGGATATCCTGACAATGTAAATCCAATTGTCTTGATTTTTATGTGCAATTTTATAATGAAGTAAAGATTGTAGGAGCAAATTAAGGTACTGAGTTCAAATACACTTACGTCATCTTAGAAAATAATTTTTCTATATCTTGATTACATTCCTTTTTCCCCCCTCATCTTTATGAAACCAGTATTTGAAGTTTACTGTAATTTTGTTATTTCAGTGGATTTCCATATTTTTTTGGTTAATTAACACTTCCTCTACCTCACATAGGAAGAATGAAAAATGAATTAAGAGATAAATTTTTCGAAATTCCATTTTCCTGCTAAATTTCAGGGCCATTTTATTCATGAAGCACAATATCCAGGACTTAAACATTTTCCAAGCTTCTCTGAAAATGCTGATCTTAAAAAAAAAGTTGACTTCAAAATAAGAAAAGAAAGCTACAGATCAAAATGAACAAATAATTAGATGCCTACAAACTTACCATTATGTCATTTGTAATTCACTTCTTAATTATGTGTATTTTATGTGGTACATGAGTACATTCTACTATATTTGATACGATGTGGGGCTGGAGGTCTCCAAAACCAGATTCTAATAGGTACTTTCACACATTAAGTCAGATCTAGGAGTCTTAAAAATGACTTTAATCTCTTTTATGGAAGAAAATTCTAGCTAAAATTTCAACAACGCTTAGAAACAAATGTTTTAAACATTCCACTGTGCGATGTATATTTTTGTGTTCCTGTCCTTCAAAATGAAAATGTAAACAGAACAAAACAAAATTTTGGAAAAAATATTCCATGCATGTAAGTTGTCTTTTTAAAACAAAACAAAATGGCGTTGAGACAGATTCATGTAATTTGGGTAAGTAGTCTATTTTTTCCTTATTAGTGGCCGAGGTAAGTTGTTAAAAAAAATAAAAGGGTGAAAAAAATTCAGTGATAATGCTTTAACTGTTGATATAAGTATTAAAAAAACTATTTAAATTTAGGCTTTATAATGTATTGTGATGTTGGTGGGGGGAGGGTGAGATATTTGCCATATTCCAGTGGGAAGATACTTTGAGTATATTTAAATAGGAATAATGGTCCTACAGGAACGTGGGAGACGTTTTTTTCCAGAATGTACATTACATTAAAGTGGGGGAAAAGATAAAGGGAGAGAGAGAACCAACTTAAAAAGCATTTCTGTGCCAGTTACAGACTGGATAAAATAAAATCACATTTGATAAAGAACTTTTGATAATAATTGAGTAAAAAAATACTGTCTTGCAACATTAATTCCTGATTAAGTTGTAAGAATTAATCTCTAATACAGTTCAAACTCATTATCTTGTAAAAATATACCTGCAGTTCACAAAGTTAAGAAATGGTGGAAGTAGTTGTTAAATTTATAGGAAGTATTTTTTCACCTCCCCAAATTTCCTAATTTCATAAAAGTATTACAAGAACATTTGCATTTAGAATTTTGAACCAATTCACCTGGCATGCCATGTCTGAAAATCCATGAACATTAGAATTTTAGAATTGAGATAATTCACTGTTTAATCCTTATTTACACATGTTTTCTTGGACCTCCAAAAGCATTAAGGCTTAACTGTTACCTCAAGAATTTACATGACTTTCTTAACTTGATCCTAATGTTACCTCAGAATGAGATTACACGATATCCAACACATTTAAGATACTTCCATTCCAGCGTGGAAATAGGGAGAAAATCTCTTTAATCATCTAGCATTCACTTGAGCCCTCAAAAGCAGTTCCTTTGGTTTCTAGATGTATTTAGGATTGTAACGTGGCAGAACTTGTTTCTTTGAGCGGTGAATCAACGTTATCTATCGTATGGTCACATTTAACACATTTTTGAAGATTTTCCAAGGATAATTTTACTATCTATTACTTATCCTTTTCTCTGCAGTGCTGAATGAAATATTAAGGAAAAGTGGGTTTGGCTGGGTAGGTGATACTGTAATAATACGTCTATTAGTGATTTCTGGGCCTTGGGGGCAGGTTTTACTAACATATAATGCATATATAATGTGCACTGTATACAGTTTTGACAATTGTGACCACACATGTACATACTACCTAAAACAAAATCTAGAACAGCGCTCTAAAAAAAAAAACTCTGCGGTAGTAATGTTCTATAGCTCGACAGTTCAATTTGGTAGCTCCTAGCCAACTGTGGCTACAGAGCACTTAAAGTGTTGCCAGTGTGAGGGGCACCTGCGTGGCTCAGTTGGTTTAGCATCTGTCTCTTGATTTCGGCTCAGGTCCTGATCTCAGGGTTGTGAGATGGAGCCCTGTGTTGGGCTCTGCCCGCCTGGAGCCTGCTCAAGATTCTTCTCTCTGCCCACTACCCACCCCTCCCTGCACCAAATAAGTTGAAAATGTCGCCAGGGCAACAGCAGAACTGATTTTTAATTTAATTTTAATTTACAATTAGATTGTAGTAGCCATGAGGCTAGTCGCTCTGGCTTTGGAGAGTGCAGAATACTTCACACCATCTTAGTCCTCCTACGTGCTGTTCCAACAAATCCCATCTCTTCACCCCTGCCATCACTGAGAACTCAACACTAAATACAGATTAGTTTTCCCTGTTTTTGGACTCTTTGTAAATGGATTCATGCAGCATGTACTTTGTGCCTGGCTTCTTTTGCTGAACATAGTGTTTCTAAGATTCATCTACTCATGTTGTCTTATGTACAATGAGCCAGTTGCTTTTCATGGCTCAGCAGTCTTCCATTGTTCGAATGTGTCACAATTCGTTTTTTCATCCTCTTACTGAGAGGCATTTGTGTTGTTTCCAATGATTTGATTTTATTAAAAAAAGGTTTTATTTATTGATTTATTCATTTATGGAGCACGAGAGTGGGGAGAGGTACAGAGGGAGAGGATCCCACACAGGCTCCGTGCCGAGCATCGAGCCCATGCGGGGCTTGATTTCACAAACTTGAAATTATGACCTGAGCCGGACTCAAGAGCTGGACGCTTAACTGACTTAGCACCCAGGCACCACTCCATTTATCTGATTTTAATGTTGCAAATATTCTATATGACATTCTGCATTAAATGAAGTGTGTATTCTGGTCTTGAGAAAAGCTAGTCAACATGGGATTCTATTACCATCTTTCTGTGCTGGGGTAAAAACTTAATTTCTGGTTATATATATATGGATGTAAGGATGTAAGATATACCTCAGGACTGCTGAGTAAACACCTGATTTATATTAGAAAGATACAGAAAGATATTTGATTAAATATCAATTAGAGGGGCACCTGGGTGGCTCAGTGGGTTGAGCTCTGCCTTCTGCTCAAGTCATGATCTCAGGGTCCTGAGATCGAGTCCCGCATTGGGCTCTCTGCTCAGCGGGGAGCCTGCTTCCCTCTCTCTCTCTCTGCCTGCCTCTCTGCCTACTTGTGATCCCTGTCTGTCAAATAAAAAACAAAATTTTCATAAATAAATAAATAAATAAATAAATGTCAATTAGAAAGACCAATCCACCAGAAGAAAAAATACTGCAATATTTTTATTTTTATTTATTTACTGCAATGTTTTAAAAACCAAGATATATTTTGGGTGAGGATGGGTAGATTTGGGGTTTCTCCAGAGAAAAGTGGTAAATTATGTATAGTTCTGAATTACCTTGGCCTTTACAAGTCTATATCATTTTTTTTTTTTTTTTTTAAGATTTTACTTGAGGGACGCCTGGGTGGCTCAGTTGGTTAAGCGGCTGCCTTCAGCTCAGGTCATGATCCCAGCGTCCTGGGATCGAGTCCCACATCGGGCTCCTTGCTCCGCAGGGAGCCTGCTTCTCCCTCTGCCTCTGCCTGCCATTCTGTCTGCCTGTACTCGCTCGCTCTCCCTCTCTCTGACAAATAAATAAATAAAATCTTAAAAAAAAAAAAAAGATTTTATTTGAGAGCCTGAGAGTGAGCACATGAGGGGGAGGGGCAGAAGAAGAGGGAGAAGCAGATTCCCTGCTTAGCAGGGAGCCTGATGTGGGACTCAATCCCAGAACCCCAGGATCATGACCTGAGCTGAAGGCAGATGCTTAACTGACTGAGCCACCTAGGCGGCCCTCTATCATTATTGATAATTCATATATCCTCAGAATTTCAGACCTAGTAAAGGCAATTCGTAATCTAGTTGTTTAATTCCCCAGGGCTCTGCATATCATAAGTACTCAATAAATACTGGTTAAAATGAAACTATTCATTTCACATATGAGAATTAAAACTTCTAGGTGTCTTTTAACTGAAGAGAATCAGATATTATAATCAAATTAAAAGTGTGAAACAGAAGTGGTTTCTGCTTTATACAAGGATTCATCACAATTCCGTGGTAAGTTGTGACAGACCAATACGTTAATTTTCAAAACTCTCATACATACAATTTTTCAGAAGTAAACCTATCCTCATCAGTATTTTTTTTTCATAAGCAGTTTTTCCTTTTACAAGCATTAATGTTCATTTATTAGTTCTTGAATATGCAGCAGATATCAATAAGAGAAAATAACCTAATGACAATACTGAAAAGGAAATTTACCCTTAAGAATGATTTTTAAAGTATTCATCCATACATAATCTAGACTCCATAGTTTTCAAGTGGTGCAGATACAAATGTGTTAAATGATGTCTCTGACAAGCAGTCCAAGTTGAGAGCAGAAACAATCCAAGTTCAAAGGACACAGCATTTTAAATTCACAGATACGACTTTGAGCATTTTATAGACAAGAACTATGTCTGGCCCTCTTTTGGTACTCAATAAATAATTGTTACATTGGCAGTTCACTGCATTTGTCAAGGAATATAAAAAAATTTTTTTTGTTTAGATGTCTTTTTTTTTTCTTTTAATTAAGTCTAGTGTGTATTGCCTGTAACAGGTTGATAAAAGCTAGACACTTCTGAGTCTTTTCTGTGACTTATGTAATTTATTTCTGAAATATATGGACACCATATTGTGAAATTGTAACTATGCTTAAAAATGACCAAAAAGGAGATCCTATCACACCTGATTAGAGGTAAAGGGATTTCTGGGTCCTTTCATAACTAGTTATAGCACAAAACCATACATACATATATAATCCAGCCTGTTTCTGAATCTAGAGCTTGAACCCGTAGCTTAGTTAAGGTGATTCAGTAGGGCAGTAACATTGAAAATTTATCTATTCCTAACTCAGGAAAAGGCCAAATCAAGAAAACATTAAAACAACAAAACAAAACAACAACAACAAAAAAACAAAACACAAAAAAACCAACAGTCTCTAAGCAGCCTAAGGCTGGTGTTAAAACGTCCTCACATAAAGGTCACACTTTTTCTAAGAGTTCCTCAAAGTACCTATTTATACTCTTGGGACACAGTTGTGCACAAGCTTCCTTATGGCTTTCTTGCCTGCAGATTGAAAGCAGTCAATTAAAGGGTGGGGAGGACACTAGCTAGAACTGTGCTCACTGCCCGCAGTTCAGAAGCAAAAGCCTCCAGCGAGGGAAGGGCCAGGCAAAGTGTATCAAGCAATTCAACTAAAACAGCAAAGCTCTTCAGGGCTGTGGGTGTTCTTGCACACCATTGCAAGAACAGAGGACTTAGAGCTGTAAATGCAATGAAATGAATATTCAGTTTGGAGCGGTTAACAACTATTGATCACTGCACTGTCATTTGCCTCGGACTAAAAGGGTCTGGTACCAGCGAGTGAGTCCTGAAACCTTTCAGCTTGAGCACTGTGCTCGCCCCGTTCACTGCTACATTGTAACACACTAGCATAAGCCTCTGTGAGTCGTTCGTTGATTGATTACCTAGGGCAACATCACTTTCTTCAATCTATTGTTTCAACAGTTGCTTCCTAAAATACTCTCATCTAATATTCCAGGGCACGGAGCAGTAACATAAAACCACCGACTAGTTAAGGACTCTGTGCCTGCTTCCCCTAAAATGAGAGTATTTCGTACCTAACAGGGGCACTGCGAGGATTAAATGAGATAATGTATGTAAAACACTAAGCACAATGTCCGGGGCAGCGTAAGCGCTCAGTAATGGTCGCTATTATTATTTTAGCCCTGGGAATTGATGTCGGCCCCAAATCCCTTATTTTGCAGGTGCAAAAATTAAGCCTCCAGAGAACTGACTTCCTTAGGCTCCACTTCTAATGTTATTGTCTTGGCTAAGCAGCTTAGCTGCCCGTGTTGGAGGTTTGGGGCATCGGCAGGGCCCGGGGGAGTGTGCCTGCAGGACGGCTGCGTGCAGGGGATTGGACCGGGATGCTGGCAGCGGGCGCCGGGGGTGTGCTGACAGCATCCGCCCCCGAGGAAGCCATTCGTCCACCCGGCCGGAAACACGGACACCGCAGGTTGTCAATAGGGCCGAGGGCGAGGCAGGGAGTAGGAGAGCGGGCTGAGCTCGGGTGCCCCGGTCCGGCCGACGTCCACGACGGCGAGCAGCTCGCTTCGGGTTGGGGGGTCAGAACGGAACCGGGTGCGACCCCGGCAGGTGGGAACTAGCCCGCCCCTCAGCGCTTCCGCCCAGGGGGGCCGCCATGCACTCGCTCGTCCTCCCGCGAGGACGGCCGCCCGCCCGCGGGCAGGGAGGGAGCACCCCGCCTCCCGCTCCCGAGCGGGAGCCGGACGGGCTCGGCCCCGGCCGTCCGCGCGCCACGCCGCGGCCGGACAGCGGGAGGCGACGCGCGGCCTCCACACGCCCGGGGCTCGCCTGCTCTAAGATGGCGGCGGAGGCAGCTCGCTCCCACCCCCGCCGCCCGCGCTCCTCCGAGTCGGGGCCGCAGGAGGCGGGAGCGGGCCGGAGCGCCGCGGGCAGCAGGGCGCAGGCGGCTCGGGCGCTCCAGTCCGGCGCGGGCCCCGGAGCTCGGAAGCGCCCAGGCATGCTGGAAGGCGGACAGCGGATGCAAGTGGGAACACCGCCGGCACCTCAGAAACGGAGAAGGGAGAAAAAAAAAAAAAAAAAAAAAAAAACGGGGGAAAAAGAAGGGGGGGAAGAGCAGAGCGGCGGCACATCCGGGACCCTCCGCCCGCCCCGCCCCGGAAATGACGTTCCAGGCCAGGAGCGGGGGAGGAGACCGCTCTTCAAAGCGGCTTCTTTGCCCGCCGGAGTTGGTCTCCCAGAAAGTGTGTGGAATCGCCCTCCACGCCCCCTCTCCCGGGTTCCTCGTTACCCTCTCGCGGCTCTGCGGCTGCTGTGCGCAGAGCTGGCTGCCGGGCCCGGCGGCTCTCGCCTCGCGGAAAGTACCCCTCGCACCACGCCCCTGCAGCCCCCCTGCTGCCTCGTCAGCGCGGGGAGTAAGCGCACCTCCGAGAGGCCTCTGGGGTGACCTCAGCCCCCGCCAGACCCCAGCGCAGCTCGCCGGAGCCCGTCCTCGGAACCCCGCCTCGCGCTCCCCGCGCCCCCGGCTCCCCCCTCCCCCGGCGCCGGCCGCCCGGGCCCGGGCTCGGGGCTGTCCGTCACGGCGCCGAGCCCGCCCCTTCCGGCGGCTCGCCGGGCCCGCCTCCTCCGCTCTTCCCTCCCCACCCCTCCCCGTGCGAGTGTCTCCCTCTCCCTCTCGCTCCCTCTCTCTCTCCCTCTCTCTCTCTTTTGTGAGTTATAGCAACCGTTGCCTTGTGAATCAAGCGCCATAGTCACCGTAGTCCTGGCGACTGTTACCCATCAACAACAACTACTCCTCTCCTCCTCCTCCTCCTCTTCCTCCTCCTCCTCCCCACCACCACCATCTCCATCACCCACCAACAACACCACAATAATCCACAGCCAAGGTGAATATTCTTCGGTCTCTACATGTGTGTGGGAGCGTGTGGCTGCGTGGGAGCGCGTGTGTCCGTGCGTGTGTGTGTCCGTGCGCGCGAGCCGAGTGTGGCCGCGCGGGGGTCTCCCTCCTGACCCCGGGGGCGGCCGCGGCGCCGCCACCGCCGCCGCCGAGGGGCTCCGCGCCCCGGCTTGTTTACAATGGACCGAGCGCGCCGCGGCTGGCTCGGGGGTGTGGGCGCCGCGCCGCCCCGGCCCTCGGCGGCCGCGCGTCAGGGATGGAGCGGGAGCGCCGGAGGCTGCGAGCCGAGCGGGAGCGGGAGCCCCGGCGCCCCGGCGCGGATGCGGGAGCTCTCGCCGGGGTCTGGCTCCGAGCAGGAGGGTCAGGTGAAGGCAGAGGCTGGCTGGCTTTCTTCCTTTAATGCTCTGCTTTCCCCGAGCTGCTGGCTTCCTGCTTCTCTGCAAAGCGAGACCGGCAGCAGCGTGCCGGGGGGACCCGCGAGGTGGTGTGTTGTTGTGGTGGTGGTGGTGGTGGTGCACTTGTGGGGCCTTGGTACGGGTTTTGTTATTTTTATCCTCGTACAACGGGGAACTTTTCCCACCGCCCGTTCCCTTCCTTTTGGCCCCTCTCGGCCGTGTGCTAAATGGGCTGCTCTGCTTTTGCCATCCTCCGCTGCACGGGTTCTTTTTTTTTTCTTTTAAAACTGTGTTTTCTTTGTGCTGCAAACAGTCTTAATATCCATTCAGCACTCTTCCCTCCCCCCCCTCCTCCCCCCACACCCCTTGCACACACACTGAAACCAGGGGCCTCTCCGCTGGGCTCTCCGCTGCCCTGGGAAAGAGATTTTTAAAACAAGTCTCTCTCCTCTCTCTCTTTCTCTCTTTTTTTGGGGTGTGTGTGTGTGTGTGTGTGTGTGCGTGTGTGCGCGGGTGTGCGCGTGTGTGCGCGCGCGTGTGTGCTTGTGATTTAAACCAGATGCAGGGCATCTGTGGTACTTGGGTTAGTAGTTACTGACAGTGCTTTATCCTTCCTGCGGAGGTGGGAGGGGTGGCCGTGAGGTTCCATTTCGCTTGGACGAACCTCCGTGCCCACCGCGGAGTGTTAACCGTTCTCATTGTGGTTAGGAGATAAATAGGGAAAAGGGCATCAGGGAGCTTCGGGAGAACTCCGTTTACAATGTTATTTGTGACAGTGGTACTTTGAAGAGTGCCCCCCCCCCCCCACCTCGTCTTCTCTGTTCGTTTTCCTTTGAGAGTTGAAATGGAAGTCAAGTTGTTCATAAAGAATGTATGAAGCTTCTCAACTTGAAACGTGTGTATATTTCACTTTCTTTGTGGTTGTCAAGATCTAGGCATCTGTGTACTTAACCTATTCTTTTTTTTTGTTTACTTTTGGGTCTCTTTGGACAGTGACTTCAAGCTGCTGAGGAGAGAGCACTTTTTTTTCCCTTTTTTTAGTCTGTCATTTAAAAATCTGTTTCTCTGTAGATTTTGAATACTTATCAGCCCTCCAGTAGTAGGGCTCTTGGCTAGAGGTAACCCAGTTTTACAGATCCTGTAAATTTGTTCCGTCTTTCTGCCTAACGTTTAATTAGTAGCTTATTGGTAAAGAGTTTGATAATGAATGTGTGCTAAAACAGATACAGTGTGCTGTTATATTTGCACATATTGAAGTTTCCAATTTGGAATTTAAAAATACGTATTTAAACAGTCTTCCTTCCCACAGCAAACACATATTGATTTACCTAACAGAGCAGCCTGTGAATAATGTGACAGTATTAATTATTCTTGAGATTGTCAATGAGCAGGTTGGGTAATTGTAACACCATTAAGGCTAATACTTTGTAAAATAAGAGTTGGGGTTTTCAAAAAACTTCTCTTTCAATTCATTGCCTTGTGATTGCTGTTTTAACTGAGGATGGAAGAAGTCTTTCTCAGAGAACTCAAATTTCTTTATATTCATTCCCCAACCAGGGTTCCATGCAAATCTCTAATACTAACTTGTATTTTTTTTTTCTTCCTGTTCAGATGAGTGTCAAATGCCTGAACACTTTTGGATGGTGAAGCTCGTGGGTCCTATATACTGTCTCTGAAGTTAATAGGAGTTTTGCTGTCTTGAGACAGTTTTAGACCTTATGCCATTTACATAGTACGTTTTCAGCTGAGTGGATTATATGCTTTAATGTTATGGTTTAATATTTTTATTTGCAGTGTCCAGGAACTTTTTTGAGGCAATTCACTCATTACAGTTATCTCAAGTTTTCCATAATTTAGATTTTTCAGTCACAAGTTGATCTGAGAACAGAACTTAAATTGAATTCTATTATCCATTTTTAAAAGCACATAGGTGGTATAAAAGTTGCCTTGTAAAAGAGGTGTTTTGGGCTCAAGTATGTCTGTGTTCTTCGTATGGATTGAGTAAATAGTCCCTAGAAATACTAAGCTGATGATAAATTTTAAAATTTAACACAAGGATGAATACTTAGCATTTAGTTTCTTCTTTCTGTGGTATTTTTCCTAGCGAGAACTATATTTTGTATTGGCATTCTCCTGTGTTCTCAGTTTTTAGACCAATTAAAATCTGTGAAAGTGACCATGCCTTAAAATGAAAGGTATTAAGTAGGAGTTACTTATAACTTGTATTGAATAGCTCAGTGTCTGCGATTCATTGCATGTCCTAATGCCTATCTCAAGCTTTTGAGATTGCTTTGCCTATGAATTTCATTAAATGGTGTAGGCATATTTATGTAGTACATTTACATGCATAAGATAGTAAACTAAAATGCATTCCTAAAGTGCATCATTCCACAATGTTTTCATTATATGTGGTAGTTATGCCTAATTTAAAAAAGAGCAGTATTCCTCTAGTATTCAGATAATCCTGTATTCAGGTACTCAAAAGGGTTTATAGTTTATACATTTAACATCCTGGTACCCTAAAAAAATTCAGTGTGGTTAACTTTTTGCCATTAAAAAATTAGCAGTTAAATAAATGAGTGAATCATTGATCAAGATAGATTCAGTGCACTATGTAAATGATGATAAGTTACTTTTTGGTAACAGTGTTGATTCTTGAGAAAGCTGATGTTCTGAGAGATTTTCTCTAAACTTCTATCCGAAGAGATTAGCAGATGGAGTATGATATTTGCTCTTCAAATTTTTAAAGTGTAAGTGGGTGTGTTTATCTTTTAAAAGATTTTATTTATTCATTTGAGAGAGAAGGAGAGCATGAGAGGGGGAAGGGCAGAGAGGGGGAAGGGCAGAGGAAGAAGCAGACTCCCCGCTGAGTAGGGAGCCCTCTGCAGGACTGGATCCTGGGACTTCAGGATCATGGGCAGTTGCCCAACTAACTGAGCCACCCAGGCGCGGTGTGTGTGTGTGTGTGTGTGTGTGTGTGTGTGTGTGTAAGTAAAAGGGTGAATGTAGCATCATACTATGAGAAGAGTTTAAAAAAAAAAAATCTTTCCTAAACAGACTAATGGAAGTGTTACTTTGTTCTTGGCATATAGAGTCAGATTGTGTTACAAGAAACAAGAATATCAAAGAAGAAAGCTTTTAAATTGTGAAGAGTCTTCAAGGAAGTAAACCTTTAAATTAAAATAAGTCTGCTAGTTGTTTGTTTTTATGCTGAACATTAGAAAAAAAGGCTCTATTTCCATTTACTTAAAAAACAAGACAACTTAGTTTCCCTAATGGAATCATTTGTCTTTAACTCTTGGGTATAGATTCCCAGTGGCCATGGCAAAACAGATTTTAAATTCCTCTCTGTTCACAGGTGCATAGTGTTCCCATATTTTGGAAATCCGAGATTAAATGGATTTGGCTAAATCTAGCTTGTTAGGGACAGATGGCTGCTTTAAACAGGTGTCACTTTCATTTCTAGTGTATTGTGTTGGGACCTCCAGTGGTTCACAAAGGGGCTGGCTGAAGCAGGTGGCATCCTTCGCTTTTGTCCTTAGTAAAATATACTTTTGGAGTTAGTTATTTTCCTGGGACCTTTTTCTTTAAGTAGAAATTTTTGAACTGTTCAAATTAAGATTCATAATTTAATATAACTTATTTCTGATTATCATTTTATTTTCAAGTTGTGTAAGTTGCACACACCCTTTCACAAAACACTTAAAAATTCTTAGAAGTAATGGTAAATTCCCTTTGAATCAGAAAAAGTACTCCTGAGCACTTACACAATCAATTAAAATTATCTGCAGCAAAAACCCAAGGCAGATTTAAATAAAGTGAAATTTGGTTAACATGACAGGCCATGCCATCCTTAAAGAATTTTTTTGACAACATTATTATAATTTGAATGAAAAGTGTTGGAAACCAGTATTGTTTTTGTTTGTTCACTGTTTTAAATATTTTCAAACTAAAACATTTTCCTGACCTACTTCAGTTGTTACTATAGCATTTTTAGTGGTCTTTTTAAGTGAAAATTGTTTATAAGCGCTAACGTTTGAAAAATATGTACTGGAGTAAATAAAAGAGTATCAACCTATTGATTTCTAAGGTTCATTTTTACTTTGATTCTATCCTTTTTTGTGGGAATTTTATACTTCTTAGAGCAGATGCAGCAGAGGGTGCTGTGCTGTTTGCAACATGAGATTATCACTACTAAAAATGTGAACTGATTAGAACTTTTATTTAAAGAAAAAATGTTAATTATATATGCATTCAAGCATATAATAGCCTTATTTCTATTGAGTTTAAATTTAATATGCTGTCTTAATTGGCAGTTTTGTACCAAAGCCTGTCTCTGTACGGGTATAATACGTATTAGCACAGCATAAAATAGTATCAAGATTGATACTTTGGCATAGTTTGAATGTCAGCATTAGTCCTTTACGTATATACACTGAACACCTTCCTATGCAGGTCTGTCAATCTCTGTCTCAAAAATTTAGGTTAACCTGAGAAACTTAGTATTTTGGCAGTATGGGTCTATACTCTGTAGATTGGGTATTATTGGCACATATCAATATATTGTATATTCTTAAAATGTGCTTATATGGCATAATTAACAATACGCTTTTATAGAATGATTTTTAAAAAACTACCTCAAAAGTCTAAGTGGTAATAATAGTTTTCAGGCTAATTAAATCAACAGCAATAATAATATTGAAAAATTGTCTGGAGAATTCAGTCCTCACTTGACGCTGTTTGAGTAGTAGTCTTCTTTGACCATTTAATTTGACTTTATTATCTGAAAAGTTTTCGATTCTTTGCCCTACTCTCTGCCATATGTTTCTGAACTAGAAGTGGTTGGATATTGTTTTCTGTATCTGAGTACTTGTTTAGCGGGATTTTTTTAGGAGAACCATTGAATCCAATCTCTTGGGCTCTTCTTGCATCATTGACTTTCTTCCGTTTTCCTCCTTCGGCAGCATATACTCTAAAAGACAAATACTGAAACAGTGGTAGTCAGTGTCTTTCTCAACTAAGATTAGAAAGATATCGTTATATAAGTTTTTATTCCTCTTCAGATGACAGATTTTTGGATTGAACTATACTATTATCCCACATTTAACTACAATCAGCAAAATGTGGTATTTTTTAAAAGTCCCTTTATAAGAAACTGTACTTCATGTGTTGGAATGTCACAAAGAATCAGGAACATCAATAGAGAGTAACGGTTTTTAAGCTTGGCTTTTATTAAAACCGATTAGGCATTTTTCTTTTATATTGTGGTCTTGCAATTTACCAATTAGTTTCTGCCATTAAGATTTTTAAAGTGTATGAGATTGTTTTAAAACCTTTGTGCTGGAAGTTTTATATTTTTTATCAAGGTACTGGATGTACTTAATGAAAACAAATCAGTTAAAAATGGCAACAGATTTAGAGTACGCAGTAGGTACTTTGTCCTTTAAAGGGAGTGATGGGATAAGGATATTGGTTACAAACGCAGGGTTTAGGGTCAGGTTTCAGATGGTCTTATTACCTGTGGGACCTCGGACAAGTTATTGAGTTTAACTTAGCCTCAGTTTTCTCATCTGGAAAATAGGATCAGTGTGACCTGCCTTACAGGGTTTTGTGAAGGTTGACAATAATTCATGTAAGTGCTTTGCTCAGTATTTGATACAGAGTACATGCTCGATTCACCTTGATTCTTATTATAAGAGACTATTGAGGAGATAACTTTTTAAATCTTTTGCCATCTGAAAGTTCTTTTGGAATGTTCCTGATCATCTCCTCAGTGGGCCCTAAGTTTTGAAAGATTTTGCCCAGTATGTACACTCATTAAATAACCATTCTCTCCTCCCCAAAGACATGAAGCTGTTTGGATTACTGTGAAATTTGGATTACTACTTGATAACCAGTCTTGTTATTACACTGAATTAATAGCATGTTAGCCCAAAGTTATGTTTTAGTTCTACTCTGCAGTCTTACTATAATGGCATTCTTTTACTGCATTTGGTTGACTCTCCTGGTCCAGGGATCTCAGACTGAGAATTCATAATGTAACATTTCATAAACTCATACAATTCCCATTGTCCATTTTGTTGTCCAATTTATAGTTTCCTTTTCACATATGTTATACATGAATCTATTTGAAAACATCTTGTGCCCTTTTTATAGACTTTATAAAAATGGAGTCGTTAATATATAATGACAATAAATAACTGTATAAAGATGAGTTCATTGAGGAATTATTCTGCGGGTTTATAATGCACTGCTGAGAATTATCTTACTAAGGGTTGGAAAATGTGCGAGGTCATCCCTTGCGTACCGGTAGCAGTAAGTAATTTCGGAATAATTTGCCAACCCCAATCTTGAGGTGTGAAGTAACCTTGGAATGTTATGCAGTAAAACATAATGTGAAAAATGTCATCTTGGGTGCTCGTTCCTTGGCTTTCCAAGATGTTTAAAGAAACAGTTGGCTGCATTGTCGTCTCTAATGTCACGATTGAGTAATTTGCTCTGTA
This sequence comes from Mustela nigripes, assembly GCF_022355385.1. Classification (NCBI taxonomy): domain Eukaryota; kingdom Metazoa; phylum Chordata; class Mammalia; order Carnivora; family Mustelidae; genus Mustela; species Mustela nigripes. The sequence continues at coordinate 84,915,157 of NC_081565.1, read as the reverse complement.
TCTTTTTTTCTAAGCATTTTGATTGAGAATGACCCCCCCCCCCCCATTTTAGAGTGATCTAGATTAGCTAGTCCTGATCTTTCTCAAACTGGAGATGTGATTTATACATCCAGGTGAAAGTTGACTCAAAACCACGTGTCCTCTTTCTTGCTGAAGCCTTGTGTGACTACAGCACGGCGCTTCTGCCTGCCTCGCTCAGCTTACCTGTTCTCCTTCTCCCCACTCCTGCTAAGTGTTTAATTATATGACTCCTTTTACGTTATTTTTATAGACAATTAGTCCCAATATATGAAGTAGCAGCTCTCAGCTCAGCCGTCTCGTCTCCTCTGCTGCTTTTTTTTTTCCAGTGAATTTCACACCCATTTAAAAAGGAACTTTTTGGGAAAAAGCCAGGGAACGTGACTGAGATGGCAAGGTTATCCCAGCATTGTTTTCTTAAGGTTCTATCCGTCTGACTGGCCTCTTGAACAAATACATATCCTTGTTCCACTCATGATGTAACCTGAGCCTGATTTTGCTGCAGGAGGCTCCCGTCCTCGCCCTGGCTAGGTACTGGCCTCTGGCTAAGCGCTTTCGTTGAAATCTCTCGTCTCGCCCCCAAATACTACGTTTGCGCATCACGTACGTCAGCCCACTGCTGACTCTGAAACCCTAGATACTTCTCCTCACTGCTTTTGTTAGAGGCTGCGATGCCCAGTCCGGGCTGCTTGCCTTTGCTTCGCTCGGGCAGGACCAGGACGACCAGAGACGTTCTTGGTCCTGTTGAGGCAGAAATGGGGAAGGGCTGGCGGGAGCTGAGCCCGGGAAAAGCAAGAGCCAGGCGGCTCGCCTGAAAATGAAAGTGCAGGGGCTGGTGAGAGGGGACAGATCTGTGGAGGGGTGTGGAGGGGCAGAGGAGAGAGGGGGGGACGCTGTGAAACACAGTCTTCCCAAGTGCCGGCCAAAGGACGGGGCAGAAGAGAGAACCCAGGTCTGTTGGGGGACTCGGACCCCACCGGGGGGGTGAAGCCTGAGGCTGCTCACTTCTGCCCTCCGGGTCTCAGTTGCTCTGTCTGTAAAATGAGACACGAGGGCTCTGTGCTCTCCCCGGCCCTCTGAGCACGGATGGTCTAGGATTCCATGGCAAGACTGGCACTGGCCAGCGGGAAACACGACAGTATCGGGCAGCCAGGGATTGGTGGTTCCTTGAGCGATGGCCCGAGAGGCCGGCCTTTTGCTGGCCTTTTCTTTCTTCTGCTAAGAGCAACAGGGAAGGAAAACCCAGAGCCTGGGTCAAGCATAAGGGCCATAGCTGGGGCTCAGTCTCAGAAGGTCTCACCGTTTCACTGGCCCCCATGGGGAGCCGTGGCCAAGTGCCCTGGTTTGCTCACCCACATAGGAGTTAGCTGAGCCCCACCGCTCGAGCTCCCGCCGAGCCAGCTCCGCTCTGTCTGTGCCAGACGAGTGTCTGACAGTTGGGACTCCTGCCTGTTGCTCTCCGATGAGATATTTAAAACGGGACATAATTTCCCAAGTCTGTGGATAGGCAGTGTGATGGAGAGAGGGAGAGAGGGAGAGACAGAGACAGAGAAGGAGAGTGGGTAGCGTGAGCTCTCCCATCAGAAGCAATAAAAATTCAGGTTTCTGTTTATCTCATTTTTCAACATTTCTCCCCCAGTTATTATAGCCTTGACTTTTCCTCTTTATGCTGTTCAGCTGCTTTTGAAAAGAGCTAAAGTCCTGTCAAGGAGTCCAGGCAAGTGCCTTTGGATTACTCCAGGGCCCTGCTCTGAGAAGCATTCCCCTCGTGTCTGCTGGTATTCTTTTCTGTTTCTCCATTGGTGATCCTGCTTTCTTTCCCTCAATAGTGTTTATACTTAAATAAGCATTCTTTTTGTTCAGGTTTGGTGGCCGAAAAAATAATGTGTCTTTTGGTCAAGGAGTATGCTTTTTCGTAAGATTTTAATGTCAATTTGGTAACTAGACTTCAAGATTTTAGAGCATTGCAGACTGCGGAAAGAGGCAGCTCTTGCATTAGTTCGAGATAAGTCTTTTGTCCTGCCTTATCTCACCTCTTTACCCGTCTAATCACTATACAGACGATTAATAGATTATAATGATTGTTGCTTTTAAAACTATTTTTGGGGGCGCCTGGGTGGCTCAGTGGGTTGAGCCGCTGCCTTCGGCTCAGGTCATGATCTCAGGGTCCTGGGATCGAGTCCCGCATCAGGCTCTCTGCACAGCAGGGAGCCTGCTTCCTCCTCTCTCTCTCTGCCTGCCTCTCTGCCTACTTGTGATCTCTCTCTGTCAAATAAATAAATAAAATCTTTAAAAAAAAAACTATTTTTGAATGATTGTTTTCATATTGATTTATATGAACATTTTCAAGTGTCTGAACCATGTCCAGATTCCAGTATTTGATAGCTTTCTGTAATTTCAAATGTAATAACTCTTGTTCTTAAACCTGTATCTGATCTTCTTTAGTCTCAGTCATCATAGTTTCTTTCAATATGCAAAACCATTTAGAAAGTCCTTGCTTATCACTCGTTTCTTTCTCCCATGCTTTAGTTGTGGGACGGTGGGTGAGGGAGGTTACTGGAGAGAGGCAGGAAGAAGAGATACGTTTAGAAATCATATGCTGTTTTCATTGTTAAATACCAGTGCACTGCATACTTACCCAGTCCTTTTTTCTGGACGGGGAGGTTTTGGTGGGAGTGGGGCTTGAAGGGGGAACTGTGGACATGGGGGGGGGGCAGAAGTGACTCAGGACATCCAGGATTTCTTCCACTTCTCTTTGCTTTTCAGCTGTAGTGTTGTACCGAGTACATGTACTTTTGTGAGGATAGGTTCTTACTATTTTCTGCTTATGGTGATCCTTTTCTCTTAAATGCTTCCTCTCTCTGTATATGCCTCTCCCTTAGTGCATTGGTAGATGTGCAATAATATTCTTCTAAGGGGCCTCTATTGTGATTTGCTCAAGCACAGGTTTTTGGAAAGGTAGGAATAAAAGAAAGGAGTATTGCGAAGGTCTGATTTGTGTGCCGGATGATGGAAATGATGTTTCAGGTTCCCGTCTCTCCATTTGGGTAGATGTGTTACTTTGCAGCAGAACCTTGGTTTTCCCCTCTGCTCCTATTAAGGTTGACATTTTAAAGAACCAAAGAGTACACTCTGTCACATCAGGCTTTCACTGATGGGTATCTGATTATGTCTGATGACAGTCTTGGAGATGAGTTTTAATGAAGTGTCAGTGTAAAGGTCATTAATAAAAAAACACATGAAAAGATACTCTCCTAGTGGTCTTAAAATCACCTTTACCATCATTTTACATGTACAGTATGTGTTTTGATGTGGCATAATGAAAACCCAACAGGAAAAAACTAATACGCAGGCACCAGATAAAGTTAGAATTCTTTGCTTTATAACAAGGTCATATTGCATGCCTTCAAATGATATTTTAAAACATTTTTGTTTAAAAAGTCATTTTTATATTTTTAGGACAGTCATATATTAAGAGAAATAGAATTTAGCGTATATATTGTGTTTTGTGTACATGTGTGTTTGTATATGTGTAGGTCTTTAGAAAGTCATTTCAATGTATGTTTTGCTTGGTGTTTCAGAACGTTGGTCAGTACAATATTTGCTCACCAGTATTTGCATTATACGTATCTTGTAACAATATTAGGAGCCACTCCAGTGCTGTTTTTCTTGAGGCAGAGAAAAGTGAGGGAAATATTCGATTCAAGTTCTTTGAATGACCTCCGTGTGAATTGGGGAACAACTTTCAACCGTGCTTCACATTTTAGGAAGAGTTTTAGAGGATACCTTTAGTTTACAAAAGCCATAAAATGCTGAAGTTGAATTCATTCCAGTTAAAGACAAAAATTGTAAATCATTCCAATTATGGTAGATTGAGATGTTATACTGCTGGATCAACATTTGATCTGTTCCTTTATTTTTAGAAGTCTGCCGAGTTTTGAAATTTAAAACCTTTTAAATAATGTTGAATGAGTCGCGCTCTATAATAGATGTGGCTTCAGATTTCAGCAAAGGTTTGAGAGCCATATGGCTTGGAAGTGAGGTGGGATTTTATTTCTGAAATTGGAAGGTGATGCATTTTAATATTTTGATGGGTTAGACTTCCTGGAACATTGAATAGTTTTGATAGAAATGCAAGGGATGGTGGACTAGAGCTGTCGGTCAGAGTATTGGTGAGACGAGGTCACAGTAGCCGTCCAGAAACTTGACTCACCTCCAGTCCTGGTGCCCTGGGTAAACTTTGAAATAAGAGCTTCTTGCTTGGAGATTTAAAGTTTCTTATTTTGTTGTGTTTTTGTTAATTTTCATTGCTGTCTGGAATTTCCCAATCCCACAGCACAGTCTTGTGACGCATTTTACGTGGGCTTTGGAAGTTCCAGTTTACCTTTTGGTTTATAAACCTTAGAAAGAATGCCAAGAGATGATACCCAATGCCTAGAACAACACCCTGATCTGAAGGAATAGGGTAAGAATGAGGGTGAATCGGGGAAATCTGAAATTTGATTCCAAAGCGTGCTAGCAGGTAATTGGGTACGTTTGTCTGTAAGCTTGTAGTTCTATGCCATTGCCCTTAGCTTTATTTTTGGATGAGGAATTAAAGGATTTATATCAATTGGTATTTAGTGCGTGTACTATTTTGGTTAATTTAGGAATCCTGGAAACTCAGGGTTTCATTGGGTTTTCGGGACTGTTTTGAAAGAAAAGGGAAAAATAAGTAATTAGACCCGAGTTACATATTCCCAACTGTGTGAACATATTTCTTAAGGATTCAAATTGTAGAGGGCTACAGAAATGACACAGATGATATTTGGGAATGAAAAAGGGTGAAAGGGTAGAAGGAGATATTGAAAATATAGTTAGATGAAAATAGTGGAGAATTCTAAAATAGAGATAAAAATAAAGTGGTTAAATCAGAGTTTGGCGAGATAATTTGTTGGATGAACGGTTGTTGTTTTTGCCTTAGTGTGATTTTGACTAATAGGAGATGCTTGTACTTTGTTGAAAATGTTTTTAATATTTTGTTGAAAATATTTATAGTAAGGCTGTGTGGTCTTTAACTGTTATTGCTTGGGATTTAACTTTTACTTAGTGTTGTAGATAGAAAAGCATTAAGTTGAGATGTATTGGAGTTTCCTTGTAGTTATTTTATTATTACAAAGTTATATAATAGTATTATATGAAATATACAAAGTTAATATGTTTGACTGGGATCTCATTAGCTTATCTGAAGCAGTTTACACTTGGGAAGCCAATATATAATGGAAAACTGTATACCGGGGCACCTGGGTGGTTCAGTGGGTTAAGCATCTGCCTTCAGCTCAAATCGTGATCCTAGGGTCCTGGGATAGAGCTTTGAGTTGGGCCCCCTGGTTAGTGGAGAGCCTGCTTCTCCTCCCTCTGCCCTAACCCCCTGCTGTATGCGTGCTCGCTCTCTCTCTCGCTCTCTCTCTCTCGCTCTGTCCGTCCCTCTCTCACTTGCTCTTGCTCTATCTCAAATAAATAAAATCTTTAAAAAAAAGTAAGAAAACTGTATGCCATAAATGTATGTAGACTTAAAACTTCCTTATTTCAGAATTTTAAAAACTTCCATTGAAGTAGAGAGAGCAGTATAATTAAACCCCATGTGCCCAACACATGTACTTGACAATTCATACCTTCTGTTATTCTTACAGCTATATAATTTGAAATATTTGTTTATTAACATAAACTTGAATCCTTCCTTATTCTGAAAAAATTTAAATTTAACTTCAAGAAAGACTCAATGGAGACTTAAAATGATGCTTACATTCTGTTTGAGGCAGGATGGTTGAGAGTGATTGATCTTTATCAACCCTCATGTCGTTTCTTCTCAGAATAACATTTCTAAATCAGGAAGTTTGTTCTCAGTTATTTGTCAAGTGTTTTGCTTAGTAATTCCAGGCTCTCCTACTTGAAATCTGACCTATCAGCATAGAAAGGAGCGAACACAAGGACAGTAGTTCGTGTTTGCAGGACAGAGGAAGACAGCCGTGTGAGATACACCTCTCAGAGGTGAAATGGTGTTAATCTTTTGTGCATCTTTCTTATAACCTGTGTGTAAGTAGATTTGAGTGAACTGTTAGAACCATTCTGTAAGTTGATCAGGGAAGAGAACTAACCACTAAGATATTCCGTTCAAAGTTAGCAGCTCTGTTACAGGACATAATGGAATATAAAGAAAGAGACATCCGTTGTTGAGAGCTAATATACTGATAATTTAGGCCAGCATTCAAAGCAGTTTAACATCTGATTCATTGCCTCAGGGAATGAAGAGGGCTCCTCAGTGTTTTTATGTGACTGAGGTCAGGTACTAAAGAAGCTTATTTTCTAATGCTAGAGTCTATAGCAGAAAAAAAAAAATCCATTATTCATGTTGGAGATTATTCTGTAATGAGCAGACTAATATGTATAACAAACAATGATTAATGGCATTTTAATAAACAACACAAAATGTAGACCTAAGTCTCTTTATTTGAAAGCTGATATTTTCTTGTTGTTTAAATTTAATTAAATGAATAAGGCATGAAGAAATAAATTCATTACATTAAATAAGGCTTGCATTTTTTGGTTATGTAATTTTAATGGCTAAGCTTCTCTCTGAACCAAAAGGTTCCATAGAGGGGCGCCTGTGTGGCTCAGTTGATTAAGCATCCAACTCTCGATTTTGACTCAGGTCATGGTGTCAGGGTCCTGAGACCGAGCCCCGAATTTGGACTCTGCTGGGTGTGGAGCCTCCTTATGATTCTCCCCTTCTCCCTCCTCCTGCTTCCCCTTCTCTTTCTTCCCTCTCTTAAAAAAAAAAAAAAAAAAAAAGACAAAAGGTTCAATAGAAATATATATGACTTAATAAAACATATTGGCAGTGTTTTAAAATATTTCTGCTACAGCTGACTGCTAACCAGACAGAATGGTAAAATTATATAAAATATACAGAGTGATGTACTAATTAATTGATCTTATCCCATAACTAAACTACTATTTCTTTTCTCAAAGGGTTATGGTTAATTCTTTCTGCCATTAAGAAACATTTAATTTATAGATTCTAATAACATTTAAATTACTAGATTCTCATATATTGAAGCTTTCCAAAAGTAAGAGAGAAGATGTGATGTATGTAAGAGAATGCCAGTGTAAAGCTTAATCAGCCAGTGTTTGAATAAAGCATAAATGTAACCTTGCAAAACAAATGATGGAGCACACGTTAATTTCACTCCACTTACACAGAAGATTGTATTACGAACTTAATGCAACATGACTGTAAACATTATTTGTGATAACGTGTTCTGTGCTTTTTAGATACCTCAGAATCAGAGTATAATTTTACTTGGCTTTTTGTTATTTTACCGTCAGTATAGTGTCAGTAAAAGCACTGGTAATTTTATTCTAGCATTTAAAAGTTTTTAAAAAATGTGACTATTCCATTTATGTCCTATGACGTACTCAAAAAACAAGCCATTTTCAATGTGAAAATGTAATAATGGTCCACTTACTGTATATTGGAGTTACTTCCCAAGAGCAAACGACTTAATATTCTAGTTTGGAAGAACACCTTGTACAGAAAAGCTTTATCCAGGAATTGTTGTTTCAGAACTTGACCCTGTGTGCAGACCAGTTAAGCTTTTGGGTCTGGAGCTGGAACCTCAGATCCCCCTGTGATAGGTGTCCTCCTCTTTCGGGCTCAACTTCAGCTTCTTTTCCTGTTTCTACTTAACTGTTCTACTGCCTTCTTCCCCCGTACCTTTAGTGTTTCTGGCTCTGCACAGCTGACCAAAGGGGTCATCCAGGGTGCTAGAGTAGAGATGAGAGAGGTGAAAAAGTCTGTCATTAGAGCTACACACATGCTTCCAAATGGCACAAATATGTGGGATTCCATCAGACATAATTAGGATATTTTATTTTAGAATCAGAAATTTTTAGTTGGAACAGACTTTAGAGGTTAGGTGGGCCAATTTCCTCCCCATGCTTATTTTTTTGTAGAAAAAGCAAATTAAAGTTTTATAATCCCATAAGGTTTGAATACATATCTTAATTTTTTATTATTTCCAACTGTACGTGTTGGCATACAGATCATTCCTTAATTGCTTTGTTTTAGAAGGACACAGAAGTCAAATTTTAAAAATATTTTTCCTAATCATAAATAGGCTGAATATTAAGGGGAAATACCATTTTTTCTAGATTTTTTAAACCAGAATGTTCTACACGTTTGGATTTCTCCTTGCTGGGTGTAGTGACGTATGTCATGATCAGTATATTTGCGTAAATAATCTCACACTGGACTTGAGCCTCTACTTTTTTGATGAGGGTAATGGTGGTACTAATCGTCCTAACGATCTTTGTAAAAAAAGGTGAATTATTAATTTTAAAAACTGAAACACTTATTCCTGTAGGTCACCCCTACAGAACAAAAGTAAAATGCTGGCAGCTGATGTCAGTGGTACAAGCTGAGACTTGCCCAGCTGGGCTCTAAAGGTGTTGCAGTGCTCAGTGAGAGCCAACAGAATGAAAATGTGCAGGGACTGCCCTTTATTCCATAGCAACCGGAAGCCGCACCAGCAGTCATGTTATTGGATGACTTCTCCTTTCCTTAATCTGAATTTTTGGAAGGATATGTTGTTTACTGACTAATAGTAGGAGACTGGCAGGAGTGAGTAATTACCAAGATTTTGCCTTATTTTATTGTGTGTGTGTGTGTATGTGTGTGTGTGAGTGTGTGTGTGTGTTATATAAGTACATCTGTGAGGTCACACTTGAACTTAGTTTTGGTGCCCTGTTTCATGGTAAAGATGCACGATCTGAGCACTAATCCTGTTGATTATTTGAAACCATCCATCCAAGAGAGACCAAGAAAATGACAAATAACTGAACTTTCGAGCAGCAGCAACCTGATGCTCTTACCAGCCTCCTTTGTGGTACCAAATCTGAAAGGATACATTTATATAAAACAGGAGTCGGTTTCCTATAGGGGAAAACCATTTGTCATTTGCTCTTAACAAGGTAAGTCCCCGGGGACAAACCTTTCTTGTAAAACTGTTCCCTTTGGATTTATCTTCACCTTCAATAAAAAGAGATATGATAAACAAAGGTATGATGAAATATTAGTTAGCTCTTGCATTTTTGCCTAGAAGTTCCTCATTCTTAGTCTTCATGATTTTTTTTTTTTTTTAATTTAATGCTGCAGTTTCATCTGAATTGAGAGACTCAGAATACAATGTGTTAAACTGAATTTGCTCTTTGTTGAATGAAGAAAAGAGGTTTTTTGGGGGGGAGGGTTGGAGAACTAAATCATTTACTTTGGAGTAAACTGTATTCCTGATCTGTCAACGTACCTGCTGGTTGGAAGGAAAAATACAAATGTTAAGGTAATTCAGATGAAAAGAGAGTGCTAGATTCTTGAAAGTCTTAAACTGAGATTTGAATATAGAGATTCAGTTACCGTAGTACCTAAATACTTGGCTGCTGTATTCGTTGGATATAAAAGGGAATTATCTAGAACCTGGGATATATTCTTAATATTTTATGAATTTATCATCTAGATAAAATTTTATTGAAAGTGTTTCTAAATATGAATTAATGGAATCCTCTAAAAAGAAGGTACTTGGGATGTTTTATTATTTTTGTTTTTTATTTTTTTATTAAGTTAGTCACCGTACAGTACCTCATTAGTTTTTGATGTAGTGTTCCATGATTTATTGTTTGTGTATCCAGTGCTCCATGCAATCTGTGCCCTCCTTAATACCCATCCCCAGGCTAACCCATCCTCCCACCCAACCCCCCAAAACCCTCAGCCTGTTTCCTGGAGTCCATAGTCTCTCATAGTTCGTGTCCACCTCTAATTTTTGCCCCCTTCGTTTTTCCCTTCCTTCTCCTAATGTCCTCCATGTTATTCCTTATGGTCCACGAGTAAGTGAAACCATATGATAATTGTCTTTCTCTGCTTGACTCATTTCACTTAGCATAATCTCCTCCTGCCCCAACCATGTTGATACAAAAGCTGGATATTCATCCTTCTGATGGCTGAATAATATTCCACTGTAGATACAGACCACATCTTCTTTATCCATTCATTTGTTGAAGGGCCTCTCAGCTCCTTCCCCAGTTTGGGTATTTGTGGATATTGCTTCTATGAACCTTTGGGTGAATGTGCCCCTTCTTTTCACTACATCTGTATCTTTGGGGTAAATAACCAGTAGTGCAGTTGCTGGGTCATAGGGTAGCTCTATTTTTAAATTTTTGAGGAATTGCTACACTGTTTTCCAAAGTGGCTGTACCAATTTTTCATTCTCACCAAAGGTGTAAGAGGGTTCCCCTTTCTCTACCCCCTTTACAACATTTGTTGTTACTTGCCTTGTCAATTTTTGCCATTCTGACTGGTGTAAGTTGGTATCTCAGTGTGGTTTTGATTTGAATTTCCTTGATGGCTAATGATGTTGACATTTTTTCATGTGTCTGTTAGCCATTTGTATGTCTTCTTTGGAGAAGTGTCTGTTCATGTCTTATGCCCATTTTTTGACTTACTTGTTTTTTGGGTGTTGAGTTTGAGAAGTTCTTTATAGATCTTGGATGCCAGCCCATTACTTGTAGTGTCATTTGCAAATATCTTCTCCCATTTCATGGGTTGTCTCTTTGTTTTGTTGACTATTTCCTTTGCTGTGCAAAAGCTTTATATCTTGATGAAATCCCAAAAGTTCATTTTCACTTTTTCCCTCATCTTTGGAGACGTGTCTTCAAAGAATTTGCTGTGGTCAGTGTTGAAGAGGTTACTGCCTATGTTCTCCTTTAGGATTTTGAAGGATTCCTGCCTCATGTTGAGGTCTTCCATCCATTTAGAGTATATCTTTGTGTGTGGCATAAGTGAACGGTTGAGTTTCCTTCTTATGTATATAGCTGTCCAATTTTCCCAGCACCATTTATTGAAGAGTGTCTTTTTTTCCATTGGTTATTTTTTCCTGATTTGTCAAAGATGAGTTGACCATAGAGTTGAGGGTCCATTTCTGGGCTCTCTATTCTGTTCCATTGATCTATGTGTCTGTTTTTGTGCTAAGAACCATGCTGTCTTTGTGATCACAGCTTTGTAATAGAGCTTGAAATCGTAAACCAGATGCCCCCAGCTTTGTTTTTCTTTTTCAACATTTCCTTGGCGATTCGAGGTCTTCTCAGGTTCCATACAAATTTTAGGATTGTTTGTTCCAGCGCTTTGAAAAATGCCATTGGTATTTTGATCAGGATGGCATTGAAAGTACAGGTTGCACTGGGCAGGATAGACATTTTAACAATGTTCTTCTGATCCATGAGCATGGAATGTTTTTCCATCTTTTTGTGTCTGCTTCAATTTCTTTTGTAAGTGTTCTGTAGTTTCTAGAGTATAGATCCTTTACCTCTTTGGTTAAGTTGATTCCAAGGTATCTTACGGTTTTTGGTGCTATTGTAAATGGAATCAATCCCCTAATTTCTCTTTCTACAGTTACGTTGTTAGTATATAGGGAAGAAACTGATTTCTGTGCATTGATTTTGTATCCTGCCCCATTACTGAATTTTTTTTTTTTTAAGATTTTATTTATTTATTTGACAGAGAGAGAGAGAGAGAGAGAGAGAGAGAGACAGTGAGAAAGGGAATACAAGCAGGGAGAATGGGAGAGGGAGGAGCAGGTTTCCTGTTGAGCAGGGAGCACAATGTGGGACTTGATCCCAGGACCCGGGGATCATGACCTGAGCTGAAGGCAGATGCTTAATGACTGAGCCACCCAGGCACCCCACACATTACTGAATTGCTGTATGAGTTCTAGTAATTTGGGATGGTCTTTTGGGTTTTCCACATACAGTATCATGTCATGTGCGAAGAGAGGTTGTTGGACTTCTTCTTTGCCAAGGGATGTTTTCAAGTAGCCCAGAGTTTTCTGCTTCTTCAGGTCAGTATATTTTAGGATTGCTCCTTGCCTACTCCACAGAATTGAGTAGTTTTTAAGAAATATTCACCATTTAAGAAATATTCACCAAGTGCTGTAAAACCACGATAGTGCTGTTAGGAAGCTCACAGTCTAGTGTACAGTTTTCAGACTCACACCCACCACCCTGCTCTCTAGCATCTCTCCTGTGGCCGGCGCTGGTGTGCGGGTGTTGTGTAATTGGTCAAGAGCGTGAACTTCAGAACACACAGTCCTGGGTTTGAATTTCAGCTCTGTTACTGATGAGTTGTTTCACCTTAGGCAGATTACTCAAACTCTGTGGAATAGGGCTAATAAGATCTACCTTTAAAGACTGTTTTAAAGATTCCATCAGAGGACATAGGCAAACAGCACTGTGTTCGACACGTCAGGGCTCAGTACGTGGCATTTGCTGCTACTCCCCTCTGGTCACCTGAACTCGGCCTGGCCATTTCTCTGTAACTTAGTTCTTCTCCTTTATTCTGCTCAGAATGTGTTTTCCGCCCTAGTTAAATTCATCTTTCCTAAATTAGAGTGGTTCCCAACTTGAAGAGTTCACTTCTAATGTATGTATTACCCTGCTACTGATTGGGGATTGTGATTTGTATTTTTGTTTATCAATATTTGATCTTTTCAAATTGTTTGTCATCTTCCTGAAGGCAGAAGACTACATGATAATTTCTTCAACTCAGCACAAAACCCAATGTCCTTTCTTAGTGAAAGTAATCAGTGAGTAATTACTGAACCTCAGGTTATCTTCGCCTCTAATCAAATTATAGAAAACAGGGTTAACCATTTAATGATTTTGTCTAGCCCTGATTTTATAATGACCAGAGCAATGCTTTTCCCCCCTCCCCCCTCTCCAAATGGATTTATTTGCTGTTTCTTTAGAAATGGATGTAATGGGATAAATTCATGAATTTTGGATATTTCTTCAAATACAGCATCATCTTATAGTAGATTTCGGCTGACCTGAAGTCTCTTTTTCTTTTACCTTTCAGGTGACCTTTTGTTAAGTAACTCTGTAGGTGTATATATATTTCATACTTGTACGTGTGTGTGTGTGTCTCTCTGTGAAATTTTAGACCTGCCTGAGATTTCCTTAGTGTCTGATAAAACTAATTTCTTAGTTTCAGAAGTTGGTGAGTGACTTTTAGGATCCAGTACCTTCTTCCTTTTTTTCTGGTTGTGGCAGGGTGTGGGAGTTCCTGATGCTGCTTATGGGAGGAACGTGGTGGGGGCATTATGAGAACTTTGTTTTTTGAGGGGCTACGTGGACTACCCCAAGCCTCTTGAGTTTCACCTTTTTGTGGCCTAACTTCAGTGTTCCTGTTGGGGATGTCAAAAGTGCAGAATCGGGACTCGAGTTCCAGGGTCGCCCCAAGGCAGCTGGTGTCATCAGAGTGGACCTGTTACAGCAGTTAGATTTGTGGTTGTATTTGTGATATTCCACTAAGGGTTGCACTATTGTAAGGGAGGTTTCTTTGCTTTGATGTCTACTGCAGAGACTTTCCCCTGGAAAATCTTTGTTATTGTTTTTATTTATTTATTTTTTGTTGTTAATTATTTTTATTAACGTATAACATATTATTTGCCCTAGGGTTACAGGTCTGTGAATCATCAGGCTTACACACTTCACGGCACTCACCATAGCACATGCCCTCCCCAATGTCCATCACCCAGCCACCCAATCCCTCCGCAGCCCACCTCCCCCAGCAACCCTCAGTTTGTTTTGTGAGATTAAGAGTTTCTTATGGTTTGTCTCCCTCTCTGGTCCCATCTTGTTTCATTTTTCCCTTTCCTACCCCCAAAGCCCCCGCCCTGCCTCTCAAATTCCTCATATCAGTGAGATCATATGATAATTGTCTTTCTCTGATTGACTTATTTAGCTCAGCATAATACCCTCTAGTTCCATCCACGTCTTTGCAAAAGGCAAGATTTCATTTCTTTTGATGGCTGCATGTATTCCGTTGTATTTATAGATCACATCTTCTTTATCCATTCCTCTGTTGATAGACATTAGGTTCTTTCCATAGTTTGGCTGTTGTGGACACTGTTAAACATTTGGGTGCACGTGCCCCTTCAGATCACTACATTTGTGTCTTTAAGGTAGCTTTAGGGAAAATCTTTGTTTTTAAATGTGAACTGTCATTTACAGATCGATCCGGTCCTCTTTTTTATCTGTGTATTTTAGCTCGCTACCATCTCGAGTTGATGAGTTTGGTGAATTTACTACCAGTTGTGAAGTCATCTCACCCTCTCTTCAGACTCAAGGGGTTCCCTTCAATTTCTAGAATCAGGTTAGGGGTACAAGCTCATTTTCGCTTTTTTGTATTCATCCATTTATTTATTGAGCAAATGTTGGCACGTACATTGTGGGCCAAGCAGTGAAGTCCTGTGGAGGATACACAGTGAACAAATCTGATCAGATCTCTGCCTTGAGGGGGCTTGCATTCACATAACTGGCAATGAGGAACAGGGAACACGAATGAGTATCACAGTAGATGGTTGTAAATGCTATGGAGAAAGAGAAAGAAAGGAATAGAGGTAGTAGGGTAGGTGATGGGGGGCTTGCCATTTCAAATAGGGAGCTTGGGAAGACCTTACAGAGAACAAAATCTGATGGAAGTAGATTTTGTGTAGTTTTTCAATTATGACTTTATACATTTATAACATTTAATTGATGGTTGCCTTCCCTCCTATACTAAAGAGTCCTGATTGTTTATGTCTGTCTTTGTATAGGACTTCCCCTTCTGTGTTTCTCTTCTTTGCCTTTTATCATTTTAATGTGCCTTTCCCTGAACACACAGCCTTTTCACTTCTGCATTCTTTTGAGATATTTTGACTAAAACAGTGGTTTTCTAGAAGGAAACAGGCAGATTAAGAGACTCTTAAAAACTACATTGAGTATGTTTTTTTACTTGAGAGGGGAGGGCATGTTAACCTGCTTCCAAGCTGGACTCTTCTGAAACACCTGTGACTTTCACCAAAATGTGCTCCAAACGAATTGGAAAGAATTGATACGTGAACTGCTCAAAGTAAAAAAATCGCAATTGATAGGCAACTAAAAATTAGAATTAGCTAGGTGGATAGTTTTGTTGGTTATGGCCTCAGTTTGCCCGGTGTGGCTCACTGAAAGCGGAGGAGGACGCCGCATGGATGGCTTCTGTGATCAGATGCTTTTCTGTGTCTCGGCGTGTGTGAAACTGGCGTGTCACTGTTTGTGTGGCACAGCCTGCTATCATTATCTAGTCATCTTTAATCATGGATTTATGAGTTGAATTTATTTGTAAAATTTCATATATGCAAAAAGACATAAATGAGAGGTTATTTAGATAAATAAAAGTTACTAATGGAAGCAAGTTGTCTAGAATTCTGTTATTTTGACAAATAGATTGTCGTGCCGATATTTTTAGAATGAGATTTTCAGTGTACTAATGTCAAAATCATATTTTCCATTTCAGTTCAGTGTCACATATTCAGCATTATGTGCCTGTCATCCATTATGAAATGTAACGTGTGACAGTATGTGAGGCTGATGTACTGTATTGGAGTACTTCAAAAATGGTACAAAATATATAAAATAATGTACTAGAATATAAGGGTGTTTTTAATGTATTTAGGTTAAGGAAGTAGAAGTTGCTGTGGAACCTTAAACAAAACAAAAACTCCCTTTCTCTGTTTGAACTTACATAATTATAGATATAATATTTATTTCGAATCCTAGTTTCCGTCCTTAAAGGCTGGTTAAATGATTATACTTGCAGATACACCCAGGCATTCGGGTCTGAAGTGAGTCAGAGGCGCCCACATTGTAGCAACCAGTAGGCCGGAGTTTGTTGAACTTGAGTGCCTGGGATTTCTACCAGGAGAAACACAAATACATAAAAAAATTAAAGAACGTAAATTTAGTGTCACCCCTCATCTGTATCTGTCTCCCCCACCAACTTTTTTTTATTAAGGAAGAATCTGAACGTAGACAAACATAGAACAGTTTGACGGCATCATGAGATGATTCGCATGTATGCATCACTCTGCTCTGATAGTTAACGAGTCGTGGTTAACCTGGCCTCAGCCATACCTCATCACTCCCTAGCTACCCTGTCTTCCGAATTTAGCGTCGACCCCACAAAGACAAGTTTGCTGGGCCTCTGTGAGAGAGTAACATTTATCTCTTCATGAAGATGGCTTCGTTTCTTTTTAGGGTTTCTAACAAGTTTTTTGTGTATTTGCTCCCTCCCCCCATTGTAAAATAATGTGTCTTTGAAGTTTGGGGCATTTTAAATGTGATACCACTGAAACTGTCCCTGGGATTTATGGGAGGTACCTCAAGATGCCTTGTTTTCGGTATCCTCAGTTACACATTTCAGAAATCACTTGATCCAGGACTCTACCTTTTTTTCAGTTGGTCCAGTACCTTTTTTCAAATTTTTAAATGTATAAAAGTGAGTAGTAGTAGGTAAAAAGTGAAAGTGGCTTTTAAGAAATTTTAAAATATGTTTTTAACTGATGTCTCTCTTCTAATTGGGTGTTTGTGTCACATTCCTTTTATACATTTTAATATTTTAAAACTTCCTTTTGACATTGGCCAAAGAAATTACAGAGATAATATGAAAAAATGCATTTTGGGAAATATTCTGTCAGCAGGAAAGAGCAATAATGTTGTATTTATGGCTGACATTATGATTTCTTTTTATACTTGATAAGATACCGTCTAAAAAGAATAACCTGAAATTCATTGGCTATTTACCCCAATTATGTGATTTATCAAAGAGCCTACAATTCTTGACAAAAAGTTTATGAATTTAAAATTCAGAATTCAGTAAATATTCAGCATTCACAGAGGGTCTTTGAATTTTTTTTTTTTTTTTTTTTTTTTTTTTAGGAAGGTGGTGGGTGTGGGGAAATGGATCGAATATGACAGGGTGTTACAAATTGTAGAAAACTGGTATGTGCAAAAAAGAGGCTTAATTCTGCGGTTGGATATGTTGTTCTCTATGGTTCACTCCTTTGGTTTCTTTTAGGTATGCCACATTTGTAATTATTGCAGCTTTGTGATTGTAAAGACATAAAATACCAATAAACACCAGAAGGCTCTTTCCAATAACACTTCCACAATGGGACATCCATTCTCATTTTTAAAAATTTTTATTCTTTTTGCCCCACTGCGTTTTAGTTAATAGTGCCTGACAGGACCTGAGTATTAAGGAAGCCAGTTTAGAACCTGGGCTCTTTCAGAGTAGATTCTTCCAGGATGGTTTAACTACGCTTGACTAGCAGCTGACCAGCTAGTAAGTCCCTGTGTTGAAAATGTGCACATTTGCCCATCACAGACCCTGTGAATGAGATAACTCGTAAGTCGAATGCGGCTCTAATAACTTTATTAACTACTGTGTGTGCATGTACATACGTGTGGTGTGTGGGTTTTCATGTTTTGTTCTTGTTTGGGAAAATCATTTTTATTACTTTTAATAAGGTTTTCACATGTTAGGTCTTGCAGCTTTGGAATTAAGTGAAATTTTTCTTACCCGAAGCGAGAATTGGGAAGTGTTCAAATGACTTCATTGTAAAACTGAGTCCTCCGGTTAACTAACCAGTCGGCTTTTACATCATGAACGTTACTGATATCACTGCTTTTAAGAACGTTTTCTGAGTTGTTGCATGCACGCCTTCTTACAAAATAAGGATGGATCAAGGAAAATAACATTATTGGATATAAAATTGTCATGTTTGGTTTTTATTTCCACATGTGTGAAAGGAGTCCCTGTTTCTGTATGCAGATTTTCTTTCCGTTATCTCTTTCTGACACATTCTTGTCGGTCACCCTTTCTGTCCCTTTCCTCCCATTTGCTCTGTTCTGCTCGGCTTGGCTTTGCTTAGAGGCTGTTTGAATTCTCTGCCTTGTTAGCCGGCCCTTTCTCTTCCTGCCTCAGTCTGGTCCTCGGTCAGATGCTGCCTTTCCACCTCTTGGCCTGAGTCCCCGCTCCTTTATTATTGGGTTCTTTGTCTTTCTTTTTTTGGGTGGTTGTTCTGCATTCCTCTGTTTGTTGTTTCTTGGGACTTCAGAAAAAATAGTTAAATTCCTTTACTCTGCTTCCTGTGGTTTGTACCAAGAAGAAATAGAAACAACTATTGGGAAGGACAGGTGGCTCTTTAAAAAAGATCTGGTAGTGCAGTTGACAGATTATTTTAAAAAGGGCTCCCAGTTCAGAGTAGTTAGATACAGTGGCTAAATATTGCAACGGGCGTAGAGAAGATGTTGTCTGGCTTTTTAAAAAAATTTTATTTATAACTTGCAAAAGTTGCAGGCAGTGTCAGTATAGCCAAAATATCCTTAGACAGTTCTGGACGAATATTCATAGTTAAGGTAATGATCGTAAAATCATGTTATTCTTATTTATCTTTATGGTCTTTGGTATTTTATGATAAATCAGCTTTATCTACTTTTGTCTTCAGATATTTTATGGAAAAGTCCTAATATCTAATATAAGTAAATAAAAGTCAATACAGTTTTTTCTTTTGAAGTAGAGCGAATCCCTCTCTTACCCTCTGCCCACTTTTCAACTCTTTTTCATGTAATTTGTTAGAAGTATTTTATTGGTAGACACTGCTATCTTTTTTCTTCTCATTTACATTCAAGTAATGCTGTCTAATTGTAGTGAATTTCTGTGAATAACTTCTTGTTAATCTTTAAAGTTCTAGAATATGCATATGATGGGGTAGAATAGATTTGGAATTAATTTAAAATCATTACCAAAAGGGGTAAAAAGCAAACCAAAAAAATTATCTGCTTTTATAATAAAATGAAATTTAGAGTTTCTTCAGTTTCTCAATGGTTTTTTCTGTTGTTCTTGTTTTTTGTTTTTTGGTGTTTTTTGTGGCCGAGGCATGTGGGGAGAATGCTATTTAGTTTTGTTGATTTCAGTACTTCTGGATTGCTAGTTTTCATTTATTTTTCTATTATTGGACTTTGTATAAGTCTGATACACACACACACACACACACACACACACACACACTTTTTTTAAAATCAAAGTTGAAGATACTTAGTACTACTTTTTTTTTCCCTCCCTGAAACTTTCTCCATTTATATCCGTTATAACCTTTTAGGGGACTGTATGGAAATAAAAACTTGGGGATGGTAGGTGGTATAATTGAAATGTAGATCATATTCTGTTCTTTATTTGTTTTACCAAATTAGTTAGGGATTCTGAGGATACATTTTGAATATTTGTGTATGTTTAGCATTTTGTTCCTTTGTTAGAAATCTCTCAGTGTGACTTGTTTTTAATAGGATGTGTCTTGAATTGTGGGCCAATCACTCTTGAAAAGTATTAAGCCCTTTAAGCATACTGGTCAGACTCCTGGAGGGGAGCCTACAGGTTTATTAGCACTCCTTTAGCCTGAAAGCCCAGCATACCCTTCTATGTTGCACGGCAACAGACTCCTAGCAACCGTAATAGATTGAATTTCTAAGAGTGACCAGGCCGGATGTAATAATAAAGCAAGAGGTACAAACAGTTGTCATGGTTTTCTTTTCACAGTTAGCTAGTTTGATTTGGGGAAGCTTACCCTTTCAAAAATGGGCAAACTTCGTATAAAACTACTACTGTCTGTGCAGAGGACTTCTCATATTAGAATAGCAAGAATAGTACCAAATTGAAAATGATACTGGTCACAAAAACAAAAAAAAAGTAAAAGGATTATCATGTAAAGAAGTTTTCAGGGAATTTTTTTTAATCATAAACTTAGAACTGAGCTCTGGTAAAACAGTTACGGTGAATGTGCTTTTTAAAAATAAAAAGTCATGTTTGCGTTTTCTCTGTTTGTGATCTCCTCTTTGAATTTTGCAGCAACTCCTTGGAGTTTCCTGATCGCAGCTTGCGTGCCCATGCGTAGAAAACTAATACTCACTTTTATTTATTTTAAAAAATTTGTTCTGAAAACCAGGCTATTTGAACTATATAGAAACAACGATTTTTGAAATTGTGAGCCAATACCTGGTGGTGCCGAGGATTTATTGAAGAAGAAGAAAGTAGTAAAATGTCCAGTCCTCCACAGTGACAGTGAAAGTGTCTGTCATATCCCCGAAGGTGTCATATTGTGCTAGAACTTCGTCAACCTGTCTCCTGTGTCTTCTTGAGTATGTGTGTGCTTGTGTAGCCGTGAAAAAGAGATTAATTCAGACGCACTCATAACCTGAAACAGGATGCCTCCATCAGAAGAAACAGATCTTCCTGTAGCTGCTGGGAGTCGGGAGTGGAGCTACAGCCTTTGACAGCAATAAGCTGTAAATACACACACATGCTAATACCCTTGATTTGTTCATCTTTTGTGTCAGCATTTGGAAAAGATTGTTAAAGTGGCAGTTACAGTAAAGACTGGCAATTACAGTAAAGAGCAGAAATTAGGTATTTGTGACCTATTATATTTCATTAAAAGACTTCCTTATTAAAATGGCACCGCTCACTCTGATTACTTGACAGCTGCCCTAAACAGATTAGAAAATACACAGCTTCCGCTAAAGGTAAAATCAACCTCCTAAGCAAGCACATGGCATAGAACAAGTAACTGGTGTACAAACATTATTATTATTATTATTATTTTATAATAAATTTGCTTTAGGTAGAGATGTTTATCAGTGACTGAGTGGTGTGCTCTTTTGCATTTCTATAATAATATTTATCAGCAGTGGCGTTTTCCCATTAAGATATTCTAATGCCCCCACCTAATATTATCACTAGCTTCCTATTAGAGGATCTGTTATGAAGCAGCATAGATTCAGGGATCAGCTTGGCACCCCCAGAGTGGCTTGTTTCTGCTAAACAATGAATTGCTATTCCGATCCAATGCAAATACTGCTTTTCCTAGGCAGAACTCGAACTTTTTGGAAGTTTTAGCAACTAGGTTATTAATTTCTGAAATATTTTTAATACTCATTATCCCTTAATAAGCCAGTAGAGCCACACTGAGTTTAACACTTGAATTTAGGCATCCCTTTCACAACAGTGAATTGTTTTCTTTTCTAGAGAAAAAATTGGGGTTGTGGCTGGTGCTACCTTAGTCGTATTTCTGAAGTTTTACTGCTGCTTGACTGTTCCGTCTGTATCTTACAGGGCGACTGTGTAGCACTTACGGAACCATCCTGTTGATGATTCTGAGTTACAGTTCTGCAGTTAAGTAGCCTGACCTGCTACACATTCTAGCCATTCATGACCTTGTCCCTGTCTTCTACTTTGTGAAGCCTGGACATCATGCCCCGTGGTTCAGTCTGTGAGTGTGAGATCACAGCTCACTCTTAAGCACACAGTACAGGTATGGTATGAAGCAGATTTGTGGGAAGGTTAGCTCCCTCAGCTCATCTTGGTTATAGAGGTTTGTCAGGACAGTCACAGTATTGGTAGAAGGCTGTCGCAGTACTAGCACGGAACCACAAAATTTTCACAAAGACCCGAACTATACTATGTGAGACAATCGTCTGCTTAGTCCATGTACACAAATATCCATGACTACTAAGGTTTTCGGCTTAAAAAAGACCAACACCTGAAGCATGTTGCGTGGGGACTGTCAGCTTGCAAAACTGTCAGGAAAAGGTGTGCATCCTGGTCTTTTGAGTAGAGGACACTTGAGTTCAAGTTCTGTTTTTGTCATTTGATAGCTAATTGTCCTTGAACAGATTCCTTAACTACTCTGATCTCTGGTTTTTTATGTAAATATGGGGATATTACCTATTCAGTTGGGTTATAATGAAAAAGTGAAAGCTCAGAGGAGAAGAGCCTGTCTAGAGAAGTTAGCATGACAGTCTAGAGTTGCTGGGATTGTCATTAGCTTAGCTCACTCTCTGTGGTAGGGTGTGAGGAAGGCTTTGCAGAAGAAGGTGGCCGCTGAAAACGGTAACGCGGAGCTGGGTAGAATTAGAAACAAAGTTGTTTTCAAAGAGAGATATTATGCAGGATATATTTTGTGGAGTCACTGTCAACATTGGTCAGTGGATAGAGATGTTTTAAGCTTTTGTGAAGTGACCCCTCTTCACAGAATCCAATCTCGGCGTGGGATCTTTAAAGATGAAAAGAGTGATAAGTGATAAGGAACATTATGCGCTGACAGATGAAAGGACTTGCTCCCTGCACAAAGGGTAGAATTTAAAGATTAGAGCAGATTTATTTATTTTAGTAAGTATGTACAGTAAGCCTTACATCATTTAAGCGTTTAGCCTCTCTTCAGATTCTTCTTCCATGTAAAGAACTGTAAGAACAGGAGAGAGTAAAGTGCCCTATCTTGTGTTAACACTACCTCGTTGATAGAGGAGAGCCGGAAACGAGTATCAGGAGCTTCAGCTAAGAAGGAAGGCCAGAGAGGAGTCACATAAAAACCCGATCACCTTTGCTCCTTTGTGGCCTGCCCCTAAAAACTGTTCAACATGCTCACCATTGGTTTATGGGATAGGGCTTACATTTTAATGTATTCTGTTTGTTGTTGCTAAAGAGACCATAAGGCACTTAATTTAATGAGAAGATAATATTTTCAAAAGAATAGAAGTGGTTTGAAATAGAATGGTTTGAAGTAGCTAGTGGAATTACACTGGTTTAGGCAATGGCTATCCTGTTTCAATTCTTTGAAGAAGGTAATTTCAGCCTAAGCCTAAGGAAAGGAGGAGGTACAGAACGTGCTTAATGCTTAATGTTGCCTTGATATTTTAAGAGGGGGAATGCCAGGCTACTGTGATACTTAGAGCCAGGGAAAAATGGCATTTAATGTCGCACAGATACAGTCTTTCAGATAAAACCACTAGCTGTTACCAGTAGTTCCGTTAGTTTTAAATCAATGAATTCTTTTCTCCCTGAGTATGATGTATGTGCTTACATTGTTAAGCTGTTTAATGATATCAGTTTTGAAGAATTAAATATTGCCAAACACATTAAGTTGGGGAGTTATGAATTTCAGAATCAAACGAAATAGGAGTCTTTTCTGATGGAAGCCATTGTTTGACATCCGTGAATAAGTAACTCTGACTTGTCATCTTGTACATAAGGTACAACTGTCCACTTGTAAAAATGTGGAACATAATTATACCTTTTATGTTTAATTGAATATTATGCCCAGCTCAGTGAAGATTCATGCATTAGCTTCATAAATATTCTCTCTTATAGAATTTTTTTGCTCCTACAGAGGAAGTTTTCAGTTGGTCTTTTGCACGTTATCTTTTTCTTCCTTGATATTCTTACCACTTTGAGTGGTTGAACTGAGGAGCCATGCTTTGTGTGTGTGTACACATGTATATACATGTGTGTGCAGAAATATACACACATGCATATGAAATAGCATAAACTTGCTTTTCAGTGTGGTCTGAAGTTAGAGTTATTCATGTGGAGGAATTGCTAGGTAACACACGATCAGTAAGGTCTTTTCACACCAAAGTGTTTTGTGCAAATTAAAGACTGTACATGAATGCTGTTCAAAATGTGAAGGGAGCATACCTAGGGTCGTCCTTCCTTTTAAAACTAAATGTCTACGTGAGACTGCATTTTCTTAATATATACAACCAAAGCAGCAGATTGAGTGTGGAAGTCAGTGGGAGAAGCCAGTTGTCTTTTATCAAAGCAAGACATTCAAGGAAGTGTGTTAAAGTAAAACAACACGACTTTTCCCATTAAATCTTTTGGAAAACCTAGATATTCATAAAAATAAGTTTATATTAAGATATAGTGGTTTTATTGTAATTTTTGAATTAAGAAATAGTTATTACCTTTCCCCATTTTATTTCCTGATATGTTGACTGGGGACACATACTAGTGACAGACTGAAGCCGGTCAGTACCAGAGAGAGTCAGTGTTGCTTGTCTCCACTTAACACCACATTCCGATGTCCAGTTGCTAGCTCCAGACCAGCCATGTCAGGTGTATTTACACTATGGAAATGGGCAGAAACTACAACTCTGGCTTTTTCCAGGGGTGGAAGGAGAGCTGACAAACTGGACACGACGCACAGAAACCAGAGTTCTCCGTGATTCTCAAAAAGTTTAAGATCTAAGTGACCCACAGTTCTGCTTATCATAGAAGAGTGACTGCTAATTATTATGCAGACCTAACACGGTAGCCCGTGCTAATATATGCTCCAACAGACTTTCAGCCAAGTGCTCTAGAAGGACTTTACCAGACCCTTCTTATGCTGCCTTCCAACGAGATTAACTCCATGAAGGGATTTGAAGTCAAACGCTGTATCCTGCCCTTTGGGGTTCCCTCCATGCTGAGCGCACAGGGACCGTCAGTACTTTGGGGGTTCACAAAAATGGGGACTCACAGAAACTGGTCTGGAGTGAATTTACAGAAGTCTTCAGGGAAGGAGGGAAGACATGAGGTACATCTGGAAGGTGTATGGGCTGTGAGAAAGAAGCGTGTGCTAGAGGGAGAGGCAGGTATGGTTGTGGTGTGAAGCCTTCCTTGGGAAATAATGAAGCAGAGGGAGTGGAAAGGAAAATCAACTGAGGATTTGGAACTTAACTGGACGGAGTATAACCGACCCGAGGATCCTGTGAAGGTGAATATGGCGCTGTGGGGAGATGGATCTGACAGGCCTGTGTAGACAAGCGGGGAGTGGGTCTGAAGCCAGGTAAACTTCTCGCAATCATCTGAAAGGAAGTTGAAGGAGAAGAACCTGGGCTTTGGTTTCAGAAAGAACTTGGTTACAATCCCTCTTCTGCCACGCTTTTACTTTTAGTTCAGGGGTAAGATGTAGATAACTGACTGGGGTAGTTGAGGGGCGGTGTCCTAAGTAACACGAAGGGTGTGAAAGAATTTGGTATAGATTAGAAGACCTACTGTGCTGTATGCTAGGATCTTCAGTGAGAGATGCTGTTCATGCTCCTTTTACTGCTATGCCTCTACATTGTAATAATCATTGTTTGGTAGGTTCTCATGAAGATGGGAGCAGGGGAAATTTGAGTGGAAGTAGCATGTGGAAACCTGTTTCATTCCTAACACGTGTGGATATAAGAATGCAAATGGAGCACACTCATTATATCTCTGCATACTTAAATGCTGCGGATTAGTTAACCATTAAGTAAAATACGCTCTGCCTCCTGATTTGACCAGTACAGTTTTGTAAGGAGATGGATGACCATTTAGAATTCTCAGAGTTTTTAGGAGTTCTGTTCTCGAATATAGTGGCGAAGAGAGAACTGGCCTCTGTCACCCTGCCCCTGTCCTGCAGTCCACCTCCTTTTTCCCATCTCCTAGACTCTTCGCCGTAGCGAGTCCGCATGCCCTACTCTTCGCAAGCCAGCTGTGTCTTGACCACCTCTTGGGCCTGGAGGTGGGTACGCCTGCATCTCCATTTGCCCGGGGAATGAACCTCTGGGGCTCCGCAAGGGAATTTGAGTCCTGAGAGTTTGCCGAGGTAGAGTCAGAGAGCATGGCCCTGGGCTGAGCAGATTTCTCATTTTATGGGGAAGTATCTGGCCAGAGGTTAAAGCACAAGGCCCAGGGCAGTGGCCCCTTTTCCCTGGGTCTCAGGGTAGTGCTGGACTGGATTATCTGATGGGAATGACAGATCAGCAGGATGTGTTTCCTAGTTAGTTGTGGGGTATGAGAAGACAGAGATCACTGGGTTGCAGGACAGGTACTGCCACTGAAAAAGTTAGGGTGGTCCGGGGGCGGGGCAGGCGAGATGGGGGGTGAGTGCAGAGTGACTGGCCACCATTATATTCTCCTAACCAGCCATCAGCATGTCACCAGGCCCACGGCAGCCACTCAATAAATGTGGAGGGACAAGATGAAGATATTTGAACAGCTGTGCCAGAGATGTGAGAAGAAGGGTGGAAAATGAGTTCTCGGGGGGCCACTGTTAGGGCCTTGCGGGGGGAAGCATATTACTGTGATTGGCGAGGTAGTGCGTCAGGACTGTGTGCGTTTAATATTTGTGTGATGGGACCTAGAAGAGCTGTAGTTGTTTCTTAAATGAATAATTGAATCATATTACATGAGAACAGGCTTTAAGAAACGAATCAGATTTTAAGTTTGGCAAATGATCAGTGGAGGGCACCAGGGTGGCTCAGTGGGTTAAGCATCTGCCTTTGGCTCAGGTCATGATTCTAGGGTCCCAGAATTGAGCCCCATGTCTTCGGGCTCCCTGCTTGGCTCTTTCGGCTCCTTGTCTCTCTCGGCTCCTTCCCCTGCTCGTGCTCTCTCTCTCAAAGAAATAAAGTCTTTTAGAAAAAATAAAACGATCAGTGGCAAGCACACATTTGCATCATCAGTGAACTGTGACGGTGGCTGAGGAACTCGTGATCATTCAAGAAAGGAAGAGATCCTGAGCACTTATGTTCCTATCAGATGAGGGGGTGAAAGGTGTTCAGAGAGGGCATTCTGCTTGTCACCTGTTTGGAGAGGAGTAGAGGACACAGATGGCTGTGGATGAGCTTGAGTTTTCTCACTCGGTATTCACTTAACAAGTTAATGTCAGGGAGGGTCACTGGAGGAAAAAAACAAAGGAGCCAGTAGAGTTATCTTAGAAACATCTAATTGTAGGTACATAAAACTCAGTCCTGGTGTTCAAAGTTGTTCCAAAATACTGTTTAGTCACGTAGTTTATAATAATCGTGTATAATATATCATGTCAGAAAATATTCTGTTTCATAATGACAACAAAGTAACAGGAAAATCTGATAATAGGGTTACAATTGCCAAGTTCTTTTTGATAACTCTGGTGTGTTCATTAGTGTGGATTATTGAACTTTTTATTGTATCTGAGTTGTAATCGACTAAGTACACAGCAAACACCTGTGATTATTTTCGTGATCCTTGTCTTGTTCAAGTAACCCCAAATCTGTGTATTTAGACGGTTGCCTGTTCATATATACTCAGCTGTGCCTGTTTTCTATGTTATTTTTCTAAGTATAATGGACCAACATAAAAATTGATGGCAACTGTCACTTAATGTCATCTTTACCCTTAAAGAAAAAAAGAAAACAAACAAAACTATATCATGCCAGGCAGCTATGATGCTGTTTATGGTTGACTAAGTGATCAGATATACTCTTGACTAAATTCATCTCTGGTACCCTGGGTCAAATTTAGGGCAAAAAGAGTATGAACATATACAATAAGCAAATACACGTAAATACGTGTTTGTATTTCAGCGTTACCCTAAAGTTAATTTAGTAGCAAATAAAAATCATTAGTTTAAAAGTAATTGTGCGTGTTCTCCCCTGAGCCAAAGATTTTTTTTTCAAATTTTTCATAAAATTGAGTAATCATGTATTTCTTAATTTCTTCAGCTTTGTGACCTATTTAGGTGTTGTTTTTGCTTTTTTTTTTTTTTTTTTTTAAAGAAACAAATCTTAGTTATTTTTAAGGAATGAGCAGAGGTCTGTCAGCTGCTAATCCATTCTTGCTTTTGCTTCTCTCTAGACAATAAGTTAGCAAGCTGATTCTCAATCTGTTTGGTCTCCTGTCTTCACAATTTAGAGGTACAGATTCTTTCAAAGAATTCTTCTCTCCATTCTTTCCCCTGACTTGTATTTTTCCTGATTGTTAGTGTATTTATTCTTTGAAAAATAAAAATTCTCTCTCCTCTGTCTAGTCAAAACAGTTTCTTTTTTCTCTAAATAGGAAACTTAAAAATACAGATAACAGTGATGCAAAGACGTATTTAAAAAATAATCCAGTTGTATGGCAGTTAATATTTACCCGCAGATTCAGTAATTACATAACTTGTAGGTAGCGAAGAATTTATTTTTAACATTAACCTAATTCTCTTTGCTTTTAATAATTTAGGCAACTTGGTCATTCTGGCATTTTTATGGTAGAGAATACATTGAGTTTGGCTCGTGGAAGGAATATGAGGTAATTGATTACATGTCCTCTATAAATTATGAACTCTAGGTACACAAAGCACAGTATTTTAATGTGTCTCAAATGGGGTCTCATGTCCAAATCTTTTTAAAGCAGTTTTTATATATAAGATTTTGGGATTGGTTTTTCGTGTCTTGATGGTTGGCAATGGTTCATATGGTGAGGAACTTTATTTTCTTTCACTGCTTGTGGTTACTTTTTATTTATTTATTTAGTGAGCTCTACGCCCAATGTGGGCTTGAACTCATGACCCTGTGGCCAAGAGTTGCATGCTCTACTGACTGGGTCAGCCGGATGCCCTTGGTTACAGTTATTTGTAAATACTTTGGCTGGCTTAGCTTTCTGTAGGCCTGTGGAAAGCACAAGAGAACTCCTCCCACCTGCCCATCTCCCTTGCCTGCCCCAAGTAGGATTTAAGGCAGGCTGCACTGAAAGTTGTGCATTGACACACACTTCTAACTAACAGCTCTAACAATGTGAAATTCTAGGTGCTGCTCAGGGTGGTTTACTGGGAGCATAAATCTGAGACTGTTGATTTAGTCTTTTCCCACCCTTTAGTACCCGTGTGGGACCCTACATGGTGTCTGGGTTTGACGTTCTAACGTGGCCGTCAACAGAAGAGCAACTAAATGCCACGTGCATTTCCGCTGTTGTTTCATAGATCACCAAACATCAAGCCTATATCAGAATAAGTTCAAATTAAAGGTAGTAAAGATAGCAGCTCGTCTTAGGAAATCCATCCTGTGACATGGTAGCGTGTGGATCAGGGGATGTGGGCGAACATGCTGCTGATGTCATAATTCTCCTACTCAATAATGGGCGGGCACGTAGGAAGGCAAGCAGCTTGGTGTGTGGACTTCCGCTTCCGCTACAAGTGTCCTTTAAAGAGAGGCCTTCCACTGGCATTCAGAAGGTGAAAAGAGCAGGGGTAGGGGTCAGATGAGTGTTGGGGGCCGGCATCAGAGGGATAGTGTCGAGTCTGAGTACATGTAAGCTGTACGTCATCATTGGTCTTTGAGGTTATGTTTGCACCCACATTACTTAGATTTCCACATGGTTGACATGCAGTTGTCAGCCCATTCAATATGATAAAACATTGCTATTTTAATATTTCTTTAATCTTCAGCTTCTGTGGGAAGATAATCGCACAATCTACCGAGTAAGAGACTTAACCAAGATTCAAGAGAAATAAGCGGTATCGTTCATCTCAATCCTGTGGTTAAAGTTTTCCACAGGGTGCATCAGAAATTCTCCTATACATTCCCCAATATTTTGTTATGGATATAAAGTTGCAAGAAAGATACATTGAGTAGCTTTGTGTCTCAAGGTCTTTGTAACATGATTTGTAACCAAAAATTGTGCATTTATGTTTAGGAGTGTTAATTCCAGAGCTTTGCCACAGATAGTGTATTTAAAGAGTATCCGCTCTTCCAAATACCACCTCTAGGGAAGTCTTACCAGAAATCTCTACCAGAAATCTCAAGCTGTTTGATTTGTATTAAACAAGTGAATTTGATGTTTTTCCTTATTATTCAGTTTTCATGATTGAGGGCATCTGATATGGATGTTGATATCCTACCTAATAATTGTGAAAGCTAGTATAGGCTTGGGGAAAAGAGTTTTTTTTATATTTTGTATATTTCTACAAGTGCTTACAAATAAGGTTTATTTAAAATAGCTCAGAGGACATTTAAAATAACTAATAGATATGTCAGTGGAGTCCTTCTCTTGGAAAGTAGTGGGGGATGAACTGACCTTGAGTTAGCTGGAGAAGCAGTGGGGAACAATTCTATGCGTCTGTTCTTCCAACTTTTTTCTTTTTAATCCAATTTTTGGACCTCCTTTCATTTTGGTAGCACTGGACCTCTTTGTTGTCCGTGAATTAAGGAAGTTGCCTTGATAAGGGGGAGTGGTAGGGAATGGAAAGTGTTTTTACATATAACACAGCGTATAAAGCAGCGATCATACTGTATTTCACACTCGCACAGTAGATCACACCTGACAAGCTTGTTTTGTGAGTTTCCCATCTTATCTAGCTTTTCTCAACTTGTTGTCATCATACAGGGTAGGGGTTGTCTCCCTGTTGAGGTTAAGGGAACTAGGACTGAGTACTTCTGAAGCTCAGAGCTAGTAGAAAGAGATCTAGCGTGTGAGCCTAGGTCTTGTGACTCTTCCTCTGAGATTCTTATCCACACTGTATGGGTAATTTTCAAATTATATTTTCCAACCAGAAAAGTTCTTCAGGAGCCACCCTTGGGGATGTTGGTGGCCTGGAGAGCAGGTTCATTTGAAGATGGGACCTCAGAGCCACTGCCCTCTCCTGTTTCCCTTTGTGCACGGACTCTAAGTTAGACTAGCACACTCTGCCTCTTGCTTTGTTCTTACATCCTGCTGGAAGCTGTCACCGAGGTTGTATCCCTCTTTTCTTACTGGCGTTGGGACTAGAGAAACACGAATTCGGCTCTTGGCATTTTCCTTGACTTCTCTTCCTCTTCAACCAATATTTACCGAATTAACATAGTATACGGGATACACTTGGACCGGTGCCAATGATGATTGGTTTTAAAATCGTATAGTTTTAAAAATATAAAAATTTATAAAAACTGAAGTATGAGCTGTCCATATTAAATATATCCTGTCTTGGCCATAAAGTGACAGTAATAAGCAATCTCATTTTTAATACAGTTTAAAATATTGAGTGTATTTCATGATCCCAAGTCTGGTAGTTCAGTACAGTAGTTCTTAAAAGTGATTTCCGTAAGTTCTTTGTGTATATAGAGCCTTAAAAATTCTAGGGTAGAGCAGCACTGATAGTGGTAGTAATGCTAACAGTGTCAAAGCGTGGTTCCTTCATCATATAGAGTTCAAAAGTCTTCAATAATAATAGATTCCAAAGTATGTTTTCCCCTTATTCAAGTATGCATTTAAGCCTCATTGTATTGTAACAGTACAATATTACTTACCGTAATTACTTATTATAGAATTACTTATCTGCAAATAGAAGATAAATCCCCTCAGTGGTCCAGCTGAAACATCATGAAATTTAATAATGGTTAAAAGTTAATCACAGACATTCAAGATGAGAGTAATTGTCTGAACTCAAATCATAGCATTCTACAAATTGAATATGTGTCAACAGTTTTGTACTTTTAAAAATGAACATGACTCTGGAGTATTCTTTTTCTTAAACTTAGGTCATTGAGCTTTTAGTTTAGAGTGCTAAACTGATCACTTTAAATTAATAATATTCAATTATTTTCTTCATAGCTCATTATGGACACAGATCCATTGGAGAGGCACTGGAAAGAGCAGCAAAATGGGCATTGACAGGAGTGAGGAACAACTCGTGGAAGTTACATGTTTAGTTTAGAGAAAGAGGGGGAGGAACACCTTGAAATCTTTTTAAATTCATTTGTACTTGTCTTTATTTATTTATTTTCTGTTACAAACTTTTGGGTAAAAATAATAAAGCAGGAAAATGACAAGTACGTTAGAGCCTTATGTTATCTCCTTGAAAGTCCAACCTAAGTAGAATGAGCTTAACTTAGAGAAGGGGCAATTTTAATTTGTCATAAAGAAGACACTCCCTAAAAGGTCATTAAACTCTGAAGTGGCAGTAGAGGGACATTTTGGAGCTCATACCCCATAAAAATTTTTATGACCCAAATGGTTAGTTACTCAACTAAATAGATATTTTAGCCTTAAAATCTCTACCAACCTGAAAGCTCTTTGAGTATAATTGTGTTGCTTGTTGAAAACACAATGTAATATGTATATAAATATATTCTTAAACTAAAGATGATGCTGGTAATTTATGGAGGTCTCCTTATTTTTTCAGAGACAAGATAAAATTGTAACTACATTTTCAGTTTGGGATCATAGAAACGACTAAAATGCCCTTACTCTGAGGAAGGGGCGCCTGGGTTGCTCAGTTGTTAATTGTCTGCCTTCAGCTCAGGTCATGATTCCAGGGTCCCCGCATCGGGTGCCCTGCTCAGTGGGGGGTCTGCTTCTCCCTCTGCCCTAACCCCCTGCTTGTGTTCCCTCTTTCGCTGTATCTCTCTCTGTCAAATAAATAAAATCTTTTAAAAAAGGAAAGAAAAGACAAAGACAGTACTCAAGAATGTGAGAAGAGTTCCATATCCTCTGACAAGGTGGTCTAGTGCAGATAGCCTGTGGGTTTTTGAGTTAGCCAAGCCTGAGTTGGAATCATGGTTCACCCACTTAGCAATTCAATATTCTTATCAATATGAGGAGAATAACTGTAGCCTTGTAGACTGTGAACATAGGGGTACGTGGGAAGTCCACAGCGCAGCTTGGTACCGAGTAGTACTTGACAAATGCTTCATTCTTCCTGTTCAGTTTTAGTTTCTCCAGGAGTTTGGGTCAGGAAAGCCAATACAACAGGGAGTGAGGAAGGGGCGAATTGAACTTCAGTCATTGGGGAGATAGGGTTCATTCAACATACTTTTTTCCATTTA